>NC_092861.1:66077804-66254289 GCF_032062135.1 Pyxicephalus adspersus | reverse complement strand
TATTATCAAAGTGATAACCTGTTATGTTTTAGACATATAACTGGTACTGTTAGCTTCTATGGGTGCTCAAAGGGCCCTGTTATATTGCATATTCAAGGCTTTAAAACCCACCACTACACCCATTTAAACTGACCTTTACAATGTTACCCACTTCTGCTTCCAAACACTTCTGCTTCTTCTTTTGCAGCTACTGCAAACTACCAGGTGTCGGCCGGCATCAGAGCTTGTAAGGAATTATAACAACACGTCTCCATCATGTGAAAATGTTTAAACATCACGAGAGTTTGCATGCTTTCCCATATGAGGCACTAGGTAAATTGCAGGCACTCTGGCAGGTAAAAAATATGGGGGGCGGGGGGGAGAGTTTCTACATTCCACACAGTTTAGCTAGGCCTTGCTGATTACAGTTTTTAGGATTGCAATAGAATATAGAATGTCACTGGATTTTTTGGAAGGATCAACAAATAATTTTGCACTTATTAAACACGGGTATAATTATTAAACAGGAACTAAATAGTTAGCATTTACAAACAACTTATTAGATCAATTACTTTCATTTACAAAATAGAAAAATTAAAAAAATCAGGCTATAACTGCACAAATGTTATGTATCACGTTTCAAAGATGCTTGCTGTTGTAGTTTTTACATATAACCTGCAACTGCGTAGGAGTATTACACCAGAAGATGTTAAAATTGTATACATACAATATAAGAAAATCACTGTTTTTGTAAAGCCAAATCTTATCTTTTCACAAACAAAAAGAAGCCTGTACCAATTCCCAGCAAGCAGCAATTTATTTAAGTGAAAAACATATTTGTCAGTAGTCATTAATTTCACATCATCATTAACCACAAATATATAAATGTGAAAGAAGAGCGTTGTTCATTGTCAAGGTTGATTAGCACATAATCAATTTTAAACAGAGAGAATTATTCTTTCTCTTTTACTAAATTCAGATAATTGCTTTTTATTCGATTCTGGCTAAATTAAGCACAAGCATTGTTGACATTTTTCTTAAGGCCCTTGTTTTCACAGATAAATAGTGAATTAAAGCACAGTTTGTCCTGTATCTTTATATTACTATTGTGCATCGTAGTATTGCAGGAAGGTATAATCAGGATCACGTGACCTGTACCTGTACAGTGACATTCCACAAAGGATGACTCTAATAAAGATACACAGTACATAATAGCTGTAATATCTGTTAGAGGCTGTATATGGTAAAAGATCTTCTTTTGTGATACAATGCAAATGGCTTTATGAATACTGTAATTCTTAAATCTGTGTGAACCTTAACATATTACTTTTCTTTGAGAATTTATAAATTAGTTGGATTTCTTATTATGAGCATAAAACAAATAGCATATGGTCAGCTTATATATAATATACAGGTATACTTCTTTTTTTTTTTTTTTTACATCAGGTTTACATTAGCGCATTTTAACAGTATTTACATTGTAATACTGTCAAACTGTGTATATGAAAATGTAAGCAACCTAGAATATGGCACTATAAAAACATACTTTGCCATACAACATACAAACCTAAAAAAAAGCACAAGTTCATTATTATATAAAACACAAAAAACCCTCGCTAGTAACCATAGCTAAACCATCATCATATCCTTTTTACCTACAATGGCAGGGAACTTGTTGTCTACATTCTAGTCACATTACATTTATAATGTCAGGCTGGCATTGTCTGCACACTGATGTCACATAGATCTGAACAGGTATAGCCCATACAGCAGGACCAACATCCCATCCATAGCTTGGAGATGTTAGAAAACAAAAGCAGGTAGCCAATCATAACATTTTTTTTCCACTAACTAGGAGGTAGACAGTGTGGGAGACTGAGACATCCTGGGGGAAGGTAAATTAGCACATTTTGGGTTCAGCTCAGGGTAATTTAGGGGAGGCAGGCTGGGGAAGGGGGGTAGTTTTACAATCATTCATGTCCTTTAACTATTGTTATATATTGTTTGTTATGCATTATATGAAAGTGTTTAGAATTCAATGTCTCTAACCAATATTCTAAAGTCTTCATGCATTTTTATAAACTTGTGAGCATAGTTTGGTGTGTTATATGATATAAAATATTGGTTATTGTTTCCATTGATTGTGTTTTCATTCTAAGCACAAGGCTAACAAATGTTTTGCATTTAAAGCTCCTTTTGTTACATATTCTGTAATATTAGCTTGTAACTTGTAGTCCAGGTATAAATTACCCAGTGATACAATGCTTCCCCTGGGTTTTCAGGATAAAAAAGCAAGCAATACAGGGCATTAATCATTTTCTTGTCCAAGCCATTACATTTACCTGCATTCAATTCATTTTTAGAAATCTCATTATTTTTTAACAATGGGACAGCCATGGAAACTGTATGTAACTTCATATCTCATTATCACAAGCCATAACATGGATCCTCCAAATTATTAAAACATAATGGTTGACAGTATTACTTATATTTTTAGCTATATTTTACAATGAATGCTATTGATCAGTGATACAGCCCTTAAAGAGTAACATATTATATTTGTTACTAAATGCTCTGAGATATTAAGGACAATGAGCAATGCATAAGGGTTTTACTGTGTACCTAAAATGTTTAAAGTGTAAACCTTGTAACCCATTTTGGAGAGGCATCTCTTTACTTCCCATTCTATCTGTTGGACAGGAAGTGATGGTAATTCTCCTAATTAGCAAAAAAATATAAAATAAAAAAGATTTAGGAATTAGATATAGTTTGGGGCAAACACGATTAAGGATCAGTTTAATAACTTTAAAAAAAAAACTATTATAATACCCTTACACTATTATACTCAGAATTGTACCTTTCTTCCAGATATGAATTAGGATTATGCTACCATGAATACCAAAGCACATATACATTTAAATTGCTGCTCAAATTAAGCTGTGTGTTGCCATGGACTTTTCCTATACAACAAAATGTATAACCTAAATGTATTTTTAATTTAGGTAAAACAAAACCCCAAACTAAAGGTAATTTCTAATGGCAATCAGCCTGACATGGGAATACAAACAATATACAAAAAATCAGATGAAAGAATATTTCATTGCAGCTATTTCCTCTGATCTCAACAGGTAAGAGGGCTATTGATGTGTGATGCTGTGACACTCAAAGTAGGAAGAACAATAAATGACAGCCTACATTTCTGAGATATCTGCATCACATTATAAACAATTTGACTACATGAGTTGGGGATTTTGAGAATTTGTTAATGTTGTCAATTAAGACCCCCTCAGCAAATGCATAAGAAGTTCTAGGTCTATATGATTAGGAGAATAGCTACAGTCATGCACAGCTACAAAAGGAATACTGTAAAATGCTATGAGAATTTACCTTGTATTATTTTCCTCATAGTTTGACATTTAATGGGTAAGTTGCGTGTTTACTACATAGTGTAACAGTCCTGGTCAGGGGTGTAGTGGGATTGGCATGGGTGGGAACGGTGTGCTTGCGTGCCCACTTTTTCTTTTACAAAGTCTTTGGTGGTAAGTGGCTCTGGCCGGTCCGCCCCCCGGTCAGTAAAAGGACCCCGCTAGGGGGGGGCGCACAGGCTAGAGCCGCGGACCACATCCCTCATATTGATCCCAGGCTCCCGTCAGTGGGCAGGTTGTGTCTCTGGATACAACGCGCCCACTCTGCCACCGCAGGCTCAGAACTGTGATGGGAGATTGGGCTGGGTCTAGTATCTTGATGTCATTCTGGGGGAAGTGTCTTTCCCTTTGAGTGACACAGGCAGGGTTGTAGTAGGGTGGACACATACTGTGCCCCCTCTTCTTTTTTCCACCCCAGGTTCTGGTAGAGTTTCCACCTATGTCAATGAGAAATAATGAGCTTAATGGAGGAAGAAATTATTACATTTATTTTTTTGGATACAGTGGGGAGGATTTAAACCCTCTGTCAGTTTTATCTGTTGGGGAAGTCCCCTTAACTTTCAGTTATTGAGGAAAACAGTTGCATAAAAAAAAAACTAAAGTTGGGTTCTGGTTTATAAGGTTTTCCCATACTTTCTGTTGTTTCACAATAACAGGGACACAGACATAGGAAGTAACAGGGAATCCAACATCCAGAATAAAAAAGTTATGACAATGGTGTTTATAAGGGATGGGCTAGAAGGTCCGAGCTCCCCGGGTCATGTCACTGATGACATGTTAGGATAGAAACAACTGAAAAAAATACTTTGCCTGCCTGTATCAATTTTACATTTTTTTTTGACGTAATCACCTTGACTGATCCCCCTGAACCTGCTTGTATTGAACCATGGCAGACAGCCTTTGAAATTAAATGAAAGTTCATACAAAAATCTATATCAACTGACTGTTTGTCACAAAGCCATGCCATGGCCCTGATTTATTAAAGCTCTCCAAGGCTGGAGAGAATACAAATTCATCAGTGAAGCTGGGCAATCCAGCAAACCTGGCATGGATTTCTTCAAAGTAATTTGCTATTTGCTAGCAAATGTTTAGAATGCTAATCCAGATCCATTCCAGGTTTGCTAGATCACCCAGCTTCACTGACGAAAGTGTATTCTCTCCAGCCTTGGACAGCTTTAATAAATCAGGGCCTATATGTAAAGAAAGTGTCACATAGAACAGTTCTCTAGTTCATTAACATTACTGTAAGGCTATGCACAGTATTGCTGTCATCTTTAAAGTGATACACAGTCCACAGTTATGTTACCTGACAGTTGTGGAATATATTGTATAAGGCAGCTTATATGACTTTTAGTAAGCTTAGTGACAAAGAGTCTTAACAAATCACACACCTTGTTAAAATGATAGTAATGAAGTAAATGAAGTAGTCTAAAGCCAGTGTAATAGGTCTGGTTGATTATTTTCTCAGGAAAAGCTGATGATAAATGACACAAGATTGTCATCGTATGAACACAGATGTATTTAGTACAAATGAAGATCATAAAGTAAAATATTTAGGATTGAAGATACAAGAATTACACAAATAAAACATTTGTTTTGTGGATCTGAATGGGGTCGGGATAAAGCTAACAGTACTCGTACAGCTGTGCCTTTTTGATTTTAATTTTTAATTCCATCTAATTAATTTTAGGTTTTAATTCCATCTAGGAAATGTAAGAAAAATCAAGCTTGTGTTTTTCATTGAACCTAACCAATGATCCTTAACAAACTATTACCAAACAATAGAAGTGCGTCCTGACTACACATCTAGGAAGAATTGTCTAAACCAAACTGGTTGTTTGCTGATTTTTTGATAGGAAAAATATGTGACATGCACAGCTTCCTCTCATAAGACCCCAGATGCTTAGGGATCAACCCAGTATTGTCACCTAGAGAAAAGGTTTGGGCCCTACATTACAAAAACACTGATTTACTTTAAAGCTACGTACACACCTCCAACTGTTCTCGCCTGATAATTGGCTCAGGCCCAATATGGTGTGTACAGAGCCAGTTCATCGGCGGTGGATCCGCCAGGACAGTCGTTCGGATAATGGACAACTAACTATCCTAATGCGAGTAAAGGGGGAGAGCGCAGAGCAGGATGGCACTCTGTCACTCTCCCCCTCCCCTCTCCATAGATCAGAACTGCGCTTTATGTACAGCACTCGTTCATGCATCTTGCAGTGCTAGTTGTTGGAAAGGATTGTGAAAGATCCTTTCAACGACTATTACTGCTCGTGTAAATGCGGCTTTAGGTATATTAGATGTGTGTGGATGTGAATGGTTGCAGCACCCGAGAAACAAAGTTTACTAGGGGAAATATTTAAATTTTATTTAAGAAAAAGATATCCTTAATTTGCATGTAGGTATTTATTGCAGAAATGGACAGGTGATGTCCCTTCTGCAATGAAACAAACTTACCTGCCAGTTCACCATCTTCTTTTAAAGAAATCTATGTGATTTGCTGCGATTGAATGAATTTCTACTCATACACATGGAATTTACATCACCTCGGCCCAGCCAATCAAGATGACTAACAATTATCAGAAGAAGAAGATGGCAGTGCCCACAAGGGAACATGGTAAGGTGAATGTATTTAAACTATTGTGATCAGACAGGTACCTTTTTTTATGCAGAAGGAGCATCACAATAAATGACAATAAAATGTGTACTACCATGTCATACATGTAACACATGTGACAGAGGTGCATTGTTTCAGTGTTTTGGGGTACAATTTAAAGTGAATGTCACAAAACATGCTAATATGCATTTTATTTTTGCCAGCATTACATGTATCAGAATTCACTGGAATAGAGAAGTGTAATTGACTGTCCATCAAAGTGAGCTAAGGTTAGTAAGAAAACTACTCCATTAGTGAATCAAACTGAAAAATATATTTAGGCACAGCCAAACTAACATTCCTTGCATTCTTTGTTCTACTTGTGCTTGTAAATTTACCAAACTGGTAAGTTCTGAATGGACCAGTCAATCCTTATTGGTAATCTTTATTGGTAACAAGTAGCACACATATTTTACCACCTTACCTAGGAGCTGTGCAATACCAGTTTTATATCTTCCCATGATAACACCCAATTATGCCAGATGTGGTGGTTTAGATCCTTGCCTAAGCTCAAATGTGACTTATTCTATTTTTAAATAATGAAGAAAAAAATCAGTATAAACTCTGTGTTTTTTTTTTAAATGTTTTGCAATGAAAGGGTTAGTTAAGGCAAGTGTGGCAAGTGTAAAGTCCATCAGACTACACATTTCTAAATCCACAGTCAACTTAGATTTTGTGCTGTGCCCTCCAAAATATTCTTTGTTCATAAAACAAAAGTTAATTTCTGTTCTATAGAGTGGCGTTTGGGAAGTAAAATACTTTGCTTTAGAATACATTTCATTCTGCGGAGGACAGCAATAAAAGACTGAGAAAAGCAGCTCTACATCATACAAAACTTAGACATTTCCACTTATAAGGATTGCATTGTACTTTACCGATTGCTGGAAAAGATATTTTAGCTGTCAGTCCAATACTTTTATGTTGGTTGCATGGCTGTCAGTGAAAAGTGTACTAAATGGAAGGTAAGGGTGACTATATTGTATAGTCAAGGGATAATAATGTTGCGGGTATCAGAATACTGGGCATTTCCTCCTTCTAGCATATATTATTGAACTGCACAATGTTTATTTTCATGTACATTGTAAGATATATAATATAAATCTTATACCTTAAAAAAATCCAATCAAACCATATTTGGTTATTTATGAGCCTTCTGTTACTGTAAACTACGGCAATAATAAAACTTATAAACCAGTTTTAAGCACCTGATTACTGTCTTCTAATCAAATAATTTAGGGTATTATGTTTACCATTCTCTTTGATGGACTGCTAATAATAACTGCTATATAGAATATAGGCTGGGTGCAATATACTGCAGCAGTCAGTGGCCTGACGTAATGTATGCTTGGATTACTTTAGTGTTGTTTCCTGTTGAAAATCAATAAGCAAATCATATAGAAAACATGATTCTATTTTTCCAGTTCTGGCATCTGTCAAATAAAATGTTTACATTTTGCAAATTAATAAATTATCTTGAAAGAAATATTAAAATGGAAACTGAATTAAAAAAAAGGTTAGATTTGTAAAAAAACAATTTGCTAGAAATATATGTATTACCTTTTTCTGTTTGTACTGCAGTATACTTTTGTCATCCCGGACTTCCAAAACCCCAAAAACGTTTTGTTTGGGATAGGGGGCTCTTACATTGGTGGTCATTGCCTAAGAGACTTATATTGGTGAATAGAGGGAAAAGGGCCAACTTAAATTGGTGATCAGTTGGAAGAGGGCCTTCTTAAACTGGTGGTCAGTTAGTAAGAACCTACTTACACTAGAAATCAGTGGAAGAAAGGCACTTTTACACTGGTGCACAATGGGAAATGGGCCCCTTACATTGGTGGTTGGTTGGAGGTAGGAGAGCCTTCACGGATCCTGTGATCAGGTGATCAATCAACCACTGCTAACATCCTAAGGAACCAATAGAAACCTATGGAGGAATAGAAACCTAGTTTGGAATGTTTAAAATGTTTTAGTTGAGAAAACTTAGTTGTGGTAGCTTTGATAGTTAACAATAATTGTGCCATTGTCTTCTCTAAATAACCATGTAACCTCTGTGAATTACATTGATATTTTCTCATAAGGATTTGTTTTATTGTAATCAAATATATCTTTCACTATCTGACTTAGAAAAGATGGTCGCCAGTAAAAACAAGGGAGGTGGAACTGCCCAGTGTAGACAAAGAGAGCAATGCAGATCTTAGAGGGGTTCTGACTGTTCCCTATACTGTTCAAATTGTTTTGGTTACAGATAATCTTGAACTGAAAACCAAAGATGTGCTGAGAACACTTGAACACTAGCACTATCCTTTCTAAAAAGATTAAGTCTCTATTCTAATCCACCAAAAAGATAGCATACAGCCCTGCACTAGAAAGTACAGTGTTCCCCCCAGCCCCTTTTAGCCGGGTGCACCACCCAGCACTTTTCAGTTACCACCCGGCTGTTTTTGGGTAGTTGCTGATGAGTTGGGTCACAATACAGGGATTGCCACCCACCTAAAATTTCTTCCCACCCAGCTTAAAAACATTTTTGGGTTGAGCAGTCCCTTTATCAATTGTATCACCTAGTCACTATAGAAACATGTTAAAACTGAGCTTTGCCTGCAGATGTAATTGTACCATACTTACCATTTGTGCTGCCTGCAAAGCTGAAAAATGCTTTGATTCAGAGAAATCTTCTAAAATCCCCAATAAAACCAGCATTACCAAGAGTTTTGATCTTTTGGGTCCACACTGCTTGCTGCCCTCTGACCTTTATTTATTAAAAGATACAATAGTGATGTGAAGGTCAGCTAGAGAAACCCGTATGAGCAGTAGGATACAGAAAGGTCCCAAGAGGACACGGCCATTTCAAGAATTAGGGGTTTTGGTTTTGGAGTGGGCTGTCTATCTAAGTTGCAATGCAGTAGGCCTAATTCACCAAGCTCATTCAAATCTCATTGAAATCTCGTTGAAATATACCTGGCATTTTTGTTTAATTATAACACTCATCTTGATGTCAGCTTTGTAACAATAAGCCTTTTTTATTTATTCTGCATTTTAGATATCATGTCATCAAATACAGAGCTGCACTTTTTATGATATAAATAGACTATCTGCCCTTAAACTGAATTCTGAATACTGTACTACTGTCTCTTGAAGGTTTGTACTTTGAACTTTGAAAAAAAGAACTGTTTGAGAACTGATACACTAATAATCAGAACAATTTATCCTAAAGTTCATATAAAACCAAAATGTATTTTTTTTAGTTTTTAACAGAGCTGGAAAGGGATTAAGTACCTTTAGGTTTGAATTGTTGTTGATATCTGTGCCCTACTAAGGAGAATTCTTTTCACTCTTCTAAAGTAGACGTCCTAAAGATACAACCAGAGATGGTAAAAAATCTCACCAAAGTGACCAAAAGTTTTCCCCCCAGAGGGCTGTTTTAGGAACAGAGGGTTTTGCTTTAACTCTTGCTCTCTTGACAACTTAAAATGTTTGGATTTTCCCTCACTTTCTGTTTTAATAGCAATGGTCACAAGGATAACAAATATATACAGAGGGTCAAAACATTCCTTACTTTAGTGAAGACAAAACCAATTTGATTTAACAATCACTTTAAATAATTTGTTCTAGGGGAAAATATCAAGTTATATGCAAAATTATGGCTAACAATTAAACAATACATCTTGAAAACACACTGCCTCAGTTTTACAATGGTGTTATAATATTTCTAATATTGGCACATGTAATGGGCACACCACAATTTTCAATTATTTTTCCACAGTCTTCTCACAGATTACAACTCATGCAAGCTATATTTTCAATTATGCTGGGGAAATTGCTGGGTAAAGTTATTGTAAAAAAAAGAGTCCTATTTATATAATGTATTAGTCTAATTCAATCACTTGAAATTAAACTGTTTCGAAGTCCTGGCACTGAGTCTGTGTTCCTAGACAAAACCATTAAAAGCAGCATATTGAGAAGAGCAAATGACATTATGCAAGATAAAAAATGGTGTCTCTCAATGTTTTATAACCTTGCAAAATGAACACAAATAATTACTTTATATATTAAGTGTCAAGCTATTTCATAGTATCGTAAGTTTGCTGTAAGTTCATGTGATCATAACTTCATGTTATCAAAGTGTTTTGGCATATTTAAGAAGGAAAATGTGCTTATTTATTGCCAAGCACTTCAGGAAAGCACCAACTGCATCTTAACATGCCTTTGCTATGGGATTATTTAATCAAATTACATTGTAAGTATGGGTAGTTTTCAATAAGGTCTTACTCACCATGCATCATTTTAAAGATTTAGTGCATCCTTGGTTGTTTTATTTAAAATCAAACGATAGAGAGTCTTGCAGGTCTCATAACACTTGATAAATAAATATTAAAGGAAGATAATTTTTTTGAATCCCTGACTGATTTACTTCTAGGAGTCTAAAACATTATAAAGAGTTATGGTAATGTGCATCACATATCAAGCTCAGCAATCACTGTCAAAAGTTGTTGTTAGTTTATGAATACTCTTTGAAAATGTTTTATTTGAATTTTTACAACAATCTATATGAAATGTACTGTATACGTGATTACTTACTTACTCATCATGTACTTCAAGTGCTTCTACAATTGCAGGTTTTACAACTTTTCTATTGTATATTTTCATGAAGTAGAAAAGATTTTTTCAGTCAATGCTTCCTTGGAAATGTAGGGAAGTGTAGGGAAAGGATTGATGAGGACTGATATACCCAAAAAGAACTGTTTTGGGTTGGTGTTTTAGCACAGCAGTTTTACCATGGTGCTCAAAGAATTGCTCCTAAGCCTAAGTCTGGACCCTGGGCACAAATAATACAATAATGAAGAATAATGAAAATAAAATATGTATTGTTAAAAGACAATAGCGAATTTTATCCCTATAAATCAATAAGAGGTATTAAAGTATAACATGTTGGCAGAAAGAAAGATCAGAAGGATGACCTTATTAGCCTGCAGTTGCTGTTCTTTACTGTCCAGTCATAGACCTAAAGTGGAAGTAAACCCACAACTAACCCAAAATAAAAAAATCATACTTACCTTAAATCCTGCAGATCATTCTATCCGTTGGAAGGTTTCTTCCATCGGATCCTGTGCCGTCCTGGTATCTGTCTTTGGCCTGGCGCAAAGGGAGCACCAGGCGCTGACATCTTCTCCTCTCTTCTTCCTCGTTCTTCTTCCTACTTCACCCGATCTCGCACTGCGCAGGTGCAAGATCGGATGACATTCACTAAGCATGAGTGAAATTGGCAATTTTTTTCCCTAGTGATGAAAAGGCTCCAGGGAGCAGCCAAGAGCCTCCCAGGATTAGTGACGTAGGTATTCCGGGAGGCTCTGCGCTTCCATTCATTCTTAATGGGTGTTGCACTAAAAAAAACTCATACAAACCACATTTTTACTTTAAATGAAAGGGTTGTCTACTCTTTTATTTAAAGTAAAAATTCTGAGTTTAAGTACACTTTAAAGCAGAACTGAACCTACTTCTCCTCCACTGACGCCATTTTTTTCACCCAGCCTTTTCAGGTTTGGGATCTTTGGCCATCTTGATTGGCCAGACCAGATTGGCCTAAAGGTGCGTACACACTTCCAATTTTTATCGTTCCAATCGAACGACGAACGATCGATTGGGCAAAAAATCGTTCGTAAAAAAGTAACCAACGACGCCGACGAACGTGGAAAGTCGCTGGAAACGAACGACCGGACCGGCGGATCGGATTGGACGACGATCGTTGAACATCGTTCGTGTGTACGGTCGTTCGTTGATCGTCCATGTTCAGAGCATGCGTGATGAACGAACGTCCCTTCACTTTCCTGTCGTGCACATAGTTCCTCTATCGCTTAAACGATCGTATCTATTGTGTGTACAATATCTACGAACGATCGTGTTGTTACCTCTATGTGCAGGATCGGTGCTATACGATCGTTCGTGTATATCGTGCAGGAACTTTCGTCGTTCGTTTTCCAACGATAATAATTGGAAGTGTGTACGTAGCTTTACTCCTGCACATGCACATGGAAATGTATTCATGACCCCTGCAGCTATTTTAGCTGGCAAACTTATCAAAATTTGTGCCCTGTTCTCTCAGCATAAGGTCTTTACTCCACAAAGTTGCTCTTTTGTCATGTTTTTTTGTGTATGGCTACACAAAAAAATATTTTAAAACATATTTCTCTGTTACCAAATCTACTCTACTGGTGAAGATTACTAAGGGTGAGGGGTATTTTAAATAAAGTTTTTTTGAGTATTTTTTAGTAATATTCCAGTGTTATGTTTATAAAAGAATATTTTGCTGATCTAAACTGAACTGTGTAGTTATGGAAATGAAGCTAACTCTGGGCAAACAACTAAATATACAGATGATAGGAACTGTTTTACCTGCATTTGCATTTCTGACAAATCAACCTGATTAAATACAGTTAGGATTTTAGGGCTGTTCTGCCCACTTTTATTGTAACAGAAAATAATAATCCAGTGTTTTATTGCCCTATGCTAAATTGTAGGAACAGCTCCACAATGTAATAGCTCCACTTGCTGGTGCCTTGGACACTTGCTTAGGTGGTATATGCCTAGAAACAGTGCAGGCTGCAGATATTAAAGAAGATAATATATAATCACTTTTCTGCATGTGGTCTGCTTTTCTGCACTAAAGGATTGTCCCTTGTTCACTAAGATTGGTGAATAGGGTGAAGCCATGTTCATTTATTTTCGTACAAACTAATATGCTGTTCTTTTCTATTGAGTATTTCAAATGAAAACTCACAGGACAACATTTTGACAATTTATAGTGAATATATATAGTTTGTTAAGAGACAAGCCTTCACCTTTATTAAATCAATAGAATTATAGTCTTGATATTGACTTATCCACCCTCACTCAATGATTCTACTCTTTTATGAGGGAATACATTTTTTACACTCCTACCACACTCTATTACACACTTGCAGATTTTAAAACACTTTGAAGGATAACATGGTTTAAAAAGGAAAGTTGATTTAAGATGGAAAGGAAAGATGAATATTTTAGTTAATCTTTACTTGAGACTCAACAAGTCTCAAAGTGATACAGCAAACCTGGAAAAGACTGAAAACATTTGCCAACTAATAATACCCTAAACTCCATTCCAGGTTTGTTGAATCACCTGAGTTTTCCCATTCACCCACTCAAACTAATTGCTGGAGTTAATAAATGAAAAAAGTAAACTAAAATCCCTTTCTATTAACTTGCATACACCAGGTCCTAAATGTTCTAACTTGCAGACTGAACAAGGGAAGGGTACTTCTTCAGGTACACATGTCACTGGATAATGTGGAAATTTCCCATATATAGTTCTAGACTGCAGAGACAATGCTGCATGCAGTAATCCAATGCTTGATCATCGGTCTCCATACCTGTAAGAAGCATCCACAAGGGACAGAACTGCTAGACTAATAAGTAGAAATGGGTTTGAGGGTGTTTCCCCAGGGGAGAGTGGGGGTATACTTGACAAGAGATACCCTCTTAAAGTGCATAATAAAATTGAGTGCATTTAAAATGGGAATTGTAATCAAAACCCTAATCTAAGTAAATCTAGAACAGGATTTTCCTACGCAGTAGCAATAACATTTTTATTGTGCAAAGTGTTGTAACCTGCACAAAAATTTAAATTCCTTTAAAAGCTGTTCGAAATTTAGGTATGTATAACTTATAGTCAGTATAAATAAAAAATTAATATAATATATTTATCTATTTAATACAGAAAATCAAATAATAATA
Source organism: Pyxicephalus adspersus (assembly GCF_032062135.1). Taxonomy (NCBI): domain Eukaryota; kingdom Metazoa; phylum Chordata; class Amphibia; order Anura; family Pyxicephalidae; genus Pyxicephalus; species Pyxicephalus adspersus. Next base: position 66,240,462 of record NC_092861.1, on the reverse strand, counting down.
ACATATAACAGCTAATACAATTATGACAGCAAATCAAGGCTTACTAATTAATGCATTATATTGCATAAACTATAAAAGGAACCTAAAATCTAAACAAAATGCCTAAACCAGAAAATGCTGAGTGCTGGAGCTGAACACTTGACTGTATAGATTAGTTATCCCCTGAGAACTCCAGAATAATTTACATTTCCAATAGGAAGAAATTGAAATGGTTCAAAAACTGCACAGTATCACTTTTAGCTAGACATGTGGATTGATGAAGAAAATGTGCAATTTAAACAAGCACATTAAAATTCCCTCACAGTTACTCCAATTGATACACTAAAAAACAGTTATTAGACCTGCAACAATTTAAACCTGACAAATCTATTCTCCAATCATATACCAAATAGATGTACAAATTTGTGGCTCACATAGATGCTTTGACTTCTTGTGTTTGTATATCATGATGATGCTAAGAAATGTAATATTAGGGAGGACAGGTGTTCAACCCATCATATAAAGCTTTGTAAATCAGCAAGTTACAACTGCTTTCTAGAGACAGGTGGGCTGTACTTCTCGGAAAAGTTAACTTTAATGAATGACAACCTACTTGCTTTATTCTTGTGACAAATCCCTCAAGTTCTTTAATTTGCTAAATAACTTGTATTGTCATCCCTAATATGCTAAATAACTGTTTGCATATTAGGGATGACAATGCAATATTCACATAATTGCTTAGAATTTTATTTTCAAATGGAGAGTACTGACATCAAAATTGCTGGGTGGTGGTGGGAAACGGTTAGTGTCGATATATATATATATATATATATATATAAATATATATATATATATATTTATATATATATTTATTTATATATTTATTATATTTAGTGTGTGTGTAAATGTGTGTGAATGTACAGTATATATTGGTTTATTATATATACAATAAAATTCATGCATTATATTATTATATTATTATACAGATACAATAAAATTGAAAAGTTTTATTTAAACTTATATTTAGAATTCTGTATGCATTAGATTATCCCAATTGTAATGGCTTTTCTCTCCAAAACTGCAATTTCAAATATTACACAGTTGACTACAGCCACTTGACAGATCACCCCATACATTTGCCAGCAAACATAATGTACTTTCTAGTTTTCCTATGCCAATAAATTGTCAACAGAACAATCGATGTTCATGTTACTGAGAGAAAGCAAGCATGTACAGTTGCCAGCTCATGCAAGCAAAAATCTGCTTGTTGTTGTGCAGTGTTTTAAAGTTCAGTTTGTATTTTATTCTTGCATATTTTAAATAAAATAAAATGGATGTGCTTTCTGTATGTCTGAATCGTTCCTACACATTTTTTAATTAGTGAGAATTAGTTTATTGTATGAGGTAGAATATCTTTAAATACCCCATACAAGATAATAATAATAAAAATAAAAATAGATCTTTACAAATGGTAAAGTCATACTTTTTTGAACCATGAATAAACTTGAGCCTCAATGTGTTTTGATAAATGGAGTGGACAATGTTCTGTTAGTAAAAGCAAATCTGTGAATACACAAATCAAATGAATAAACAGGATTTAGCCAAAGGCTTTGTTTACACTATGGGTCTTATTTGTTAGAACTCTCCAAGACTGGAGAGAATACACTTTCAGCAGTGAACATGGGTGATACAGGAAACCTAGAATGGATCTGGTCCAGAATTGAAAATATTTGCTAACAAAAAGCAAATGACTTTTAATAAATCTATTTCACGATTGCTGGATCATACAGTTTCACTGATGAAAGTGTATCTTCGCCAGCCTTGGAGAGCTTTATTAAATCAGGCCCTATGTCAGGCGCAGAGCACTGTGTCTCACATATTGGCTGATGTGCAGAAACACCTGACATAGTTCTTACTATATGTAATAAACTGTAGTGTATTACTACACTGCACAATTGCACACATTTCTGGACATTTATGTGCACTGGCCTGTTTAATGTAATGAATGGGATCAGCACAACAAGTACATTTTTTGTAGTCTGAACAAAGGCTTACTAATGATTCTAGACAAATGAATAGATCTGTAATTATTGTCCATGTCTTTTGTAACTTAAAACCATTGTGAAAATTACCCCATGGCTGGCCACTCAATGTACCTGATTATTCAAACAAGCATCTTTTGCAGATTTCTGGCAGTTGTGTTAGGCACAATGTTTGTGAACCCAACATATAGTAACATGCAACCAAAGTAAACTGTCCTTGGCCAGAATTTTGAGACTACATAGTAAAGGATCACTCCCATATAAGCAGTATATATCCAGTCTTTAAAATCCACAAATGGGACAGCATTTTAAGGAAAACAGAGCATGTTTTAAGACTTCATAAAAAAACATTTTACCAAATATACTGCTGCTAGAGTAATGAAAAAAATCTGGGACGATCCTGCTCCTCGAGGGCTGGAACTGGACTGCCCTTATATACTGCATTCAAAGCAGCCAGCTTTGATCTTAGAAGAGCTTACTATATGTATATATCCCCCTTCAGAATTGACCACTTCAATATCTACAGATCACTATTATAAGAGATGTGTTGCTGCTACATTTATGTGTTATCTATGTATACAGGGGATTATGTTTATTATATTTTGGTAGCTATCTAGGGTTGAACCTAATATGTAAAAATTGCAATTAGTTTCTGTAAATGTTTTTTCTGCTCAATTACCCACCCAGTCTTTTCATTAAAAGGGAACCTTTTTGAAATACTTTACTTTCTAATCAGGAAATGTGAAAAGGAATGACCTATGGAAAACACAATTTTTCTTCAGTCATTAATTTAAAAAATCACCAAATTAGGAAGCAGTATATTTGTTAAACAATCAACAAATAGTCAATAAATAGTCATTTTACTACCCACATTATCACAGCTCTAGGATAAAACTGGTTATGGGTCAAGATATCACATCTATGCAATAAACAAGCTAATAAAACACACAAAATATGTTGTACATTAGACACTTACGATTTTGAGTCATCCCAAAGAACACAGTATGGCTTTAAAGTACTCTGAAAAAATAAAAAAATCAATAACATTAATACTCCACAGCATCCCCTCTCGAGGCACCACTATTAAACTACAAATACAGAGGAATGTAGTTGATCAGACACTACATGATGTATGGTGAAGCATTAATCAAATTAAATTAGGAAATTTAGGATGTACTTAATCAGATATAACACAATAATACTTTTGCTGAGTGTTATTATCATTCATTGATTGTTGCTCTCTAAGGATTAGTTTAATTTAACAGCGAACTCACTAAACTACACTATAATAATTTAGTAATTGTCACTGTAGAAAGCGATATTATTTGTGGACAGGAGTGGGAAAACCAACTAAAAATTTATTTGGTATATACACTCTGATCATTGCTATACTCATCACTCCTGAAACTTACAAAATGTATAAACGAAAAATAATATAACCGAATACAAACAAGGTAAATTCAGTAGCACATAGTAAGGCCTTGTTACCACTATGTGTGGAGCAGTGCAGGTAAATTTAGTGTGCAATATGCAAGGACATCAGACATAAATAGAAAGCAGTGTATTATGTTACCACTTATGCATATATATGTTTTTACAACACACTGCTGCATGCATTGGGATAAGAATCATAACAGTCAGTCATGCAGCAGGCTGTGTATTGTGGTATAAGGAGCATCTATGCACTTTCTGATAGTTAGAATGAGGCTTTAATGTTACTAACTAGTCCAGGGTATGTGAAAAAAGAATAAATGTTACATACTCACAAATGCACCATACACTTAATTCAAGGCTGAATTAATAAAGGAGTTGAGCGTTTTCTAAGAAATGTTGTGAACTTTTACTGCAACTATCCTCATTATAAGTTATGTGAAAAAAAATCCTGTTAATATCTGTGAAGATCCTCAACTTTAACAAATCAGCTTTAGTAAATTCTTGCAACCAGAGCTAGCTAGGGTTAAAGCACATAGATGGCCACATAGTTACACATCACATGCCTTCAGTGTGGGTAGACAAAAATTGGGTGTCTGCCTGCAAAGCTGTATCATCTTGCATTTTAAAACCAAATAAAGAACAGCATTAAGAAAGACACAAGCATGCAACATTAATCATTGTGTAAAATATTTTTAAATTATAATTAATTTATACACAGTTTTCTAAGTAGCCCTATCTCTATGCTTGTGTTAACATTATCATATGTACAAAGAATGGTCATTTTGGTATTTGCTGCAATATACATTTTGACACCAAAAACTAACACCAGGACACTGGTTTTCTAAATACCTCGAGCTTAACATTAAAGCTGAACTCCGCACATTTATCTAAATTCTATTTTATCATTTAGTTCTTCTTTATTTCATATAAACTAGCATAAACCTTTTTTTATCATGATTTTGTTCATGTTTTTTCATGAACACCTTTTTTTATAATCCCTTACATCAGCATTTATACATGAAGAAAAAGAGGTAGCAGTCTTGGCAACCTGGACAACAATGTTTATTATGATGCGGTCAGTCAACAGTTTTAACATGATCATAAGAGAGAAAAAAAACTGGTGATTTTATCAGTGGGCTGCTTCTTTCTCATTGTCCAAAGAGCAAGCTGGGAGCATGTTGGTGATCAAAGTGAATTCTTTAAATGCAATAGGGAAAAGTTACTGACTAGGATGTTCTGTATTCTAATATATTTTTCCTTTAATAAGTTAATGAACATGTATTCTACAGGCTGGTTGCCTGTAGTTCATATATTTGGTAACCCCTAAGTTGATCCTAACACCTAACGTTACCCTAGACAGAACCCTAACAGATATCCATTCTTAAAGTATTACCCCTAAATGTAACCCAATAATTATCAGCTAAATCCCAACCACAACCTTTAGATTAGTTCTACATAGAATGTTTTTCCAGCTTTTAAACAGTGTATGTAAACACCCATGTTTGAAGTTTCCATTTATTACAATAGGACAGTTTACACCAGAGAGTTTTCCTGATAGGCTGTAAAGAAAACACATGCTCCAGTGTTTAGAAAGTAGTAAAACATCCAGAATCTCCCAAATGCCCCAAAACCCTAAAATGCTTGAATTGCCATTTATAGGAACATTTAGGAGTTTTGGGGCATTTGAGAGGTGTTTTCTCTTATTTTAACTTGTCTCTGCCACATACCTTGGGTAAAAAATGTCTTTATAATAGCTTAAAAACTCAAAAACTTTGTGTCTGGGCATTCTTGAACATTTAAAATGAAAGTCAGTGTAGACTTAGCCTTACTACCAACCTTTACCTAAAATATACCTCTAACCTAATTCCAAACCCCTCTGTACTTATTTTACTTACTTTACTTTATCAAAATGACTGATCCATTCCAAGATGAGTTTCCAAACCTTCAAGGTATTATGTCATGTATCTCTTATTTAGTTACTCAAAGTAAAATATCTGAAAAACATAGAGTTTCTAGCAAATGCCAAAACTGTCATATGTAAAAAAAACATTTTACTTTTTTTTCACCCCCTCTTCTCTATTGTTTATTCTTTTATGTGAGCTTTTAGTTGACTTAGTTTGTATATAAGGAAGCTACTTTGCTTACTTTTAGAAAATAAAATATCAATATAAGGAATGGGGCTCCCAATCAGGCATTGCTCTAATCCACTGTGTCTAGATAACAGTAATCACTAGGTAAAGTTATGAATAAACTATGATTTGGTCAAACATCAAACAATATAACCCGCAATTCACCAAAACATCTTAAAAATCTTTAATTGCATGTATCCACAGTCTCTACTGGTTCTAGCAGTGAATATTAAAACCTGCAGCCGAATTTTGTTCTTCATTACTGACAGACATACTTTGAAAAAAACAATGTAATAAAGCATGATTAAACTGCCCTCATGTAATCATATCTGACAACAAATATATTCACTGGCAAATCAACTGGTAAAAGCTGACTCACTTGTTAATCTCTAAAATGTCACAAAATGACACAAATAATCAGCAATGACAACTCTTAACTATCCCCATACCAGTTGTTGTAAAGAGGAAGGAGGAAACCAACCTTAAGTGTTGCATTGTATTGATTAGTTTTACATTATTAATATTATATTTAGTATATGTGTTCATTTATGAAAAAATAAAAATTCCAATGCAGAGGATGGCGGCCAGAGGAAGGAAGACGGGGATTGTGCAGGAGGATGCCGGCGGATCAGGTAAGGTTCAATTTAGTATGGTATTTTGCTGTTTTAGCTACCCTGAGTGTGACTCGGGGTTACTGCACTCAGCGTCTATTTTTTACCCCGAGTCACACTCAAAGTTACCGCTCTGCAGGTTAATTACCTTGAATACGACTACCTGTAAATGCCTGTACAGTCGCTTCCAAATGTTTCTGCAGAGATTTGCAAACGCCTGGGCAGGCATTTTTAGGTGGTTTTTAACACCCAACCAAGAATAAAATAGTGGGGACCTCCCTTAATATTGAAACCAGACCCTTCATTTGGCTTGGGACCTTCCTGGATAAAAAATGGGGTAGGGACCACATGTGTGCCCCCTCTTCTCTCCATGGCAGGTCCTTTGGAATCTAGTTTGCCCAAAAGGGAGGGGGCAGAAAGAAATATTTCACCTTCCCCTTTTGGAAAACAAACAGACCCCTGGCAGCCCCCAACATTGGCAAGGGCCATTGTTGAGGGAGAAGGCCCCATCCCCACAATGTAACCCCTGTATTGTGGGTTGTCTGTAGGTGAGGAACTTATTTGAAATCTGGGAATAAAGGGGCCCCAGATATTACCCCCTTCATCCACTAAATTGCATATTACAAAGCTAAAAGATCATAAAAGCAATATCCAAAACTACAGGGATACAAATTTATCTGTAAGAAAAAAAAACAGAAGATGGAGGGGGGTCTAATCACCTGACAGTTTGCTGATTGGGGATCAGGGGGCTACAATAAAAAAATACCCTCTGTTTACCACAGAGGGTCATCTTTAAAGCTCACTTGCGGTTAACAATTTGCACACAGTATTATGATTTGAAGGCTGATCTGTTTTAAAGAAAAGTCTTCTGTTTCTTACCAATATCTAAACAGGTGGAAAACATTGAGAGACACCAGTCATGCATTGTCTGAAGGCATCTCTAATGTAAAGCTAGGCCAGAGTGATATATGAATATTATATATACCTAATCTGTACTTGTAGAACCAATTTCTATCAAATGCAATACATTATTACATTTAATTCTGCAAAAAAAATAATGTTAATGTTAATGTTAATGAGAACCATTGTGATTTTTTGTTCTTAATAATAATATCCACCCTATCTATTGTAAGGGTATGAACAGCATTCATTAGGTCACAAGGACATTGGGTATATTGGAATTATTAAGACATATAGCTCATAGTCTTTCCTCTGAAATGCTAAGCAAAAAAAATCTGCTGGAAACAGCAAGGGAAGAAGATGAACAAAATTGGATATTGCTACAGTCCATCCCTTTGGGGAGGAAATGAAATGAAAGTGAAATGGACAGGCATGTATGATGAAAAATACTGATCACTGGCTTGGAAATCATTCCATGTATGGTTTAGTGCATTATGCAGAAAAGTAGAAAAAATAATTTACCAGTTCCTAGCACATATATTCAGCAGAAAGAGTACATTTTTTTTCTTTCTTTTTAATTTTCATAAGTTTAGTTGCTTTGCAATATAAAAGTACAAAATCTATCAAGAAATTTGAAATACTTCAACAATTACAGCTTAGTTGGATGTTTATAATATTGTCATTCTTATTTAAATACTTTCATTGTTTTCCAGAATAAATGTAGTATACCTGTCTAATTTTAACAACATTTAGGACTCTATTTAGAAAATAGGGAATTTGACATATCCTAAAACATTCCCTCATGGAAAACTTCCAGGTCCATGTGTTTAACCTCCCTAGCGGTACATTTCTCTCCAGATTTTTATGTCTAAAAACGGTACATTGTTTTTCATGAAAATTTATTTTACAGTATAATATAATAGTATGAGTATAATAAGTTTGAAACACAAAATCGTGTAAAAATAATGAACTAGTAAGTAAAAAAAGTATAAAAACATTTTTTTTTAATTTTTAAAATTTTTTGTATTGAATGCAATACAAATAGATTTTGAATTTCCCGCCGCGCCGGCAACATACACAAGCACCAACGTCACCGGGAACTCCCCCGGTGACTCATTGTGTGCAGAAGATGCCAGAGGAAGAAGACAGGGATTGCGGCAGTTGACGGCGCGGGACACCGGTGGATCAGGTAAGCGCTGTATTTACTAACCTTCCCATAGGTTTACCTACCCCGAGTGTGACTCGGGGTTACCGCTTTCAGCAACTTTTTTCTACTCCGAGTCACAATTGGGGTTACTGCTAGGGAGGGTAAATTGCAATAAGCGATTCCCTATTTTATAAATAGAGCCCTTAACCTTAACCTGAATAATGAAGATCTTTAAATGTACGACTTTTACATTTAAAAATCCTCATTATTTTAAATTCCCTGCCCAGTCCCGCCTACAATCTCAACGGTCTCGGCTCCCAGCCAGCACGGGGCCGGCATCTGCTTCCCCTGGCCTCGCGTCCCCAACGCATCTGTGTAGCCTGGCGATGGGAAGTAGATACCGGGCATCGCTGGAGGACGCCACGGACATCGCTGGAGGATGCCGCGGGCACTGCTGAATGACCCCGCTGAAACAGCGCTGAACTCCCTGGCACTTCCACCCCGAGTGTGGCTCGGGGTTACTGATTTTGGTGTGGAAAATCCACCCAAGCTACACTCAGGAATACCGCCAGGGAGGTTAATGTTAATGTTTCCACAGGTAACATGCAAAAGTGGTAAGGAAATTCCCATGAATATAAAATACAGTAAAAGTAATACATACATTGTTAAAGAGCACAGTCTAGTCTATGGGAATTCAGGTATTTAAGCATATTTATCAAGGAGTAAGATAGCTGTAGAACAATCCTACCAAAATTTGTAATGTCAGGTTCTGTTAAGCACTTACCACTCAAAATCCCAATGGAGACTAAGGCTTAAGATATTTTTGAACTTTCAGTTGATTTCTAAATATTTTTAAAAATTCTAATCAGCTATATTCCATGAGAAAGTTGTTTGTGAAATGCATTAACAACCAGAAAAAAACATTTCTGTAGCAAGACCTAAAGTTGTTGTTTTAGGCCCCATTTCTTTATTATACCACGATTATCTTAGAGGTTGGGTGCTGAAAAACCATTGCTATAATTAGGTAATCTCCTATTCTACAAAACTGACGTACATAAGAAAAAAATTAAAACACAAATCAAAACATTGCAAAATGTCAAAGAGAACAATAAAACATTTGTGGTAAGGTATGTGTTAACAACAGTATAGCTAGACAAATAATACACGGTGTTGTACAAAGCATGTTAGCCAACTATTTAGTAAGAGAATAACACATCGCTAACAAAATGAGTATTGTTGGTTTACTTGCTTTTCAAATATTTTCACTATACATCTGATTGTAGTGTCTGTACAATCTCCATAAAATGTACCCAAACTATGTAAACTGAAACCACTCCATAATGTAGCTGTTGGTAGATCTATTGGTTGTTGTATAATCAAATGATGCATCTGTTCTAAAATGTAGAAATTAATTTTTACTTCACTTAGCATGAACCTGCCACGGTAGTTGATGGCTTGTTTTAAATCTCTTTTACTGCTTGTTCGGATTATGCAAATACTTTAATGTTCATTGTCTGGGCACAGGTACACTTTAAGTTTTAAAAATTTGTGTCTCAGTTTGAGAAGCACCAATCAAAGGCCCGGGAAAAACTGATAATCCTTTACCATAGGAATATGGAAATGGGAGGGGGTGTGAGAGGATCAGGTATTTGGTAAAATGTTCAGATTTATCCTTAAGTCAAAAAAACACATGTCCACTAGGTTCAGACATTAGAAAAGTTCATCCAAAGGAAACAAAACACATAACAATTCACATCCCTGTCTGCTTTTATAGGAAAAACATTTTTCAGATCCCAAACAACATTCAGATATTTTTACAAATCAACATCCTACTGCGTATTTCCTATAAATATTTATAGTGGGTTATATTTTGTGCTTTTCGAAAAATAGCTCCATTTGAAGCAATCTATGTATTCTACTAGAACCTGAGTTTCACAGAGTTTCATGGAATCAGAGATTCACGGGTCTAAAGGTGAATATCATGTGTCACAAGAAGATCATTTAGTCTTTTAGAGTCCATTATGATTTTTACCATTACAAACTTATGCAGTAGGACATTACACTGCTGATGGTATTGTTTTCTTTTCTCCTCCTCCTTTGCAATTACAAAAATGTACTATGTTAACCAAAAGTAAATAGACAGAGAAATAGGTAGAGGAAGCATAACATATTTTTAAGTGATACATTTTAGTTGCTGACTGAAAAAGAAATATGGCAGATACATTATGTAAAATATCCTTAATTCTGGAGTTTCTTGCTTTTGTTTGTTTCTAGAACAGGAGTGACAAACTCTGGCCCAGGGGCCAAATCTGGTCCTTTTTTTGGCCCCCAAAGGGTCCTTTTTTTGCCCCTAAATATGAATTGCAGCTGGCCCGCCACTGCATTTAAATGGCGCTGCTACTACAATTCCCGGCATTACTCGTGTCCATAGACCAGCGGGCTCTCTTGCCTATGCATGGCCCTGCTTTGCACTGTAGACGCAGGGAATTGTAGCAGCGGTGCTATTTCTCTATTATAGGCTTGTTCCAGATCGAATGTGAAGCAAAACCTCCTTGTTTCCATATGAAAAGGTTTTATATCTAATGAGAAAGAAAAACTTCCTCAATATATTTTAATAAAATTTTATTTTGGCCTATTGGCCGATTTGGTCTAAGTTTTTCATTTTGCCCCTTTGTGTATTTGAAATTGACACCCCTGTTCTAGACTGTACTGGGGTGCTTTTTGTTTTCTACTGTTCTGTGAAAGGCCTACCCAGGTTCGCATTACATGTGTTAGGTCAGGTCTTTAACAGACAGCAGTAGATGTAACAAGTTTGGATTGCAAAGATTCCTAAAATGACGCTGTGTTCATGAATATCCTAGCCCATATATGACCCTTGAGAACCTAATTCCTTTTCTTTATTTTATCACTGAAACAATCTAATAGTTTTTTCACTGAAGTGCTAAAATCTGTGAGCATCAAAAGCTTGTTAACTTGTTTATCGATTCCCATGTCATTGTTTGCTATTCCATTTCTTTTCTTGCAAGTCAATCAGTCCACGCACTTTTTGAGATAAAAGTTTTTCCATTTTTTTATATATTATGTTTTTTACTAAAAGTTCAGTTTACTAGAACTGATATTTAGGTGTTAGTAAATGCTAGAGAATTACCTAACCTCACAAGTTCTGTAGGAGACCCAATTGGTGAGATTGCTGCTGTTGACTTCTAGAAAGGATTGGAATGGGGAAACAAAGTAAGGGCTAGTGGAAGGCTTTCATGAGTAGGAGGGGATAGGGAGCAGGCAGTAAAAGGGTTAAGTTTAGGGTGGTCCTAGGGTAGGCAGTTAGTCAGAGTAAGGGCTGACGTAGTACCTGGGAATAGAGAAGAGCTATGGGGGGGGGGGGGGGGGAGAAGAGGTGGAGTATTTAGGAGCAGGATAGGGAGAGGAAAATTTTCTCACCCCCTTGTCCCTGTGTTTAGTACAGCTGGGTGTTTTGGGGTAAGAGAATGCGGTGATGTCCTCGAGGGAATTTGGTTTGAGTTTGTTTCAGTGGGGGTGAGAGACCCATGTATGGTGTGGGAGTCTCTGTAATTATATTGTTATCAGAAGGATTGAATGGTTTTGGAATAAAGGGCTGTGAGTACTGCTGGTATTGTTCCCGAGCTGGGTGGATGCAGCTGGGAGCATATATATCAAGGTGGTGCAGACCCAAAAGAATGGGGGTAAATGGTGGGCCTTCAAGGACCAGTAACCAGGGGAGTTTTAAACTTAACAGCCTGTTTTTAGATGTGGGAGGAAACTGGAGTGCCTGGAGGAATATTAGGAAATACTTATATTAGGAAATAATTGTTCCTTTAAACAGTGGAATTTGGCACATTTGGCTCCTTCGCTGACCAATAGTTTTTTTTTAAGCAATTGTTTGCTTAAATCCTGACAGTAACGGCACTAACTGTTTTAAGCTGACAACACTAAGCCACTGATTTTGCAGTTATCAGTAGCACTGTCAGTCTTCTATGTACTTTAGTTAGATGCTGGATTGCTTATTTGGTAGACTTTATAGGAACCCAGTGGCAACTAATTAAGTGAACATGGAAGACTGATAATGCTGCTTTTAACTCTGAGGTAAAGGTCTAGGGTTGTTGTCCTGCAACATGAAATGCTATATCTTCAGCTAAGAAACTTTGCATGTCCTGCAACATGAAATGCTATATTTCCAGCTAACAAACTTTTCATTGGATAATAAACTTTACATTAGAGTCACAACACAAAAACACTTATAAATTAAGACATAGTTCCAAATATAATTAAATAGATTTATGGTTTACATATGCTTTAAGATGCATTGGTTCACAAAGCACAGCTGATGTTGAATAAAACAGGAAATTTAGTATTTAATCTAAGAGCAGATAGTTGATCATGCTCCATAGTACTAATAATCTTCCACATATTGGTGTCTAAATAAAACTAAAAAAAATAACATCTGTAAAAAGTATTCCGGTTTGTATTTCCCAAAGTCTTGCAGTCTTGCATGCTTCCAATTCCCCTACATGAAAGGCAAGTAACCCTAACAGAGTCATCTGAGCCAAACATAAAAAGACTGTTTTTACTGCTACAAAAATCCAATGAATATAAATAATCTTTATTCAGTCTCAAAGGTATACTTTACATTCATTCTCCGTTCAGAAGTTTCTTTACATCTTGTGAAATAACAATTTTTCTGTCAGAAGCTTCAGTACTTGAGTGTAGCCGTGGAGTCAGGAATTGTGGACATGGATGATCATTCTTTCAAATTCACTGTTGTTTTAAAAGTGTTCTTATGGTGGCAGCTGAGTGGAGACAGTTGCAGGTTTGAATTATTTAATCTATGCTGTCTTTGATGTAACAATACTAGTGATTCCTGTCAGGAATGTTTTAAATTTTTAGTAGGGAAAAATTAAAAAGCATCATTAAAACCCCTTAAATTTTATTTGGTAAGCATTTAGCTGGCTAAACATACTGAGTATTAAGTTTAACCCCAGAACACTGTCAGTTGAAGACTTGCATTATCAGTTAAGTATACTTGAAGGCTCATAGTAACACTACACATACTAAGACCACTTAAAGCAAAACTGAACTCGTTGCTGGCCATAGTTGTGGAATATGGCACAAACCTTCCTCTTTGCAGGTGCCGTACAGAGATGCTAGATCAAAGTACACATAACTGCAGCATGCCAGAAAACTATATTCAACTCCTAGACAATCTTCCGTATCCACACTAATCTTCTTTGGTCATTGGATGGCCACTGATGATGTAACTTGTGATGCACTGTGTAGTCTCAGAATAAAATAAAAAGCCACCAGGAGCCCCATGCCTACTAGTGCATTCTCCATTGTAAAGTTGGAGGCTGGTGCAAAACTTTACCAACTGCCCTATAACCCCTTTAATGGTAAGATTACTGTAGGGACATGAAGGTTGTAAGTATGCCCCCTGGGCATCAAGTGGACCTTGAGATGCTGCCTTAGTTATCTTGTAGTGGATCTGGCTCAGGTAAACTAAGTACACAGTCACATGTCTATGGGTTAGCCAAACACTAATTAGCTGACTGCTTTTAGGGATCTATTCTCTATCCACCCACCCCCACCCACCTGCAATGTCCCTGTTCTATGTCCTTTATCCATTTATTTTTATGAAAAGTGACATGCTACTATTACTCCTAATTTCAAATTATGCTTAAACGTGAATTGTTAGCAGCATTTCATGCATAAAATATTAAAAGTGAACCACATCATTTAAAACCCACCCCCTTGATAAACTTAGCATAATGTAGGTCTCCACTGAAAGCAGACAATATTTATTTTTTGTGGTTTTACCCATTAAACATTCTGCATCAACAGATCAATAAGAAACAAGGCAGCCATTAAAACTTGCCTTACTGAGTTTTACAAAGTAATCCAATATTAGACTGGAATGTCTATCCTGTAGGAAATTCTATTAATATATATATATATATATATATATATATATATATATATATATATATATATCAGTTTAAAGTACCTAATAGTTTCTAAATAATAAAAATAATCACTAGCTCCCCTAATCATTTAATCATTAATCATTTCTGCCCCTCTATGCCCAATCTTTGTAAAGCCTCCATGAAAAATTTGAGAGCCTGGACATAATCCTCAATATAAAATTGGTAAGTCAAATTTTTGGAGTCTTCCTACACGTATGCAATAATTGTCATTGGAAAGAATCTTTCATGATCCTTTCCAACGACTAAGGACTGCACGATGCATGAACGAGTGGTGTACATACAGCACCATTCTGCTCTATGGAGAGGACCTCGTGAAGGGTGCTCGCTGCTCTCTCTCACCCTTCACTTCCATTAAGATCGTTTATCGTCCATCATCCGTGGATTTGCCAGGACGGTCGTTCGGACGATGGGTGCTGTAGATATGCCAGATTCTCGTCCGATAATCAGCTCTGAACTAGTGTTGGTGCTCGAATTTGGGTTGTCCTTATATTTGACCCAAATATGGCTGTTCGAATTCACATAGATCCGACCCGAAAAAAACGAGATTCGAAGGCAAAAACAAATGTAAAAAAGTGTTAAAAAGTTTTTTTTACAGGTTATGCTACAATGACATGATATCTCTTGCTCTGTAACACACTTTCCAACACAGTAATATTATAATATATTTGTTACATTTTTCTTTTATTCAATGCGAAAAAATGTAACAAATGTATCATATTACTGTGCTGGAAAGTGTGTTACTGAGTAAGAGATAATTGCGGGGCATCTTCTCAATGATTGCAGCCGAGTCTACAATCATTGAGAAGAGTGTGCGATCCCCGTGGCACTACTGTGGGAACTTTGCGGTCACAGCTATGACTGCAGGCGATCCTTGGGGCATTACAGGTTAATTAACCTGTAGTGCCCCGGGGATCGTAGTGGAACTGAAGAGTTCATCTGCAGTTCAGTTCCCACGGTCACATGACCTTGGGAACTTTGCTGTCACAGCTGTGACTGCAGGACATCCCCGGTCACTGGAGGTTGAATGAGGACAAGTTTCCCTTTTCGTCACATCTAGTGCCCTGTGTTCTTGGATAGAGAAACTCTATCCATGAACACATACAACTAGTAAAGGGCTGCAAGAGCAATCGCTGTGACTGCAGGCCATCCCCCGGGGCATTACAGGTTAATTAAGCCAATCATTGAGAAGAGTGTGCAATCCCTGAGGCACTACAGGTTTATTAACCTTTAGTGCCCCGGGGATCGTAATGGAACTGCAGAGTTCATCTGCAGTTCAGTTCCCATGGTCACATGACTGTGGGAACTTTGCGGTCACAGCTGTGACTGCAGGAGTACCCCAGGCACTAGAGATTGAATGGGGACAAGTTTCCCTATTCATCACATCTAGTGCCCTGTGTTCTTGGATAGAAAAACTCCATCCAAGGACACGTACAACTAGTAAAGTTGTACACTTTACTAGTTGTACCTTATTAGTCCTTATTAGTCTCTAAAAACTGTTCCTTATTAGTCCCTAAAAATACCCCGCATTCTCCCACCATTGACTTCAATGGTGTTCAAATTTGGCATTCCATCACCTGAACAATAGCTCACGATTCGATCGAATAGCTGTTGAATCCAATAGTGAGATATTCGACTAACACTACTCAGAACCATTGCATGTGTGTATGTAGCCTATGAAAATATACAAACTACCAGGTACTTGTAACACCTTATCATTTTCATTATATACTGCCTTTTGTTTCCAACATGCCTAGGACATTGGTAATTAGGAGAAGTTAGCTTCAACTAGAAGCATGAAAAACTTGCCTAAATGTTTAGATATGAAAAAAAGCTACTAATACTTACTTGCAAATTTCTATCTTGAAATTTATCCTCATGCTTCTGAGAACCAGTATCATCTGTAGTAGCTTTACATAAAGGCATTTAAGGCTAAATGTTTGCACTACCCATGGGAGCTCCTCCTCCTGTTAGCTTTGGACAGGAGCAACCAATCAGTTTCTAACTGCATTTTTACTGTTTGGGAAAAAAAATATGGGGTACAAAGGGACTAAGCAGACAATAAACTACTAATAAACTCTATGAAAACTTCATCTTTATTAATACAGCGTAGGCATTTTTTAATAAAAGCAATATACTGGGTATGATTATTTGATGGGTCAGTTAATATTATGTGCAGGGCTGCAAAAAAATTCCCTTTGTCTATGCCTGATTTGTAGAAGGCGTGTTTATTTGGTGAAGGGAGCTAAGCCCAAAGGCAGTTAACCATGGCACATAAGCCCTTAAGACTACTGGTGTGGGCAATACATCTCTTTGAAATCATTTTAAAACCAGGTCTGTTTATTGTTCTAGGAAATGAATGCATGCCATTAGTATGCAATTTACTGATGACGATTTTGTTTTCAGTAATTATTTTTAATGAATTCTAGGAAAAGGCCGTATATAACTTGCATGAAATAACATATTGTGATTGCCTGATTTATCTACAGCAATATAAAATTATAATTAATCAGTTATTAGCGTCACTATGCTGCGCAAGTATAATTGAACTCCACAAATAATGTAAAATATTGTATCAAAATGTTGATGAAAATTAGCATAATAGATTATCATTAATCATTCTGCAGTGACACAATGCATATATTATTACCTTCATTTACATATGATAATGGAACTACAGTAAGTTCTGACACACAATTTTATTAGAAATTACAACTTTAACTGATAGATGATCAATATACTTTTTACAGTGACTGTGCTACATTTGAATAAAAACTTCAATGGTTCATGTAATGAATGGGCAATTCTGGGTAATATCTATGACAGTAGAATCAATATATTTTCTATTATGCTGAAATACATTTTTAGGTTAAGTGTAATAGGAAGAATGTATTAGCTAGCACAAATTGTTAGGTATTATTGTAAGAGAAAATCTATTTAACAGAAACTGGAAAATGCAAGAACTGCTCTTAAAAATCCGCTTTCCTCTGTATTTTCAGATTCAGAGTGTTTTTTTCTTCATTGGTTAGATGTTTGGGTTCTGTCTACAGCTCAGGAAATTAAACCCAACTTTACTGCACAAAAGGTTTATTAATATCTGAACTTACTGTCACGATGCCAGCTGTGCCATGACCTATTTGCTGCTCCCTTCAGCTTTATTCTATCTCAGTAATGTGGAATGCAATTTTCTCAGCTGCCCAACCCTTATTACACAAGTAGGTGAGCTGACTCAGGTATTGAATTGTCAAATTTCAGAACACTGCCTACATATGGTGAAATATGCTGAGAATGCTTTTGGTGCCCACTGCTAAATTCTATCCCTTTTTGTCACCTTAGCCTGTGGACTTCCATTCAGCATTTGTTTATTAATGGCTCTTTCTTTATAGAGTTCAATGAAAATCATACAAAGTGGTGGTTAACCCACTTGCCCTGCACCTTGAATGAAGCTCATTTCAAGCCTAGAGGTGACATATATAAGGCATCCATGTGTGTACACCTTCACTTAGTTCACTGACTGGCTTGTTTCTGTGTACTGACCTTGCAATAAATTGTATAAAGAGATTTAGACAAAATCCTGTGTACACTGTAAACCAGGGGTGATTCTTACAAAGAAAGGTTTAGGATACACAACAAGAGCATGAAGTACAATTCCCCACACATAGCAACCATGGCCATGTTGCTGACAGCTTTAATCTCTGTTGCAAATCACAAGTGATATATGGATTTGAAATAACAAGATTTAATATTATCTGAAACAGGCCTCCATGGAGAGATGTCGATATTGTGAGCCTCTGGGAGGATATAGCCTCATATTTCCCATTAAAATAGAAATGATCATTTTGGTTCTAAATGTTGTTGTGATACCTAATGTAGCATCACTCAATTAAAACACATCTACAACATTTTTACTAATATTTTTTCACAATATTGAAAAATTTGAAAGGACTATGTTGTGTGTATACTTCCTATACAATGGCCATTTTAACCTATGTGGACACCAAAGTAAATGTGTCATGCATCACATATTTTATTTATCAGTTCTGACACTGGACAAAAACTTCATTTTAAATTTCAGATATCAGAAAAATAGATTTTACAATATTCCAATAAGTAAATTTTTTTTTTGTGGAATCTCCACTGTGGCAGAAAGTATGCTGCTGCAGATTTTCTGAGGATGGTCCTTGTAATTTCACCATATGCCATTTTTTTACTGAACCACATATAGCACAATTTTACTTTCATTTTCATTTTCTATCAGTTTCTATCATTATCTATCAGTCATCCATTTGAGTGTTCCCAAGTGTCATTCAAAGGCCGATCAATTTTGGCAATGATGCCACTCAGGATTCCCAACTCTATTACCAGGGCACAGGGAATCTGTCATTTAGGATAGGTCTATGATAGATAATCGTTCCCAGGTGTTGGGTTGTCATGACTAGCAACTAATTTAGAGCACTAGGTTACATTATTGACACAGGATCAAAAGTTAATTTTACATCTAAAGCTCGTTAGTATGTGTTTGTGTTTTTTTCAGTAAATGACATTTTCACAGTTTGTGAGTAATTATGTAATAAATTCCTTGTGTGAATAGGTAAATGTTACTAATATTCACCCACACATATTCTCTTGCTAGAGGACCAATATCTTGCAGCTCACGTATCAAAGATTGGACCATAAGGTCCTCCAAAGTCAGAAAGGTGGGGGGAGGGGCACTAGTTCAGCATTCTCCCCTTTCTGGGGACAAATGAGGTATGTCAGAAAAAGGGTCTGGTTGCAATTTAAGGGGAACTTCATGTTTTTTTTAAAGAACAATATAACATCACACATAACTATAAGGCTTTTGCCACAATCAATTAAATCTAGAGCTTTTAAAAACATAATTCTTGGTGATGCTGCCATAATGGGTTCATCCTCGGGTACCTTGTCTTAGGGGAGGCAATGTTCTGTCCATATGTTCCACATTGGTCTTTTGCAATCACACTGTCATGTGTGCCTCTAGTGGAGATTATAATCAATTATACTAAACTCTATGTTTTTTTTTAACTGTGAATCTGGCATTCTCTCAAACATTCCCTGGTGGGAATTAATTACTGCCAGGCGTGGGCCTGGAGGAGGAAATGTTTGATTCCCTGTTTTACAAGTATTGCCCTATGTAAAGGCATGTTTCACTTTTCTCATCATCAGAGAGCCCTCCCACACTTAGTACCAACATGCAAGTGCATGAAAACTAGAGGATACTAGAAGAACTGAGAAAAAAATCAAACAAACAACAAAACAATATTTTCTAAAAGGCAGAAAGGAAATTGCTTATGATAAATGCTATTATTTTGCCCTTATCAGCATGCTAAAAAGTATTAAGAAAAGCCTTTCTGTTTGAATACATACCATTTATTAGACCCAGTGGCATCACATATCTTTGTTCTTCTCTGAGCAGTCAGATTATGGCTGATAGGAGGGGCCAGTGGGGTGCTGTAGCTTTTAATGCATGCTGTTAGAAACTATGTGCAATGAAATTAGAGTACGCTATTTCTAAAGAAAAGTATTGCCAGAGTTCTGATTCAGGCTTCTGTAAAGATATTCAGTGCTATGTTTCAGAAAGCCGCTATTTTATTAAAAACAATATTTTCACAACACTTGATGCCCTATGTCACATTTATAGTACTCCCCTTTATCACTGTTGTGTTTCATTTTTCTTACCCTACTGCTCAATTCATCCTTATTTATTTATATTAAAGCCTATTACTTTACCCGAACATTGCTTCAGTCTTTACTTCAAGCATCACAATTTCACATTCTGAGTCTTTAATTGCAGTCATTTATGTGTGTCTTTCAATATGCTTCCTCTATAATGTGCTTCACACTGAGCATAATGAGTTTTATTGAAAGTAGTTCTCCTAGTTTGGATTATTAACACTTTCTAGGTGCTATACAGACTGACACACACACATACACTTCAATTAAATTGCCCCAACTACTTACAGTTTTACAACATTAAAAGAAATATGCAAAGAAAAGAGAATAAGCATACAACAAAAGGAAAGAGTGCAATCGATAAGTCATTCAAAAAATTGGATTGTCTGCTTTGAACACATTACATTTAGAAAACTGACCAATAGGCAGATAACTAAATGCACAGATGAACCTGGCAGCTACTTTACCTGCCAAAATATTTATATTATTTTCCATCCAAACCTGAGATTTACACAGCACTCCCACAAAACACAGCTCTTTTTGGCAGGCCTGAAAACTTGGATTCTTACTGCTGTATTTCAGTACATATGGGAATTGTTTATTCTCTAACCTGTGATTAGAACTTAAAGGAAGAAGCAACACAATGATGAGCCTACTACTCTGCACACACGTACAATAATTGCCGTTGGGAAGGATCTTTCACGTACCTTTCCAGGGACTAAGGACTGCACGATGCATAAACGAGTGGTGTACATACACCACCATTCTGCTCTATG
Organism: Pyxicephalus adspersus; assembly: GCF_032062135.1. Lineage (NCBI taxonomy): Eukaryota > Metazoa > Chordata > Amphibia > Anura > Pyxicephalidae > Pyxicephalus > Pyxicephalus adspersus. The sequence goes on along the minus strand of NC_092861.1, from coordinate 66,219,760 downwards.
GAGAGGGGAGGGGGAGAACAATGGAGCAGCACCCCGCTGGGCGCTCTCCCTCTTCGCTTCCATTAAGACCGTTCATTGTCCATAGTCTGTGGATCCATCAGGATGGGCGTCGGGACGACGGACGACGTTCGCTGTACACACGCCAGATTTTCATCCGATATCAGCCCTGAGCCGATTATCGGACGAGAACCATTGGACGTGTGTACATAGCCTTAGCACAACCACTAAGAGCAACATGGAACAAAGGACATTGACACTCCTGAAAGTGTCACTTTCCCAGTCAACATTAGACCAGGATTTTTCATTAGCAAAGTGGTGTCCTGCCAGTAAAAAAGGTAAGCATTACCAAGTGTCATGTTAAAGCAGCCTATTCACTTGAATAGCCTGTATAATGCACCAAAGCAAGCACACATTTGGTTGCCATTGTACCTGCATGGTTCAATACAAAAAAACACCGGAATTTGCCTTAAACATTGAATTCTGTGAAGTTGTTTATTTTGAGCAAGCAACTTTGCCACCATGTCAGAACCAGATATAATATTTTGCTTTTAATTACTTTCAAACTTCAGTCATTTATTCTGAAATTTTTTTTCTTTTTCAAGTCCTTGGTAACAAAGGTTCTTCTTATTTCTTCTCCAAATAGCTATAATTTAAAAATATATTACTTGATATTCAAAGCTTCCTCAAATGTCATGCATTGGAGCCCGATGTCAAAATCAGATATTAGAATTTAAAGTGAGATGTGGGTAGTGGGAGTTTAGATTTTAAAGCTAGGTGTTAAAGTTATCTTCCAGAGCAAAGTACCCGAGACAGGTCATTAATTAGAGTGAAATGTCAGAGTAAGGCCTTAATGTCAAGCATCACAGTCAATTTCAGGGTTCGGGATCAGAGACAACATTGATGTCAAATAAAACTTTAACAGCTAGTTTTGAGAGTCAAGTCCAAGGCTTAGTCAGAGTCAGATATTAGATTCAGTTGTCTTAGGTATATGACTGACTTAACCTGTTACCTATTTTTGATGATAGGTATATTGTCTCTTCAACTACCATTGAGTACCTTGTCAGTTCAGTAAATCATCATTACATCCATTCAGACGGCGTCCTATGAAGTTTGGACTAGCCTATACTTCAGGCCAGATAATTTGGTCTGATACCTGACTAAAAGAGACAAGTGATGGTCCACTTAGAATTTTATTAGGTTAACCATCAATATTATATCTAGATGGGAAAGAATAGGATAGATTTTGAAGAAAAGGTAAAGGTGTCTATGTCTCCTATGTCTATGACATGCTATGTCCTCTGCATACCAATGTCAACAATTGCTATTACTAATTATAATAATATTCATATAAAATAAAATGAACTGAAAGCATAATGGTTTGCTTACTAAAATGTAGAATATTATGTGCCTAGATGAACAGTAAAAACTCATTATCCATATAATTTTTATGATAAAACAGCTATGTCATTTCATAAAAGTAAAATACTGCAATAAAACTTTGTTTCTCTCTATATCGGAGAAAAACACCTAAATCATGTACCCAGGAGGTAGAAGAAAGTTCATATCAGGTTAATGGGAAAAAGAGCTTTGCAGTTTTTCATGTGTGATAAAACGCCACAGCTTTTTGACACAGAAGAAACACCATTTACATATTTACTCTTCGATGACTGATAAGAAGCTCTTGGGCCACATGCTTAGGTGTTTTTCCATTTACTTTAGTGTTCCATTCAATCTTATAATTAAGGCAATTACTATTTTATATTATTTCCTGCATAGCAAAATGTTTATTTTATTAGGAACAAACACATTTACCAAGTTAATGAGATGCCTAAAATGTATGCTTAAAAAAAATAAAGGACTTTTTTTAGGCAAAATATATTTATTGTGCTGATTGTGAAATTTAGTGTGTAAGTTGGACCCAATATTTCAAACTGCGTGGAGACATTTTCATTTTCATGTAAAAGTGATCTTAAAAGAAAGCTCCACCTTTGCATGTTCCCTGTATCCACATCCCAGAGGGATGCCTTTAGGAAGTATTTTAATGTAGACAGAAGCTTTGGTGAATAGAGGCATACTAGAGTCTGACAGAAGTACTGATCTTGCATCCTAATTGAACATCAAGTGTTGAGGTGAACAGGATCTCAGTACATAGAAGAAGGCCTGTCACTTTAGGATTCTTCTGTTGTAATAATATACTATTCACAATGGCACTTCAATAGGAAGTAGCAAGGAAGAGAGGAAACTGCAGGGACTTTGTATGTAATAATGGAATGTCTCTCTACTGGCCCATCATTTTCTGGTTATATTATTACTCCACCAACATAACCAGAGGTAAATAACATATCCTTATGTAAGACCATTAGGTATTTAAAGTGTCAGTTGGATTACTGCAGTAGTTTTTACTTTTATGAGCCCCAGTCTTCATTTTTTACATTGTTGTGGGAAAAGAGAAAAAGCATGTAAACTCATGCGGAACATTAGGGGTCTAGCAGCCAATCACTAAGACCAATGATTGTTATATTACATATGGAGTGACATGTAAAGCTCCTACTAACATTGAACACCAGATAACACTAATGATTTAAGGGTTGCTGGGTGTGAAGAAGAAGCAGCAGGGAGTTCTGGCATGTGGGAATTATTGCTTTTACAAAGACATTTTCATTTGCCCTAAATAAACCAAAAACTAAATTTTTCAAACTGAAAAAGGATATTTTTTTTAAATAGATTAAAAAAAGATCAGCACATTAAAATGTAAGACAGCCTTTATGACTTGTAACAGTTTTGGTATTTACAATAGAAAATGAGGGGTGTTAAACTGACCAAAAAAATAGCTTCTGTGTTGAAATATAAAGCATACAAAAACCTTAGTAATAGTAAGTCCCAAGGATCTGATATTTAAGATTCTGCAAAATAAAAGGTAAACATGGTTTCCTTATGTTTTGCAATTACTAATCTAAAATGCACTTATGGTTTACCGCTAACTTTTATAACATAAAGATAATTAGTTCTGTTCTATACTAAAAACATTACACATTTTTTCTGTGTGTTTGAAAAAAACACACCAACATATATATATATATATATATATATATATATATATATATGCCACCATACCTTCTTTGCAATATGATTGTACTATGCATTCAATCCAATTATTCATGCAAATTTTATGCAGCAATGTGAAATAATTACCTGTGTATAAGTGGAAATAATTGCTGTGGTTTCACTTTGTAAACAGTCACACTGTTCCCAAGCAATTTCCCCGAGCACTTTTTAAACAGATACTTAAAGTCACATGCCGAGTACAAATATACAAAGTTGGATATTTTTTTTTGACAATTATGAGCAACCCAAAGGATAGTGGTAAAGAAAATTGACACAAGCCCCTATACCTATATTTTGTGTTTTTTAGGTGCATGTCCAGCTTTTTTTTTTTTTTTTTGGGAAGTGTTACAAACGCTATTAGCCTCCTGCTAGGAGGATTTCTCTTCATTTTCTGTTCTAAGGAGATAATTCTTTTTTAAGTGAACAAAATTTTCATTCCTGCTTTTTATAAAGTAAGTGATTTTTTTATGTCACCAAATCCACTCATATACTGACATGAAATCAGTTTGTTTTAACTGCTTCAGTACAAACATACTAAATCATCTTTGACGCATTTGTTTGACTTTAAACATCTTGTTCAATGTTTAGCCTAGTTTTAGTCTAAACAAATGTAGATATTTTTCAGGACAAAAAGGACATTCTTTTGGTAATTTTACATAATAGTGCAGCTGGATTTAAAAAAAAAAAAAAGATAAAACATGGGATGCATTAATTTGATTTTCAATAAAAATATGCAAAATATGTAAAAAATATGGTTTACTTACTTTTTTTACACTATACCCACACAAGATTAAAAAAATGAGTCACGTGGTTTAGCAAATGAAATTTCTGCTGACAATAACGTACAAGCAAAAATCATGTTTTTTTATTTTTTATAATTCTTTGCATGTGATTGGGTATTTTACCACATCTCTACACTAAGTAAATTATGCCTTTCAGAGTGATAATTCACTTACTAAGTAAACACCCTAAACCCCAAATTAACCCCAAGGTGTCTTGAAAGTCACGAAATGATTACTATGATGTGTTACTAGAATGATCATCTGATCAAGATCCAATTAACAAGGCTCCCAATCAATGCCCTTAGCTGTTTTATGTGAGCTTAATCTCGGCTGCTAGGGATGTGATATTGTGAATACACACAGAACTTCTATAAAATGAATGGCAGGTCAGGAATTACTATTTGCCAATTCACCTTAAATTTAAATTAGCACAGGCACAAAGTGGTTAAAACTATGAAGGCTCTTGTAATTAATATAAACATCAATAGGTTTCTTTTTAATTAGGCTTTACCCATGAATACTTTTTAACAAATAAACTGTTATACAAATTAATATAAGCACAGATGAAAGGTCAATTGGAAAGTTAAGTGGAGATATCTACCTACAAGTAAAAAAACCCATATATTTACATGAATAATGAGCAGGCCTCATTTAACAAATTGTAAATCACACACTGAAGAGGCATCAGCATATACAAGTGCTACATGCAGACAGAACATGTTTTCTTGTTAAGCATAAATCATTGATGGCTATGCAAACACATTCATGACAGTTTAAAAAAAATATTTTTTACTTATCCCTCATATGAAATGTTACTATCTACTGCACAGGTAGGAAATTGCCATTTTCAAAACCAAGCAACTGAAGTTCAAGAGTAGAGAACAGTCTTTTAGATATCTGGTACAGAAAGCAATTGACCCTCATTAAAAGATAAATTGAGGAGACTATACTAATTGATGCAAAGAGCTAAAGTGCTTCAGACTCTAAGAAAAATGACTGTGGCTTCCAAGCTATCACTTTAATCAGCTATTTTGCAGGCACCATATAAATTGGTCTATTTAAAAAGTGTTCCCTGATATCATTATTGTGATATTACACATCCTTCTCCTTGTACATTACCTTTTGAAAATAAATGTTGTGCAAAGGCAGCTGTCCTACATTGCATAACAAATACCTTATGCATGTCATTACTACGTTACTACCTCTTTTTACTTTTTTATTGTGAATTGAAACTGCTTATAAAAACTCCCTATTTTTTTACGTTTGCCAGCTGTACTAATTTAGGTTTTTGAAGGCAGCAGAGGTGGCAAACTCTTGTTATATGTTACATAAGTGTCCAAAAAATGCATGCCTCCTCCTACCAGCTATTAAATAAAAGATAACAAACAGACCCGTTCGGTCCAATGGTAATTTTTTTTGCAAGCTGATCTGATTGGCAAAACCACTGTGCTCTTTGTTTTGCTCTGGAAGTCTAGAACACGGAGAACAACACCTGGGCAAAGCTAATTTTTATCATATTTTTTGTTGTTAAAATGCCCTCGTGGGTAGTATTACTATTGATCTGATTGTACAGTATTTTTTTCAAATGAATACCAAATGTTTACTGTTCAGATATAGAATGGATTAGTTTAGGTAAGTCCTATCAGTATACAGTGGTTGATAAACATGGAGGAGTGTGTCGCAAACTTTAGTAATATATGACCATTGAAGATTGTTACAGTTCTTTTTACCTTGTAATATAGTAGAAATGCCACTGTGTGCATAAGCCTTTGTGTGAATGTGTATACAAGTGTATAATTTGGGTGTGAAGTAAGCAGATGTAAGTTGTCCAAAAAGTTGAGTCATGGTAAGAGAAGGTAGAGTTATCACAATAAAACGCATACTTACATTTTTTAGGTGAGCAAGCTCAATCTCTACCAAGGCATCTGTAGCTTTAGGCTCTGGGTGGATGGTAACTACAATAATCTTTGAATTCACTACCGTAAAATTTCTGAAAAAGAAGACAATTTTCAAGCATCACTAATGTGTTCACAGTTTTATTAGTTACAACACAGGTTACTTCCTTAGCTTGTTTTGTCTTCACTAAATATACAAACGTTGTTGCAACAATTCCTGTGACATTTCAAACACCAGCTTTAACTAATTATTTTTTGGAAAAAGTATAAAAAAAGTTTGAGTCCTCTTTTCATTTAGAGAGCCTATTTTTATTAAATGCCACTCAATCATGCCCTTGTTACATAACAGGAAGTGAGTATGAATCCTCTGAAATTCTCTGAAAACTCTGTCTGATTTTTTCATTGGAAAGTGCTACTTGCCAATAATGTGCCAATAATTACAACTGGAACTGTACACAGTAAACTTGTCTGCTAAGCAAACCTAAAGATAACAGATGACAGGTGTCTTACTGAGAAATAGGTTGTTATCCTATTGGGGCAAGAAATACATTTTGAACATCTATGATGGCCTCCCTTAGAACTAATAAATGCATATAATAATGTTTTGAAAAATACAGAAATGCATAAAAAAAATTTATTTTTACAAGCATGAATTAAACTCTAAAGTTAGTTTAAGCAAAAATTAGACTTTTGATCAATCCCTGAGCCTATATTAATTTTTCCAGTTTTATTGAAACAGTGTACAATATGTTTAAATATGTAATTCATCTTGAAGTATGTATTTCCTTTTTTTGCTTCACACTATATGTAGTCTGTCAAGTAATCTCTAATGCTATAATCCTGTTAGAGAAACCTGAACTAATGGTGCATGCTTTGGTGCTAGTCTAGCCTACATATAAATTTTAAAGTCTGCAGAATAGTATCCTAATGCTTTAAAACTGGATTACATTTTAGTTTAAGGTTATAACTGTTTAACTGCAGTAAATTAGTACATTCTTTAAAAAGATAATTACATATATTGCATTATTACAAAAAAATATTATATATGAGAACATAAGTACAATATTTGTTATTATAAGAAAATGTAAATGTTATTTCAACAATTAACGTGTTAACACACACATAGACACACACACACACACACACACACACATACTAGGGTTTGATTTAAAGATAGGTTCAGCTACATTTCATTTTTATAGCATTGACATATTACACAGCTCATTACAGAGAACATAGCCATGTTACTAATTGTTCCTCAGAGGAGTTCACAATCTATTGTTTCTACCATAGTCATACGTATGTACAGGTAGAAATAAAATACAATGTATACTGTTCATATACCATCATATGTAGTGGTATCCCTAGTGTGCATTATTACCAGCCAAAGTGACTCTGGCATGGAATACAAACTGATGTTTATTAATATTTCATTGCTAACTGAATGAAGTTTTGGAAAGATACTGTATCACAGTCTACAATATTCTGTTTGAGTAATATTAGATAAATTAGGTATATTGCTGCTAAGTGTGTGATGCAGCAGCTGGAAGGCAGTTAAAAGTGAACAACACACACATGTGTGTGTGTGTGTATTTATATATATATATATATATATATATATATATATATATATACCACCATTGGTTGTTTTTACATTACAAAATAGAAATTAAACATAAGTGTACTGCAGATAATCATGCTGATGAAGGGATACAGATTCTCAGGTTGACATATATAACATACACAATGAGGCAATGCTATAAAGTTGCTAGAAAGATAAATATGTATAAAGAAATGCACGCAGACTTTTGATGCTATGAGCAGCTAAGGTGGTTATTATCATAGATTGGGGTTTATAATCACCTCACAGTTTTCCACTTTAAATCAACCTTTTGGATTTTTTATTCCTTCTTTTTTGTCCCTGGCATATACCATTAGTGTACATTCCTGTGAAGGCTATGCATACTTCTTTGAGACACTGACATGTACTACTGGCAATGACAATTTAGATTTAAACCTTTCAATGCCTAATCATATTTTTATCAAATATATATTTATATATTTATATTATCTATTTTTAATCATTTGTTAAAATATTATAATTTAGGGCAAGGCACTGGCAATATTCTGTTGACATTATTAAAGCTCTCCAAGAATAAATATTTTCCTGACAGAACCTGGAGTGATCCAGCAAACCTTGATTAGATCTGGTCCAGGATTGAGAACCATATTAACTAATAGCAAATTATTTTTAAGACATCCATTCTGGATTTACTGGATCACCCAGGTTGTCCCATGATAGTCTATCTTCTCCACTCTTGCAAAGCTTTCATAAATCTTTCCCTATAGATGAAGATTTGTCAACTGCACATCTATGATGTGCATCTCCCATTCCTCCACACCACAAAGATTCTTTATTGCATTGGGATCTGGTGAATGTGGAGGTCATCTGAGTTTGGGATGATATGAGCAATGTGACATAGCAAATTATCTTGCTGGTACTAGGCATCAGAAGATGGGTAAACTGAAGTCATGAGCGATGCTTATGGTCACCAAGATTACTATGATAGGCTGTGGCATTTAAAAGATAGTCAGCTGGTACTAAGAGGCCTAATGTGTGCCAAGATTTTACCTCTCAAAGCATTACACCACCAGCCTGTACTATTGTTACATTGCAGGATGGATTTATGCTTTCATGTTGTTGATGTCAAATTCTGACCCTACCATCCAATCGTTGCAGCAGAAATTGGGAGTCATCAGACCAGGCATTGTTTTTCCAATCTTTTCTTGTTATATTTGGTTAGCCCTAGTAAATTGTAACCGTATGTGTCTGTTCTTAGCTGACAGGAGATGCATTACATGTAGTCTCCTTCTGCTGTAGTCCATTTGCATGAATATGTGCATTCAGAGATGGTGCTCAGCATACCTTGTTATAATGAGTACCTCATTAAGAGCCTGTTGCCTTTCTAGAGTTTGAACAAATCTGGAATTTTTTTCCCCAGATCACTGCAACTCAATGGATATAATACTTTTTTTTACAGTTAGTTTTTGAAATACTGAAACAAGCTCGCTTGTACCATCAATCATACTAAACTTAAATCAACTTTTTCCCCCATTATGATGTTCAGTTACAACTTCAGCAAGTAGTCCTGAAAATGTCTACTCATCGTAATGTATTTATTGCATTTAGCTGCTACCCTGTGATTGGCCTATTAGATGTTCACCCTGACCATCAATTGAGCAGGTGTACCTTTTAAGTGTCCAGTGAGTAAATACTCAAAACCCAACAGGGAAAATGTAAATTCCTCTTCCACAGTAGATGTGCCCAAGAGATAAAATCAACTTGTTAAATAGTTGTTAAATTCTCCATATAGCACCAACATATTATGTAGAGCTGTACAATAAATAGGGGTTGCAAATGGCAGACAGATACAAACTCTACAAACTATGACACAGAAGGGCTTACAATCTAGATATCTAGACTGGTGCTAGATTTTCTAGACAAGTAACTTTAGCTTTAGAAGTAATCTGCTTTTAAAAACTAGAGTTTATTATACTGAAAATAAATATATAAGGTTCACACATTCACATGCTCCTAACCCACAAAAATATTTAAAACAACATCTTTCACCAACTTTCAATATGTTTCCAGCAATACAAGTAATCTGTCGTTCCCCTGAGCACATTTTGGCTAAAGATTCATTCAAATTTGTGCAAATAAAACTGTGTTCTGTCTTTGTCTTCCTTTCAGCTAACGGAGTAAATTTTGACTTGCATAAAAAATATATTATGTAATACTGTATGAAGCCTTACAAATAGGTTGAACAGAAGATCCCCTAATCACGTGTAACATAGGAGCAAACAAACATGAACCATTTAAAAAAGAGATTTGCATGCTTGTGATTTATATGGATGCATAAACACTTACTAAGGTTTATTCCACAATGTCTCTTAGTGACCTGCAGAGGTGCTTCTTCATTACTTTTGTTAAAGTATCCAGCTTTGCTAAATTGGTTTCCCAGCCTGAACTGGATGTGAAATTAATATTTCATCAGAGTGAATTGAAACATTCTTCTTCATGGACTCATAATGGCAGGTCATGCAGCCAAACTCAGCTGTGGCTTCTGTGAGCAGAGGAATGGAACATTGCCTGAATTGATGGCGGATGTAAATTGTCAATGTTCAGCACGCTGCATTTCTGCTGAAGTGCTTTTCAGACAAGATAAGGATTCTTTCCAGTGAACCAAAATCTTTCTTTTTTTTTGAATGTGAAGAGTAGAATATGTGAATTTTTAGCAAGTTTCATTTAAGATTGACACAGTTTATGTTTTTTGTTCTATGTGTTTGTTTACATTTATATATAATTATATATTCCTAAATAAAAACCCTTTTTATAGGTTTTTACTGCTGGCTCTATTGTGTTACCACACTCAATGCGGTGTACAATCTCCTTTAGGTCTACAACCATCTATGGGCATACCTGATGGAAAACAAACTGATCTGAGGGATTAAGTAGGTCTTCAGTTTACAATGGTTTATTGAGACATGAATTAAGGGAAAATCTGCAACAGGGACAAAGCAATAAAAAGAAGGGGCTATAGCCTCTCTAAAGACTTGTAATTAAAGCATTTTCCCAAAATGGGTCACCTAAAGAACCATATGGTTTCATTTAAGGTTCTGTGTCTGTTAGTGCTATTCACAGTACTGCTAGTCTCAAGATATTTGGAATGAGAATTGGTGATGCCATTACTGTGCTGATTACCTCAAGGGCATATTTTATTTTTTTTACAACCAGCATTACCTTCCTTTGTTCAGTGACGTGACATCTTAGAGCTGAGAGACCTTTGATTGCCATACACTGAGGTTACAGGTTTAAATCAATTAATCAATTTGTGTCAGTGTGAGTCCTGCTCTGATCTTTGTCCGGATAGGTAAGTTTCTCTATTCAGAGACCAAGCCTAGCACATGTTATTAGTACTACTACCCCAGGAGTAAATGCTCCTCTACCCCACAGATTAATCCGCTCTTGCTTGTGACTAGTTCTTTGTCCTCATCTACTGCTCATTTTTCGGCACAACTTTAACAGTTCAAGGTTCAATAGACAAAGTGATTGTTCTGATTCTGAATCTATGTGTTGCTTTATAGTGTCTTCTTGCTATTTAAAATTCACTGTAAATTAATTATGGAGACATTAGTATATTTTAAAATCGAAAATATTCATTTTTAGTAAAAAGCTCTCCAGTGATCTGTTGTTCTTTTCAACATCACAAGACAAATCTTGCTGTTGATAACGGTTAAATTACAAGCAATGTATTTTCCAAGCCTCTACTCTGCCACTTAGTGGATACAGGAGATACTATAAATGATAATACCTTCAGTGCTGCAGAGAGAAATATGATTATGCTAGTGAATAAGAACAAATCAGAATGCATGCTAGATTTCTATAATTAGAAGGTGTGTATTGTTATTACAAGAATAAAATAACATATTACATTATTTTTCTAAAATATATTGTTATACTTTGTTGCAGTGCATCATTGAATCGGTTTACAGAAATTGTGTACTATCAAGCAACCTGGGAGATGTACATTGGGCTGTAAAGTCAGTCCAGTAGCCTCTGGGAAGCTTATCTAAAGGAAGGATTTCCTAAGATCCCTGCAGCAAGGATATACAATGATAAATGTATTTTGTCATCATAAAATATTTATTCCAGATAAGCACCAATAAGTTTATAAAGGGATAAATCAACAGGTGCAAAGGAACAGGGTTAATGAACATTTATTCCTGATTTATGCATCATCATCAGAGTGACACATCAACGCTATAAATTGCCTTAAAATAATCCTGAAAAAATGGCAATGCATATGCTATAGGAATAAGTAATGTATTTCTGCTTCTTGCAGGGAACATTTTTTGTGCTCTTGCAGCCAGTCTTAAGTTACCTGCAGACATAAAATGCTATTGGCCTTATTTTAGCAAGTCTAGAAAACTATCTCTTTGGGTAGAATCAGTCAAACCTAGGAGTCAATTAACCAATTACAGTTGTTGCTAAATAAAAATTGGGTTGAAGCTTAGTAAAGGATATACATGTGAAGGATAAACATGTGAAGGATATACATTTCAAATCTAATAATTATTTGAAATGCATTTAGGTGTTTGCATGTCCAACCACAACTAACTGACTTTGGCAAGTTTTTGGGAAGGTTACATTGTATTAAATTATTTGGATTCTTTGGAAACAAGCAGGTAGTACTAGTAGCTTGAGCAGAAACACCAGCAGACTCCTGGTGTTTAAGAAAGGCATAATCAACATCTGCAAAAGATGATCCTTTATCCTTAAAAGGATCACTTGTTATTTCTATCATTATTGGCTATCCAATGTAGATTAGATCTGTAGCCTTGGTTTTACCAGTCTGTTACCTATGTGTTTGCTTACCTGGTTTTATGGGTTTAGTGTCTATGTTTGGAAGGCCAACTAATCCAAAATGTGCAAACTTATCTAGTAAAATATATCAAAATTATGGATAAAATGGTGTTGAATAAAAGAGTGTAGGTTATATACTTAGAAAAGTGAATCATTACTCTGCAAGGAATAATTCATTTAGCTTAGTCTGACCCAAGACCCAAACATGTGCGAGTTTTACTTGCACATTATTGGATGGCTGAAGTTACCTCATTCCATAAACTGAATTCCAACTTTCATAAAGTAAATTACCCCTTGCAGATTGTTTACTTCACAAAGTTAACTCAAATCCTTCAGCTTGCTAATATTGACACTGAATTTGTCAGGCAATGCATACATATTGTAAGAAATTTAGGATTTTTTAATGAAACATTTACAGCATATCATTCTTACAGATTACTCTACGTCATTTCATTCACAAGACTCCAATTGCATAAGTATCACTAATGATATATTTTATTTTCTTTTGTTCATTTTTACATGGGTGTTGCTATAGTACCACTTCATCAACATTTATTACATGTTATTAGTATCTTTGAATCTATTCATATAGAGCGTAGAGATGATATGCTCAATATTGGAAGACAAATTCACAAGTAAGAATTAAATGTTGAATATTAAAGAGTCTGCCACTAGTGCTGTCCTATCACAAAGAAATACTGCCTTTCCATTTAAATATGGACAAGACAATAATGTTTAAAAAAAGCAGAGAATCTAATTTTAGCATTTTTTTTAGTTTGCTAATTGCTCCTCCAGTTCTTTTGATGGATCTACTTAACACATTTGTGTACCCATCCATTTTACATTCTGCACAAAACACTTCAATTACTGCCATCTCAAGCAAAGAGGTGTGTGTTTAGCTGGCCAGTAGGGTTAGGATTAAGATTAACAATGAAATCTATTTACTAAAGCAGTTTAGGCCGTATACTTAGCAAAATAAATTATCCCATTGCAACGGAAATTCACCTAGCTTAGTGAATAACATATTTGTATAGAATACTCAACTGCATGCAAGAAAATGTAAAAAAAAAAGTTTTGCTTGTAGATGATTGGGTTGTTGAAGTCAACAAAGCTTTATTTCATTGAGTAAGATAAGTAAAAATTCCCTTGAATGGTGATAATGCACATGTGAAATAGTCTAAAATCTGTTAGTTCACCAACATCAATGTGTTACTCTTTGGGCTAGGGTAAGCCTAACCAAGTTAGAAAAATGGTAAGAATAGGCTAATACTTAGCATGTATAGGTTACAGTTGACAAAGGGTTATCTGCTGTTAGCACAAATTAGCTATGCAATAAAAAACAAATACTTGTATTAACAAGCAATAGATGTGAAGATATAAAAGATATAAATAAGCATTTGGAAAGCACAGGATGAGATTCATACAATCAAATCTGCATTTACACTGTTAAATCCTAAATGTGTACCTCTGCTGCTTATACAGCTGACCACAGATTAATGCACATTTCAGTATAATAACTGCTTGCCACCCAGTGGCCAGTCCTAGTATATGCATTTAAAATATACATTCTATTTCACTTAAATACTTTACACACACAGGCCTCAACAAAACAAACAGCATAATTCATAATGTGCAAACCTGCAATACTATTTTTAAATATTAAGCAACAAAGGAAAAAATATTAGATATTTAGGTAAAAATTATTCAAGGTGAACACTCACCGTAATGTAGGTAAAAATAACCCTAAATTTTTGTAAAACACTGCTCCAAGTACATATACTGTAGATTCGTCCAGGTCTGAAAAAAACAGCAGCCATTATTAATAGTATTACAGTTACAATAATATTATGTTCTTTATATATATACTGTATAAATCATTCTTTCTCAGCTTTAGTAAGGTAACATTGTAATGAAAGAAATACAGGACTTCAAAATTGTAGTTGTCTGACTGTCATGCCGGTCACTTCTCACACATTTTATTATCATCACCCAGTTCATACATTTCAGTCTTCATCACCTCATCCCTGACAAACTTGGTTGATGGTAATCAACTCCTGATTTCACCATCTTACACATTTGGACAGGGTACTGCTCTAAAAAACCCACAACTGAAATATGGAGATCTTTTTGCAAAAAGAGCCCAACCACAAGATTTTTGAATGAGTGGCTTTATGGTTTTCAAAGGGCCAGATATTGAAGTTCTCCATGGAGAATAAATAGGTAAGTGTAGTACTTAGGTGAAGGAACTTTAAAAGGATAATGATAAGGTTTTGTCATTTTTTATTTTATTTCCCTATCATTAAAAAAAGAAAACTTTACATGGGCTCCTAATATACTAAACTGCTGTAGTTTATATAAGCATATATATATATATATATATAAAAATATGAATACATTGAATTTATAGATTTAAATTATTTCCTCGATGGAATTTGGAAGTGTTGGTTTAAAAATATTGTTTTTCCTCTACGTTTTTCCCTTAAATATTGTAAGTTAATCTTCCTAATAAAATGTGAGGTTCATACACAATAATTACCCTACTGCAGTTGGGTAAAAAAAAAAAAAAAAAAGGTAGAAAGAAAAGAACAGAAAAACTGGAAAAAGTCAGAATGATATAGGTTGGACTGTCTATACCAGTGGTTGACAACCTTTCTGACCTTATGGACCACTAAATTCATAATTCCTGTATATGCACGGGCAGCCGTGTGCCGGATGCCAAAACCTGCCCACTCTCCCGTCGCAAGGGACCTGCTTTTTAAACATCCTGGGGGGACAGTAGTACAGGGCTTTGGACACAACAAAAATTGTGACCATACGGGAGACATGATCAGTGGGGTCAGGAGAAGGAAACAGTAACTTCTGCAGACCACCAAAATTTTCTTGTGGACCACCTCTCGCTGGTCTATAATATTTGGAAATAGAATTCCAGGTTGGAATTCAGATTTTTTGGTTAATAAAAAAGATTAAGTGGCCTAGATTTGGAGCTCATTATATATTTATTGGCTAAACCAATCCAGCCGGTATACCTGTCATTGAGTGATGCAGTGTATTTTAGAATCTGAAAGCTCCCTTTAAAAAGGGGGACACACAACACAAAATATCCTGATTATCCTTTTAAATAATATTTATTTTTTATCAGGGTTCAGTGACATCCAAAGAAGAATTCCCAGAAAAAGTGCTGGATGAGTCTAACTTTGTTTGCATGTGTCGACAGCTGTCAAAATCAACCTGCTAGAGTGGCTAAGCCTACATCACATCTGTCAGTGACAAGTATAAACACAGGATATCCAAACTGCAAGCTTGGAATAGCTGAGATATGAGTCGTAATCTACTCCAATGAGAACTAATTGACCATCACTAATGAAGAGAATAACATTGGTAAACAGGTAGGTTTTGCAATGCTTAAAGTACAGTTGCATTTTAAAATAAAAACCCTTCACACTTGCTCCCTCTTAAATAGTTTACTGGCTTCATTTTTTACTTTAACACATATTGTCCTATATTTATGTAATATATATTCTTTTAGATTACATTTACTGTTTAATGTAATCCTGTAGTGTGTATATATTTATATATATACCTGATGGCATTGGAGTAAAGATATTTTTTGGTATCACCACCTTATCTTCAGAGTTCCTTGCCCAGTCGACCATTCCTTTCCTGCCTCTCATAGGGAAGGTGATATCCGTTAGCACAGAAGACGCTGGCAGCTTTTGAATACTGGCCACTGACAAAAGAAAACAACATAGTGAGCACTGTTGTATTCGTTTAACCTATCATCAAATTTATTATTTCCAGTTCAAATTCTGTAAGCATATCAATAAAGTATATGTGTATCCCTGCTGCATTTAGAGAAAACTGTTTATTTCCCATTTTCAGACAAATAAACTAAATAGTTTAAATATTCAGTGCTTCTCCTGGTAATCTGTTTTAAATATTCTGGTTTATGTGTGAATGTCATATATACTTGTGTAAAGCAGTTAACTACAGTCTTAAAAAGCTTAGGGTTATATGGAAGAAATAACAAGTAAGGACTTTGCAGCACAGTTTCTTTAGATCCATATTTGAAATAATCTGAAGTGACATTACAAGGATGAAATTCTGTAAACTGCTCATGGAAACGAAACTGTTAGAATCTGGCTAATGAAGCATTGACAATGTGTGGGAAGCCCAACATACAATTACTGCAGATAGGTTGCTTAATCCTGAGTTGAGGACAAAAGGCTGGCTTACTATGTATAGAACTATTTTGTGTCCCAGATTCCCCTAAACAGTGAAAGATTTTTACATTGGAAATATCTCACTTCCAAAACGTATTTCACCAGTTTATTTTACTCTGTGCTGTCCAAAAGCTTATATGGATAAAATTCAATGCAGGAGAAATGAGAAAATGTGTATGCATATATTGTGAGCTTCCAGCGCACTCACTGCAGGAGGCATTTCAGGGTGTTCTGCCCACTTTTATTCAAAAACATCTACTTAAAGCATCCTTCAGGGCTTTTACCTCACAGGGGATCAGAGTCATCAAAGTATGACCGGAAAACACAAACATAGCCTCCTGGCTCTGTCTGACACTTTTCAGAATTATTGGTCCTGCAGACGTAAGCTTTGGGTGACCTTCTAGGCTCTCCCAGCATACAAATTGCACACAGCCTGTCCACCTGAGCCATCTGGCCTCAGGCTGCAACTCCCCCCTTTTTCAAGGACAGGTGCTTTATTATTATCAATGACCAGGTGCACCAGAGTCATTACCAATTTCTGGCCTGGAAATGGAATGTGCCTGGCCTACCCATTCTTTCCAGGACACTCCGGGCCTGGATCCCAAAAAAAGACCCGCAAATCTGCAGCAATACATTTACACATGGCCCTATTCAGGCCCTTTAATCCCATTTTAAGGAGAAATTGACAAAGATGATGCTAAATATCCCCTGAATTTGGCATCATATATTTTATTATACTACAGTACGCACTGATAGTGCTAGAGGGGTGTTGCAATATACAATGGCTAACATTCTTATCACACTGCTCTAAACCCTAATATACATTTAGAAAATAGATATATGATGGTAAATACTGGTAATATATGTTAATTTAAGTACAATATATGCATATATTCATTTATCACATTTTCAGAATAGGGGTTAGCAGAAGTGCTGTCAGTAATTGGTTTGAATATGTATTGAAAATTATCAAGAGCAGGCACAGTTCTTCTATATCGTACAAGTCTCTTCCATCATGTCAAATGGTAAAGCTTACTAATTGCTCCCATTCCTATTTTTTCAGCACTATAGCAGGCTTCATTGCTGGCTAAAAGTAGTCTACAGGAAACAGGAATGTGGGGCATGCTTTGACACAAGTGGCACCTTATGGTACTTAAGATAAAGAATTGTCCAGTAATATATATACTTACACATTGTATATTGTATTCAGGGTATAGAAAACATTAAGCAAAGGAACCTCAAAGAATAGAAAAGCCCATCAGGAAAAGATGGCGGTTCATACTAACCTTTAGTAATCCTCAGCCATTAGTCAAATGGTGTGCCACTAAATCTATATTTATATATATTATCTGAATTGAAGGGAAAGGGGATGTAAACTTCAATTGTTTCATTTTTGTGAATGACAGCAGTACACAGCACAAGCATATCCTACCAAAGACTTTACTTTGTTTTACAAAATAAATACCCTTTACCATATAAATTAGTAAAATAAAATGCTAGACATTTTGTGCATTGAGCACAGTTAGGTTTTACAGAATAGAATATTTCAGCCAGAGAAGCTGAGCAAAATCCAATCACACTTTAAAAAAAGAGAAACTTGCAGGTATAGACATGCACACTACTGTTTGAGGTGAGGCATTGTTCTGAATTTTGTTCTAAAATAAAAATCTTAGCACAAATCAGCAGGGATGCCAAGGGTCAATGAGCGAATAGTTCTATGGTGCCAGCACAAATCACATTCAATTCATCTTCTTCCAGTACAATTTTTCGCAGTCGTGTACAATATATGTTACATCTACAAAGAAAAAAGCAACCAACCCAGCAGAGTGGCGATGATTTTAAAGTTATATATATAAGTTCATTATCACAAACAGAAATGTTATTTTGATTTTTATAGTAGGAACCAGTCAGTCATAATGTATAGCTTGGAAACCCTTTTCAGAATGTCCATAAGGCAATATTCCTTGATTTTCAGTGTATGTTAAGTATTAAATATGTTCAAATGCACAATCAATTCAGATGAAAGGCAAAAACTTTAACGTTTAACTCCAGCCATGTCATTCTTCAAGTTTCTACTTTCAAATAATCTGTATACCATCCTGCATTAACTGCCCAACAACAAACACCTGCCCTAACAAAGAGAACCATCATTTCCCCAAACACTGTGTTGGTCAATATGACATCACAGTATGGTAATGTGATAGAAAACTGGTAATGCTGACATTAAAATATTAAAAATACCAAAATGACATAAGAAATCTATCACAATAATTCAAAATGCAATTCAGTGATCTGGAATCCATAGTAAACACCACACAAAATAATGTCAGAATGTTTCTGTCTTTTCTTATATTTTTTTCTTCTATAACTTGCAATTCCTTATTATGCTGAATAGTAATGCTACCCAAATTGTAGTCATCCGATGTACTTTTCAGTGATTGGAAAGTTCTCATACATGTGACTGAAATTAAATTAAACATAATTCATAATTCAATTCATAATACCTTGAGTATGACTACGAATATCTTGACCAGGGTAGCTCGGACCTTCTAGCCCTTCCTTTAACACCCCATCAGAACCTCCATCTCCCCCCGAACCTGCTTACCAACCACTCCCCCACCAATAAATACCCAAACACAAATCTTGGATTTAAACTGGCTGGCAAGCAGCTGTTAATTTACCCATCATTAAATAAACTAACCATTCAAGTAATTAACAAACAAATATCCAATAATAAAAAAATTAAAAATATACTAAAACATTTTACACTTTTGATATGCAAGCATATTGTAACATAACATAAAACTCCATAATTATTAATATTAATTATTAAACTGGGATTATATACCACATTGCAATATAATAAATTGAATATAACCTAATACTCCAACAACCTAACTCCCCCCTTTTAATAATAGATAACCATAACCACAATATCTATAGTGTTATCAAACTCCCAGTTATACACCCAAACAACCGGGCTGCAGGTCTCAGAAGGCAAAATCCACACCCAACATGAATTTAACTCTTTCAACATCTCTACCTTGGCCCCTAGCCACCCAGCACCGCTTTAGGAGCAATAATCATCCGTTGACCATAAAGATATAGACCCTACCAAAGAGGATCCCCCCCTGCCAAAATCCACCACTTTATCAATGCACTGGATCCAAAATTAAATGCAAACTAACCAAATCCAATGCAAACAAAAATTCCAAATTTAGCCATAACAAAACGGGTGGGTGGGCCGGAAACTTTTTCTCTTAAAAGATGGGCTCTCACTTTTGTCTTTCTCATTTTAACATGTCCTATCCCTAATCCCCTCCTACCTCACGTTCAAGAATAGCGCAGCCCCTCCTTTCCTTACTTCATTTTATTAATCTTAACACCCCTGGGACAGACCTCACACCCTGTCATTTAGACCCTGCGCCTAATTACGGCTAATATCTTACGGCTATGGGCCTCTCTTTCCTGCTTCTATTGCTCTACATATAAACCATAATTACAATCCTAAATGGTAAATTCCCCCTCTAGTTCTATGAGATAACCACTCTTTAAGATCTATATCCAGTCTGCTCTTGTTTGTCAGTGGAAAGCTTTTAGTTGCTGTTGCCTGAGTATATATTCTTTTAAAACAGTAAAGGAACTGACAGGGTTAATTTCTTCTGAACAAAGGGTCAATTAAACAGAAGTTCTGAGAAGTTCTGCCAGCTAGCTGAGATTGATCTGTCAATTAGCAGATGCAGGTATGCCATATAGAAGCTTGTTAGGGAGCAATATAAATTCCAGCTTTTACTTGAGTTTTAGTGGCAGTGTACTTTTCTAGGTAATTAGAAAATTATATATATATATATATATTTTTTTTTTAACAGAACCTGTACATTCTTGCATGGCTAACCACAACATTTTCTCCAAATGCTCAGTGATATTGTAAAGATGCATGCATACCATTTTAACACTAACACTAACACTTTACAAATTAAAGTAACCCATTGTAGGTTTTCCATTTGCAGTTGTAGTGAATAGTAAGTCATGCTTTATAGCAACAAGATTCAGTGGTTATTGTGTCACTATTGTTACAACAATTTATGCCTAAAATAGCTCTAAGAGAAAAAAACCTCACAAGAGATAGAGTTACTAACAGAGCTTGATGTTATAACTGATTACAGGTATTCAACAGTTTACAAGATTGTATTGAGAAAACGCTATAGGCCTAACTAGTTTACCATCCTTCATCCTTAAACCCAATTTCTAGGCAAAAATGAATGCAGATGTTCATGCACTTGCCAGTCCCCTACTGTTCTATGGTGTCAATATCACTGCTACAGTTTCCTTTTCTGGTTCGTAACAGGACTCCAATGCCAATGGACAACTGAAGAACCAACCAAAGTGTTGTAAGTAGACAAAGTTATAAGCATCATGTGACCATGGTTTTACATGGGGAAACTGAGCAATATAGGGAGGGAGGGGGAATACAGGGAACTGTTTTTTTAGATTTTAACATTTTCCCAAAGAGTAGCTAGAGCATAAAATGCTAATTATTAGTTCTTTTTTTGTGATGACAAGCTTTTTTAAAGTGATCATCATGCATGCTTTATGATCTATATTTTACAATCTTTTATATAGAATCCACTCTTAGGCACTTTTTAAAATATTTTAAATGGAATATGGTTTTAATTTTTAAAAGAATATTTGTTATAGTTAACAGCATAACGTTATATACAGAAAATAGATTTATATGCATCTTTGAAAATCTGACATCACTGTGGCATCCGATTGTATATGCAGCAATGGGCAGCACGGTGGCTCAGGGGTTAGCACTCCAGCCTTTGCAGCACTAGGTCCTAGGTTCGAATCCCAGCCAGGACACTATCTGCATGGAGTTTGCAGGTTCTCCCCGTGTCTGCGTGGGTTTCCTCCGGGTACTCTGGTTTCCTCCCACATCCCAAAAACATGCAGTCAGGTTAATTGGCTTCCCCCTAAATTGACTACAATACCCACGTATGACTAGGGTAGGGACATTAGATTGTGAGCTCCTTTGAGGGACAGTTAGTGACACGACTATGAACTTTGTACAGCGCTGCGTAATATGATGGTGCTATATAAATACTGTATAATAATAATAATAATATATGCAGAGGATATAAATATGTGCTACATGAGTAGAATACAAGCACATTTAGGTGTACATGCCCAGAGGTAAATTTCTTTTCTGGTAATTTCCTATGTAGGGTAAAGTGGTTCACCTTTTTAGAAATAAATAGTACAGGTACAGTGTGATATCTGACAGATGTAAAAAAAAAGAGAAGCTAAAACTTTTGAAATTCTCACGTTAGCATATAAATATTGTAACATGAAATCAGGTGCTATTTAAAGGGTAGGTTAGAACTTTTGGAGTGTTCTTTCTCTGGATTTTCCAGATGGTGTTAGGAGAAAGAAAGGCACTGGTCTGCAGACACTAATATCTTTGATCTCAGCGACTGTCATTGTTCAACGTGAAACTGTTTGTTGAATGAAACCACTATATAGTCACATTTGTTTCTGGAACCCATGGCATATATATCTGCAGCAGTATATGTTTGTTTGACAAGAAGGATTCTTATGCTTTCTTCCCTATGGATCTCAGAGTGAGACTGTACTTTGGTAGCAGAAATATGATAGAGACAAACATACATCACAAAAGATAAAACATAACACTAAAAGTACTTCTCCAGTGAAATTAATAGCTCCCTCAATAACAAAGCACCAGGTGTGGATGGCTTACCAATTGAAGTTTATAAGAAATATAGAAAGGTGCTACTTTCTTCTCTACTTGAAACTTATAGCTTGACCTGGAGAAAAGGATTACTTTCATCCTTTCAGTATAAGTCAAATATTGAAGCGTGGAGTTATCCACATGTTATATAACACTGACGGGGGAATAGGTGCTGTGATTATGGATTTCTTAAAATATGAAAATAAAGGGAGCTGGGGAAGATGTTATTCAATTCTAAGTGTGCTATACCCCTTCCTGTCTACCAACTGATTACCTTTTTGTGGATTTTCTGCAACTGCTCGCATGATCTGCACTTAAAACCTGTCTGCTTTTTATTGGGGACATCTGCTTGTACTAGGGAAAACCCATCTGTCTGTCATGGGGAAAATCTACCTGTCACCGAAGAAATCTCCCTGGTTGTCATTGGAGGGGTTACAGTTCTGTGTTGAAATTATGGGTAAAGGGGTCCATGCTGGTATTCTACATTATGTGTGTGGTCCCTATTAACATGCATGTTCATATGACATTTTACTATCCAGTCTGCACAGTCCTATATACATTTCTCACAGATCTTGGTGGAATTGCTGGATGTAACTAGGGGTTTTGTGAGCCCCTGGAGTTAAGAAACATTATAATACCGTAGGAACATAGTAGGAGTCACTGAACACAATGAAGAGCATGGAGGTCACAGTTTATCCCTAGTAAACCATTAAGCTGTCTACATGGGGGAACCTTTCTATATCAAGCAACATGTGCCCATGTGTGTTACAAAATAACATTTCCCAGTGGTAAGATGAGCTAGATTATTTTGAATTGAGAAAGTACTATAATACATAGTCCAGTGATTTTTATTTAAAAAATTCCAACATAAAATCAGCTTTCTGATGTGTTTCAGGGGTGCCAAAATCCCTGTTCTTCAAGGCTACAATTATTGAAGAAGGCATGAATAGAAAGACACTAAAAAAATCCAGTTCTCCACGCACAGCCCACACCAACATTCCAGTGGTAAGATGGCAAGCCTGAGCTCCAACCTCCATGTTGTGTCTATGCCTTGCATTGAAACATAGCTATAACAACAGTAATCACTCTAAGCTATCAATTAATATGTTGAAGTGTAAATACACCAATACCAGCCATCAAGACACTTTAGTGAGTCTGTAGGGCAGAATATCAATAGTAGTATATTAATTAAACCCAGCGGAGGAACATTTGAAAAGAATAAAAAGGAGAACAAGGTGATTTCTAATTTTTACTAAAAAGACAAACAGTTGGAAGGTTTGAAATACCATAGTAACAAGCTGGATACCCTTAGTTACATTAGTTAGTAAGCATGAAAAGTGAATTAGCAAACCACCTCTCCAGTGCTTATCTCTGACATGAGAACAACTAATTCCTGTAGATGTAGGGTGTATTTGTATGAAACAATGTGCTGTACATGGAGAA
Source organism: Pyxicephalus adspersus (assembly GCF_032062135.1). Classification (NCBI taxonomy): domain Eukaryota; kingdom Metazoa; phylum Chordata; class Amphibia; order Anura; family Pyxicephalidae; genus Pyxicephalus; species Pyxicephalus adspersus. The sequence goes on along the minus strand of NC_092861.1, from coordinate 66,196,139 downwards.
AATAGCAGTCATTAGGGAAACGCTTGCATAGATCTCTGTTCTAGAACTGATTTGAGTATGCTGAAAAGACTTTGCAGCGGATGATTAGATTATATTAGACATCATGTAGCTCCCCTCCGAGCTGCTGGCTCCCCTTGTTTTACATTTATTTCTAAGACCGATACCTGATGCCATGGCAACCAGTACTATTACAGCAGTTCATACTAATGCGTACTACTGCAGTCACACATAATACAGCAGCATAAATGCTGAAAAACATATGCATTAGACAAACATTTCAAGATTTAACACGCACCTTTTGTCATGTATTATCAGCATTGGTTTTGTCAAGTAAAACAAAAGACCAGCCACATTAAAATCATTTCCACCTTATAATAAAAATCCTTCCTGTTGTGTTTATACAGGCAGAACTAAGAAAAAGAGCGACACTACAGAAGCTAAAGCTTGCTGTGTATGGGTGCACTGCGTGGGTTTCACAGATAAACAGACAAAATGCAGCAAGTCAGAGGTCTTCTTGCAAATGGCTTACTTTTCATTCGGTTTAACATTTTGTTCCTGCGTACTTTTTGTAAGAATTACAATAATCTAAAAAAAAGCACTTAAAAAAGCTTTAGAAAAGGGGATAACTAGTCTACACAAGTAAACATCAGCAAAGCAGCCCCTTTCCAGGGACTGCAGTACATAGAATAAAAAGAATTTTAACAGATACCATACATTATCAATATCAATAACATATAAAAAAAAATCTTGACTACTGGACAATGGCAGGCTGTACTGGAACCATATCACAACCAAATGCCTGTACAGAAAAGGATTTTGGCCAGGTCCAATACATCTCAATCAAAACAAATACCTTGGGATGGTTGAGGGCTGCTGGACAGTGGAGAACTGCAGAAGTAATGCTGGAAATAAAAGCAAACAAAAAACACCTGCCTGATCTTAGCTTTAAATGCTGGAGGCTTATATATCCACAAATCCAAAGAAAAAAAAAGTTTTGGGTATAGAAGCATACCTTCACAGAATGGAATCAATCTTTTTTTTTTATTTACTTTGTTTTCCTATTTTAGGTATATTCATTTCTTGTAAATGGATATTTGTGAATCGTATTTTCTGCGTACTCTAAAGCTAAAGATATTGTTAATTAAATTGTTTAAAAAATGTAAATATACTACCAAAAAAACATTTACACTTTCTGCATTTTGTCTGTTATAAGTGAAGCAACACAAAAGGATACATTTATATAACAGCAAATAATTGCTTATCAGTGAATGTTTGGTAGATGCCATGTTTACTGCTTGAATTGAATTTTCCCAAAAAATTTTGAATTTTCCTCTGGAATGAATGAATTTTCCCATAAAATGTTTGGATTTTCCTCTGGAATGAATGAATTTTCCCATAATATGTTTTTCAGGAAAAGGCATTGCAAATACAAGAGGAAAGGTGCTAGTGTTGCCTGGATAAATCTGGTAAATTTGCCTTCTATGATTTATTTGAAACTTATAATTAAATAAATTAGTAGAGTTTGAAAGTTTGTGAAGAGTTTTCTACATGAATAAATTATTTTTATTTTACCAATTTTACTTTTTATTTTTGAATGCCTATTCATGTTTTAGTCTATTTTCCTGGGTATATTGAACCAATCTTGTTTTCCACTTTTAATGGCACACGCAGAAGAAAATACATTGTTTCATAACTTACTGACCCAACCAAACCATCTCTGGCCAACCAGGCTTATAGTATGTTTCAAACAAATGCATTTAGATATTTATCCAATAGACTGTTTGCCTGGAGTTGCATCTTAAATACATAAGAAGGTAGTCTGCTTTTAGATACCTCGTATGATAAGAAAAATGTTTAATTCGTTTTGTGGATGCATCAAAGAATAATAGTTGCATAAGTTACACATACAAAAAGTGTAGCAATAACAAACTATACTTAGCCTGTATATTAATGATATAGCCTAGCTTTAAGAATATAAATTGTCTAGTTTGTGTGTTCATTTCTGCTATATCCTCTTGGATTTTAGTGCTGCCATTAGTCCTCTAAATAGGCAAATTAGCAAGTCTTTATACTCCACTCTCTTAAACAGACCAGTAATATCATTTCAAACAAGCCTTATAATAGCTATATAATAATTTGTTAAATATCTCAATAAAGATTTGTGTAGCATACAAACTGACAGTGCCTTCCAGCAGATTGAAGCTTTAGCATTTTAAACACTAGAGATTATATTAATAGGTTTATTGCCTTATGTTTTTCATGTACAGGCTTTACCATACAGGTATTGTATTTTGTGGATCTAGTCAGAGGTTGTAACTATGGGTTGCTTTCCAACATGTGTTAAGCATTATTACCTTCATGAATAGTTACCAGTGGCAGGATTCAAAAATAATGGAAAGGCTAGAATGACAAGCTAAATGGGCTTCAGTGCTTTCCACAGTTCAAAGGATGATAGGAGGGGAGAGCACAGGGCTTGTGCTATGTCCTAACCTAACCATAGGCTTTAACAGCCCATGCTTTATTGCAGGGGTGTCAAACTCAAATATACAGAGGGCCGAAAATAAAAACATAGACCAAGTAGCAGGCCAAACTTGAAATTTATTGAAAAAATTGAGGAAGTTTTTCCTTCTCATTAGATATAAAGCATTTTCATATGGAAACAAAGAGGTTTTGCATAACATTCAATCTGGAACAAGCCTATAATAGATAAGGAGGCCTAAGATTTTTTTTTACATTTTACTGCATGATAGAAAAATAAAAATACCACAATAAGCTATGCAGAAGAAAAGTCTTTTGGATTTTGTTTATCCTGGAGTGTGACAAAACATTCACTTTGCTATAATCTGCATGGTTGTCAGTAGTATAGTAGGGTAACTAGTCTTGTTTCTTCCTATTGTTGTTTCTAATTGTTTTTTTATGCCAGTGAATGCAATATGAGACCAAATGAATTGCTGCATTTATTTGGCTTCACATTGCATTATCTGGCACAATTCTCTGGCTTACCTGTCAGTATAAACTCTGCGGGGTCCACGTATAGGCTGCTGTTCAATCGACACGAGTGATGCCGCTACTATATTTCCCGGCATCACTTGCATCCATAAAATGCGGGGCCACGGGTAGGCAGAGAGGCCGCTGGTCTAGAGACGCGAGTGATGCTGGGAATTGTAGAAGCAGCACTGTACTCGGGTCTATAGAACAGCAGCTTAATATAAATTGCAGCTAGCCCGCCATTATCATGGATTGCACTGCAAATTGTTTTTTGGTGCAAAAAAAAGGACGTTGCGGGCCACATTTGGCCCGCAGGCCAGAGTTTGACACATATTGATTAATTCACATTCACAAACATTAAATCACTCTAGCATACTACCAACATCACTACATCCCTAGATGGACTCTGCAGTGGTTTTTAAAGTTTATGTCCACACAAAACTGTTAATTTAGTTTTTAGTAAAGTGAGGAAGGGTTAGAACCTTTTATCAGGTTTTTCCTTGCTATATGGTGGGTTTTGGTATGCGACACCTTTAAGGGGGAATGGGTAGCCTTAAGGCATAGCTGCTCCAACCTTTTTATTGTTTTACACATATATGTAGAAATGTATGGAATTAAAACATTTTTAACAAAATGTTGTTTTGTCTGTAAACTTACCAGACTGGTAAAAGCATTGTCACCATTACAGTTAAGTGGCAATGAATCTTTCTGTATAATCACTTTTCATAATAACCAGCCCCTCTCCTAGCAACCTCTGATTACATTCCATACACAGAAAAAAATGCATAATGTATGAAAATCTATGTAACAATACATGAAAAAATGCATGAAAAACTTCCACCAAAAGGTATAAAAAAACCTTAATGTCTATGAGGTAATAAAACAAACTTGAACTTCTAGATAAATGTTTTTAATTTAGGAATCACCCACAGCCCAAATAGTAAAACCGTGCAGAGAAAGATTTGTGCTCTTGGTATGGGACAGTAGGGGATGTGACTTTGACAGAGAGACGGCTGCTTCCTCACAGAGGATTTATTCAAGCTGTCGCTGTTTTCTAAAGAAAATGAACTGTAAGGCCTTAAACACCCTTCTTTTTTCTGGACCTTAAACAAATATAATTTACTTAAACAGAAAGTCAAATCAGGCTTTTTTAAGGCATGCGATTAACTGTGTGTTGTGTCATTCTGCAACTGAATATTTTCTCTGCTTTGTGACTATTCAATGAAGCAAAGAGCGAAGTGCCCTAACCTAAAGAACAAACCACAATTTATCTTTCAGGCATTTCTTGTATGTAAACACTGGCTGATTGGTTACCGTGGGCTACTGTACTTTGGATTTCATTTTTGCTGTTTGCACTGCCTAATTAAACAATCCTGTCTGTCTAGAAACATTAGCAAATAAGATGTTTTTTTATTAACAGTTATCATAAGAAACAAAAAAGTACCAAGATCTATGCCAGCACATCACATTCATTTTAGAACAAATTTGTCACATTCATTTTGCACATGAATCCAAGTTTACAGAATTTATTGCTGAGCTAGAAGTCGACCTGCTGGCAAATAGAGAAACAATTCATGCATAATATAAACTCTCTAGTCTAACAGAAGTGCTCATGTTTCTACGCTTGGGAGGATATTGAATATTCTCGTTGTAGCATCATGAAAGAAGTTCTTCATCTTTGTATGTTTCCCTTAGAGTTTCAATTATTTAGCAATAAAGCAGAAAAAAAGTAAAATTGTACTTGTCCTATTTATTTGTAAAGAACCAATGCAATATATAATGCAAGGCCTAACTAAAACTCAAGCAGGGAAGAAAAAAAAAAAACTATATATCATCCAAAGTGGTTAAAAGACTTGATATCCTAACTAATTGGTGAAAAGAAGTGAGTTAACTTATTTCTACATTCCACTATTTGCAGAACCTTCCAGATATCTCTGCCAGGAAATCATGGTGCCCACAACAGACTGTTACCATAAGGAATAAATAAAGAGTGGGAATGCTAATATGCTCCAACAGCATTTGTGAGCAAAATTGTGTAGTAAAACTAATAGTAGTTAACAATCAAGTAATTAAGATTATTTTGTAAGATTTCAGACTCTAATATAAAATATAGATATTAATATTATGGAAGATATTAGCTTGACTCACATATTAGCTGGATATTTATTTTGCATAACACAACATAGCTTAAATTATTCTAAAAGATTTTGTAATAGATTACAAAATGTGCCCACTACCCCCAACCACCTGGGTGATAATTTCAAATAGAAAATAAATGCATACAGACTTTTATCTTCATAACAACATATTGGGCCTGATTTATTAAAGCTCTCCAATATTGGAGAAGATAGACTATCATATGTGAGCCCGAGAGAACCAGCAAATCTCATTTGCTATTATTTGGCAAAAGTTTTCATCCTGGACCAGATCCATTCCAGGTTTGAAGGATCATCCAGGTTTACACATAATAGTCTATCTTCTCTAGTTTTAAGAGATTTAAGAAATCAGATTCATTCAGTGATTTCCCTGCTCAGCTGGCCTTGATCTTAGGAACAGATGAGGCTATATGGAGGTTAACCAAATAGCTGTTCCTGGTTGAAACAAATCTTTTTAAGTATACTGTTTAAGGTAGTGTATGTCTCTTTATTTACCAGCAATATAATAAATAGGAGATACAAAAGAATACTTTAAAAGTTGTTTGTTGGTTAGGCAAAAAAAAAATGAAAATGTTTCTTTACATTTTTTTTCTTAAGTCACATGCTATTATAGATGAATGTAACTTGTTTCTCTCCTGCTTTGTAAATCTATGTTTGACCCTTTTCTTTTTTTCTGTAGTAACTTATCACTGTAAATTTTTTCAAGTTTTTTTACATTTTTATTTCATGAAAAATTCAATAACAATTTGAATAAAAAAGTACACACTTTCAGTGATTCAGCCACCATTCATTCAATTTGAATGAGTTCAAAGATTATATCCATTAAGAAACACTTATGTGTGATTACTTATCCCCATGCATCGATTATTTACAAAATGCTCAAACCTCAGTTTTATTGATTGAAAAATCCATAAATCTATAGTTAGCATAAGTCATCAACATATAAAACATTCTACTGAGTTTTGTCAATACTATCCCTTTGTAAGAAACTCTTTAAAGCCTAACCCAATGAGAGTATCATAGTCTTTAGAAAGCAAGCTGCACATATTTCTCTAGCTAGAAGAAGTTTTGGAACAAACTCATTTTCCTGTCCTTGAGATGTAAAACAATATACTCTTGAGTCTGGATGCGTCATGGATAGTGAATTTCTTTTATTGCTATGTGCATGCTTGGAAGATAAAGTTCTGTATCAGTGGCCAGCAAGACTCTTTTTATTCTGTTTCCTATTCTGCAGACAAAGTAGAATACTACACCTTGAGCAGATAAATCAGTCTTTTAACTCTTGGTTGGGCTCACATGCTGTGTAGAGATCAAACAACAGCTGAGGTTGTGTTCAAAACATACAGCTAGTATGTAGTCTGGAATTGATACTTTGGCAAGAAAAACATCAAGAAATTCACTTGCTTTCCATGTTTTACAGTTTCTATATTAATTAGATATCTGTTCACTGTAAGGGCTAAACAACATGGTCAATTTAAACTGCTTCTACTGATTTAAAACCCAACGTTTTTTATTTAGTTTTAGATAAAATGGGTTTTTATTGCCGATAGCGAGTCTTTTATAAACATTTATAAACATTTATATATATATATTTATCAGTGTGTATGTTTTCCTGTCCTGGTAATGCCACCCTCCCCATGAATTGTAGGAATGTCACATTAACAGAGAGTCATGCAAAATCTCCCCAATAAGGTCACAATCAGAAATAAAAAAATCACATTTTTTCATTTCAACTTTTACCCACCATATCTAAAAAAGGCATAAGTTTGGCATATTGGTGTCTTGTTATATCTTGTTGGTCATCACCCAGTCTACCATTGAAGTATGTAGTAGATAAGGAGATTGTCAACTAGTAGGTAAATCCCTAAGAAGTAAACATTTTTTATGCAGTTTATGTTTGTTTCAACAAAAGTTTGTTATTCATTTAAAGCAGTATTTCTCTGCATTTTTAGGTCTTCAAGGAATACCGATATAATTACTATACTTACAGCTTACAGTACATTAGTCTGGTGTTCAGTAGGAAGAAAGCCATTGGCCATTGGGAAGAATGTCACTCTTACAGATAGCCAAAATGATCATTGGTGTCAGTTAAACTGACTGTTTATTGCTAGGAACTCCTAGTAACCTCTGGAGAAACCCTAAGAACACAAAACTCTAGTCGAGGAACACTGATACTTGCTGTTATTCCTACTAATAAAAAGTCCTTTAAACTAGTGCTTACTGTAAAAAGCATATACCTCCCACCACACTCCCAGGGTTGTACTTGCTAGTAAAACTGTTACCTGTTATAGTTGGTAATAACAAACCTTAAATTACCCTGTATTTCTTACTAAATTAGGTTAATATATTTTGCACATAATATATTTTAACAGTATGTCCTAGCAAAAACACCTGCAAACCTTTAGGCCAGTGCTTCTTAACCTTTTGTTTACCATGGGGGAACCCTTGAAATAATAATAACTAAGGATGGCAGCCTATGGAATGTTTTCAGACTGAGTTTTTTATGATTGATTTACTCATTATTATTTACTCAATAATAAAATAGTGAAATAAGGGTTAGTTTTCTTCTACCTATATGTGTAAATATGGGCCACCTCTAGTGGAATCCTAATATATAGCAGAAAGAAGGAGGTTTGTGGCTCGAAAATTAGTGCAAAATATTATTTATGTTTTTATGCATTATTGATTCATACATAATTATTTAGATCAATTGTAAATAGTATCTCCACTCTTGTTAACAATCACAAGATTGGGATAACCATCCTATACAATAGTGTTCTAGCATCATACAGTGATCATAAAATCAACGGTAGGACCTATTAGGTCACATAGGTACCGACGCGTTTCGCCAAGTTGTGGCTTTTTTGGGGGTTTGATGTTGGGAGAGCTGTATGGTGTTTGAGGTGACAGGTAGTGATTATAAAACAAAGTGGGAATATTGAGATAGTGTAACAAGAAGGTCAGTAAAGCAATTCAAGCTGCGATTAATGCGCTTTAGTGTGCATATATATTTTTTCAGGTTACGATCTTGATATGTACTTTGTGCTCAATTCAGAGGAGTAGGACTGTTGTAAACAGCGATAATCCCCATCAGAGAAATGAAAATATTGCAATCAATAATAAAATAGTATTTCCAAATGCTGGTAAAATCATGATCTTAAGTGATCCAGAAACTACAAGTATTCTTTGTAAATACCAATAGGTACTTGCACTCATTACATCCTACTGTACCTTCTACCTGGTAGCAATCATGAAGGGCAGCTACCAATTAAAAAGCATGAGAAGACAAAGAATAGGTCTGAGCTTAGACATCAGAAAATAAATTAAGTTCCTGCATAACAGAGCATACTGGCTTTTAAGAATCCCAGGGTGCTTTACATATTGTTTCTAATTTCTGTTGGTTTTTAATAGAAAGTTTGCAAGTAGCCAACTTTGTGATTCCCCAGAATTCACTGTCTCATCCGACCCTCATCCCCAGTGATCACAAGTTCATTCTGTTTATTCCTGTACTAATAAATTTCCTACAACACTTTAGACATAAAGCGCTGTCTGAATCCATTTGGTGTCTGTAAAGATGATAGGCTGTGGAAGATTTAAATAAAAGATGCCAAAACTGCTCATTTTCTTGATTATTCAGCAATAGCACATGAATTAAAAATCTAAAAGCTATTTCTTCAGTGTCTTAGTCATCTCTGTCTGCGGCACTGTGATCTTGCTTCACATGTGACAGTTTAGGTTTATTTATAATCATATTCATGATTTATTAAGCCTTCTTTATTTTGCTTTAAATGGCACTGCAGTATAACTGCTGACATAGTCCATTGGACAATAAAGCCACGTCCTTCAGCTGTAGTAATTTTATGTCACTAGTTTTCTGCTAAAGATTAGCTGTAACACAAAACATTAATTGTTACAAATAACACGGATCTAGAGCAGTAAATCTTTCATGGTGAATGGATATGAGCTGAGGGCTGACATGTTCACTCTGCAGATTGCACTGAGCATGACTACTGTGACCCAAAAGAGCAATTCATTTTAAAAGAATGCCAGAATCTGCCAGACCACGATTTGACTGACACAAATAAAAGCCTTTGAGCATTTAAAAGGAGAAAGGGCATTATTTGACCTGAGGGCTAGCGCAGTTAAATGGCCTCTGGTTTAAAAACAACCCTTTGCACCATTCTATTAATAGGTATTGCAAAGGATGTAAGAAAAGATAATGTTTTTACAATCATATTAAACTTAAAATTGTGATTCAGATAAAAAATATGAATAATCGAATTATGTATACTTTTGGAAACCAGTTTTGAATATAGTTTGTGTCTATATATATATATATATATATATTTAGTGACAGTGTGTCCCTATAAAATGCAGGGAAAGTGTTAAAGGCTCCAGGGAAAGAGTAATAATAGGTCTAGATCTAGGTTTCCTAGAAAAGAAACCAGGTTTTATAGGACCCTGGAGCTGGTGAAGGGAGTGAAAGGGTGGGTTCCCTGGCCCAACCCAAGCCTGGTTTGGGTTATTTTCACCTGCACTGAGGTGCAAGAGGAGATAATCAGCCAGTGTGTGGCAGGCTGTAGTGTGATCAGCCAGAGGCTGGAGTGAGCAGTCAGAGGCTGGAGTGTGATGAGAAGGCAGCCAGAGGGTTCCAGGCTGAGAAGGCAGCCAGAGGGTTCCGGGCTGAGAAGGCAGCCAGAGGGTTCCAGGCTGAGAAGGCAGCCAGAGGGTTCCAGGCTGAGAAGGCAACCAGAGGGTTCCAGGTTGAGAGGGAGTGTGTTCTAGGCTGGGAAAGGAGCCAGTGTCTGTTCCAGGCTGCAGGAAAAGGGGACAGAGCTCAAGGAAAGCAAGTGGGCAAATAAGACCTTAACTGTGAGTGAACAGTGGTGATATAGTGTGTGTTGGAAAGAAAGATATAAATATATTTGGTTATATATATATATATATATATATAACCAAATATAAATGAAATGAGTCCATAAAAATAAAATATCCAGCAAGATGTCCAATGACATTTGGCAAATAATATTAATGTGTATTATTGTTGACATTCTGCCTTCTGGCAAATGCAAGATGGTTAAGACTAGAAACCACTGACTGGCATCAGGTATACAGATCAGGAGGTCTTCTCAGGCATGCGCAGAAGGAACCCTTTCGTCAAAAGGGAAAAAAATTGCCGATCTCACACATGCGCAGTGAGATCGGCAAGGTTTTTCCCATCTACGTCACCCGATCTCGTGTCTGGAAGAGGAACTAGGAAGAAGAGGAGAAGATAGCAGTGCCGGCCCGAAGACGGATGCCAGGAGGACGTGGGACCCGATGAAAGACACCTCTGGACCTATTGACTGCTCTGCGGGATTGAAGGTAAGGTATTTTTTTCGTTTTGGGTGACTTTTGAGTTTAGTTCCTCTTTAAGTAAGCACAAAAGCCAGAGACCACAAAGTGACAAATGTTATCAGAAGGCAGACTTATATTAATATTTTCTTACTACATGCTTTCTTTATTCAGAGTTGCTTACATAACACCCTGATATAAAGATTATAGCTACAAGGAGCAAAATAGATTTGCTCTGTGGATTGGTAAAAGGAAATAATAGATTATCCATATCAATAATAAACTTGTGATCATTTTTTCATGAGCAACAATCTACAACCAGGACACAAACAATAAAAATGTAATTTTTGTAGAAGAAGGCTAGAACCCTTAGGTCTAACTTATGTCTGTGCCCCTGTTGGAGTTTTTTCCTACTTTCTGACTAGTAAATATATTGTTCCAGAGAGCTCTGGATAGCAAATACCTGAAATATGACATAGACAAGGTTTTTTTTCTATTCCTACTTTTTTAAACTTTTTTTTTTTTTTTTTTTGCTTGAAATACACATCATAGTTAAACTCCAAGCAGACAAAAAGACACAAACAATGTGCCTAGTATCAATTAATAAACCATTCTGAAACAAACAACTAGTTTAAATACCTAGGTTAAAGCAAAACTATAGTTCCACTAAAGAATTAATGATCAGGCAGGTCATTATTGCATTGATGGACAGACGTTGTCCCTTCTGAAATAATCTCTCCTACCTGCCTGATCACTCTGCGTATCTATTGAAAGGCTGATCTGTGCATATGGAGCTTCAGTTTTGGTTGGCAAGATACCCAGCAATTCCAGGTTTCCTGCATATGCAGAATGATTGAATGCCTGCATGGAAGTTAAGTCATCCAGGACCAGCCAGTCATGATCAAAGATCATCTACAGGCGGAATAAAAATTAGATGATGCCAGCGCCTTGGGAGGGAACGGGGACAAGTGAGTATTGTGGGTTTGGTAACATTTAAACCTGGTACTAAATTTTTGCAATCTCCTGTACAGTATAAATTAGACCAGGTGGGAGAAGGGCAGGGCTAGTTATAATGAATGAAAATGTACTGACAAGGAACAAAAACAAAGAGCAGAGTAATCAGTGAGATTAAATGATATCTAGAGCCTAGAAGGAAAATATTATAATAAAATAATATAAACAGTAATATATTGTTGTTTATCACTTCTTAGGCTACGTACATACTTCATAGGCTGCAGATCCACGAACAAGGAACAATCGTGATGCAAGTGAAGGGGAGAGAGTGCATCGGACTGCCATGTGCTTGTTCCCCTCCTCCCCTCCCCAAAGAGCAGAATGGCGCTCATTCATGCATTCTGCGCTCATTCAGCGCTCATTCATGCATCTTTCAGTCTTTTGTCGTTGGAAAGGATCTTGAAAGATCCGTTCCAAGGACAAAAATCTAATGTGTGTACATAGCCTTAGATGTAGTTGCTATGTAAAAAAAATGAAGTACAGAAAATGTCTGTTTTTCTTATGAAAATCTAATATCCTTATAACTTCCTGTGCAGCAAACTAAAGTCTTAACCACTGACAGTAGCCTTTCCAGTTATCTGTGAAGTACAGGACACTTTTTCCCTATGCATTAGAGATGAGGGGGGTGGGGATGATTGTAGTAAAGGTAATCATAGGTTACAATGCTGCTCCTCCACAGATACAGGTCAATGACTGATTGTTGGCACCCTAGAAAAGGAGTTTTTTACCATCAGGATCACCGAGTAAAATAAAAAAATGTTTAGGCACTCTTTTAACTCATCAGTCTTCTGGTGCTCCTTTACTTTCCTATGAGTAAGCTGGGGGTAGAGAGAGGTATAGATATAAGATAGAACTGGAAGTACAGAAAAACAACTCCTTTATATGTATTCTCATCATTCTTTTTAGTTGTTTGTGTGAAGATACCATCTTTATGGGGAAGTTATTTAATGAGAATTATGATTGCTTTCTTGTTATGTCATAATTTACATTTTTGCAGGAACATGTTTGGTTGGATACATCTTGTGGTGCACTGAGTACTAGACTTCAATCAGTGTGTAGTGCTGCTCTCAATACTAATCACTTTATGCATGTTGTGGACCAATTTATTAGCACATATAAATGTTTTCTTTAATTTACCATTGCTTTCCTATCCTTCATAATCCATCAACAGATATATTTTAATTAGGCATTAGGACTTAGTTACTGTCATATACATTAACATGCGCAACCCCACAACATGAACTGCTAATTGTAATTTTCATTAAACAAAACCCAGGAGAGTAAAGAATATAACAATACATTACTTTACATCCAATTTGTAAACCAAGTTCTTTGAAATGACTGTAATATTCCCTTGAGAAATTTTACTATTCAGCTTGATATGCATAATGGTGTTAATGTTAGCATAACTTGGTAATATATACACCATCAGGACATTTTTAAACCTATGGAAACCAATTAATGCTTCTATATAGTATTTTTATAGTCCATTTCCACTCACGCATTTTGTGAATAAAGAGTCTATTAAAAAGATTTGCCTGTGTTTTGTATCTGGTTTGCATGTGTTGTAACACACATGCATTAAACATCCATTATTGCATATATGATGCAGTAAAAATCCATTTATTTTGAATAGAGTACAGATGTGAACAATTTGTGCACTGCATGATAATAAAAGTTAATAAAAATGTACTATGCAGTGTTCTAGCTGTGTTATGGCCCATTTAAAGTTAAATTAACTTATGTGGTACAACCAATGTCTGCTGCAGTCTGTTGGGATGCTATACAAAATGAACCACAACACACCATACTGCTGTACATGCATAGATATATGATTGATGTCAATCCATGGAGGTAAGTGTATTAAGTAGTGCATAACAAAACACCCATGTTAAATATACAAATAAAAAGCTGAAGGTAGTGACCATGCTCTTTTAGCAGCTAGTGATTTTAGCCATTTTTATATTAAGGAAAACTGCAAGTTACATTTTAAATGGTGGGAATTGAAGTTATGAAGAAATGGCTGAAAATTTAAACAGCTTGAATTATTAATTATTGCAAATTTCACATGCTGAGCAAATTTTATTTTTACATTTAATATAGATTATAGATGATGACTCCAGGCCTACTGTCTGCTTTGGGCCTGACACATACAAAATTATTTTCATTCAGCATATCTTCAAAAATACAATTGTTTTTTTAATAGTGCTAAAGAATTTGCACTACCTGATTGGCCAACCTTTCTTCTTCTGCTGCCCCCCCCCCATTCTCCCCAACAGCTTAGGGGGTATTAAACAAAAGCCAATGCTACTTGTCCTGACACCCAGCAGCTTCAGCTGAGAAGTCTGATCCCAGCACTTGTAATATGATGTGACATGTGCTGCTCTGCATGTATGACGATAAAGAGAAAGCAGCAACTCTAGTTAAGGTGACAGGCTGGTAAGCCAAAATAGTGCCCCATCACTAGGTTGCACCATTGGTGACTTCTTAGCTTTTTATGCAGAGAAATGAACCTGGTTTGTATTCTTCATTTGTAAAGAAATCCTACTGGCAGCATTTGAGGTTGGAACAGGAGACTAAGGGCAACCTCTAATAAGAACTCTTTTTTCAGTTGCAAAGGTCATGCTAAAGATGGTAATCTAAACCTGAGGGAGGATGTAACTCTTCCCTACTAAATACAAAAAAAAAGTGCTAGTTGATAAAGTGAAGCATTAGCAGAGATCACCTTATTGCAAATGTCAGTGTTAAAATAACCAATAGATCCAGACACACTGAAAGTTGATTTCTAAAGCTTAGCCATGTCACTATTGGGCCTTTAGTGTACATTCACATATATGTCTTGATGAAAAGCATCCCAATGCACCTTAGGAATACATTGCAATGCACCTCAAGACTACACACTATAGTGAATGCACAGGCATGAATTGCGTAGAAGTAGTGCTTACGTGTGAATGGGTCCCTAGTAGGGATGAGCAAACACCTGGAAGTTCGGGTTCGCCGGGTTTGTCCGAACTTCGGCTCAAAGTTCAGGTTCGAGTCCGGGTACCCAAAATCGTAAAGTTCGGTACCGACCCGAACTTTACAGTTCGGGTTCACTGAACACTAATATTAATGGTTAGTGGGTGAGGATGAGTGAACACCTGGAAGTTTGGGTTCGCCGGGTTCGGCTGAACTTCGGCTCAAAATTCGTGTTCGGGTCTGGGTACCCAAAATCGTAAAGTTTGGTACGGACCCGAACTTTACAGTTCAGGTTCGCTCAACACTAGTCCCTAGTGCTTTAGGTTACCTTCTTTACCAAGAGAAGTGAGGAATGAAGACAGCTTTTCTCAGTATGAATAATGATATGCACATTCTTTCACCTGCCCATACCTGGTAATCTATTCAATACTGATATGAATTTTATATACCGAAAGTACTCTCAGCTTATGTATTTTTAATAGGATTATTCTGAACAGCCTTTAGAAATGCAGATCTTTTAGAATTAGCAAGACAATTATTTCTGTAATTATATTAGGTAACCAATAATTGTGCACTCTCTTTTAATTGTTACTTGCTGTGTATATTTTTCCTTTAGTTGTAGCTTACAATATTGTAATATATATATTTACCTAAATCAATAAAACAAAACTGAAAGGTGAAATTTTATTCACCTAATTTGTCTTTTACATTTTCCATCTGCAATAGGAAAGTTAGGGTAGTTGCTGGAAGAGTCCACAATATTGTTAAGCAGAACATGTATAGAATTGACATAGAAAGTAGTAAATAAAGCAAGCGTGTGATTCTTACCTACATTTCCTGTTGTGAGGTATGAATTCTGAAAATCCATCATTCCCATTCCAACAATGTGTATGAAATCTTCAATGACCTGCATCAACTCCACAGAGCCTGGGTAAATCTAGAATTAAATATTGCAGCAGCAATAGCAGACAATAGGTTACACAAGTCAGACAGTGTCACATCATTTGATAGTATCTAGCAATATACCTGTCCCATTTTACCACAACATAATCAGGACTGGTTCATTAAAGTGAACCTGCTAAAATACGTTTTGTCTTGTACAGAGTGGGAAGGTTAAAACCTATGTAAGCCTTTAATTGTTTAATTGTTTTGTATTGTCTGTAAGAAAATTTTCCTCGCTTCCTGCACTACTGATAACATTGTCAATCTAACTGAGGGGAAAAATAACAGGAGCACAGCAAAAACATTATTTTGGTAGAGAAAGGTGAGTTTGGTGGAGAAAGGAGAGTTACACAGCCATCTCAGTGGAGATTTCCAGACACTTCCTGCTACAATGACTACATTGATACTAAAAGCAAATCTTCACAGACAGAAATAAAGACTAACAGAGGATCTTATTTATAAAACACGTGTTCCAAAAATTGGTCTGTGGTTAAACAATAAAGTTTAAGTGACATGAATTTGACTATTACAAGGTAATAATAATAATATGTACGGCCAAAATATATCTCAGTTTTGAATAGAGTGGGAAGTGTTAGAAGAACCCCTATCAAGTTTTAAAGTCTACTCAGTTGGAAAGAATTCCCTTAACTTCCTATACAAGTTCTCTAAATCTTTTCAACATTGGGGAACCCTTTATAAAAACTTCAGGTCTTCAGGTAACCCCTACTATAATTACTATATACACAGCTCACACTATATTAGTACGGTGGTCAGTAGAGAGAATTCCTCCTATGTTGCTGGCCACTGGGAAGAAAGTCACCCTTACAGATAGCCAAAAATATCATTGGGGTCACTTAAACTGACCCGGGAGGCACACATTTTCCATTGCTCAGGGAACCCCTAGCAGCCTGTGGAAGAAACACTGTCATATACCAGTATTTTACCAGACAGGAAGTAAGGAGAATTCCCCAAAAGCAATGCATACATTAACACACAAAGTTGTTGTGCGAACTAGAACTCCTGTGAGCTTTGTATTTCTGTCTTGTGTCCCCAGATTTTCCCCTACTTCCTGTGTGGTAAAAACATAGTCACTGAGACAGAAAGTAAAGGACAATCGCCTAAAGCAAAACTGTAAAAAAAAACTAAAATAAATTTAAATCCTTCTTGATTCGAAAATATATCATATCATCAAAAATATAGTGATTGGATGGGCTCCTAATAACTGCTAATATTGCTTTTGCAAAGTTTAGTAACCTGCAGCCAAATCTGACTCTTCAGTAGGTTATCTCCATTTCACTGACTTTTGGTTGTTATTGGCTACCATAGACTCTGCATGTTGTAAATACACTGCTCTATAAATAAACCTCGCTCACATACACCTATGTCCCATAGGGAAAATCTTTTTATAAATAATGAAAATACATTTGATTTATTGCCTATTTAGACAAGTCTCTTTCAGACTCTAGCTCATTGAAAATGTCTGTGTTCTAACATGAACAGCTGCAATACTGCAGTTTTGCGGGAAATTGGGTGCTGCCATACATCCGATCCATATATAAACCGTAATTGCTGGTTTGTTGCTCCGGCAATTAATTTGAAAGGGATGTTCTATCCTCTGCAGCTGCACTCCATAAAACCTAGTCTATTTTTCTCTCACAGGAAGCTAAGATTTCTGTAGAAAAACCTACAAGCAAATACTAGAGGCAAAGGCACACTTTTGCAGTGATAACACTTGTATCTTTTAGTACAGAGTGTTACAATTCTGAACATGTAAAATGTACACTGCTGTTAACAATCTTTTTTTTACCTTTTCTTTTTCTAATCCCGCAAAATAATTGTATTGGGATCAACAAAGCAACCATTTCCACCGCAGTACACATGCTTGTTTCCATGGCAACACAGGATGCCTTAAAGCTGACTCATAGACTTAGGTGTACAGCTTTATACCTTTGTTTTGATAGTTTTCTGATTAGCTATTCACACTTTTTTGAACACACTGACTATATAGTAGCAGTGTAACATTTACACTAACTGGAGGAATTGTAACTATAATGAATCTCGGAATCCAAACTTAGATATAGCTGATGGTAATTTAGACTCATTAATCCATTGTTTCATTAATTTAGCTTTACTGAGTCACAAATAACATAGGCATAGTCAAAGATTTTATGATATACAATACCCTTTGAGCAATATAATGATTAAAATACAAATTAATGAATATTTCAAACATGCTGAACAAACCTTCTGTGGGTAGTTACTTAATATGCATCCGATGTTAAGCAGTTTTTTATGAAGCTAGGTAATTTGTGGAAAACGTAGCTGGAATTAGCTGGTGCATAGTGAGAATAATATTATATTGATATCCCCACCTATGAATTGACATAATTCCAGTCTAATGCACATTCCAACCACTGAGATTCATTATTCATAAAGAGTTATGCATTTCAAAACTGTATCTTTATATTGCTGCAAGCAAACAAAGCTCATCATTTTATTTTCTATCAGACGGTGATAAATAAATTATATTGTAATTGCATATCTAAGTTATTGATGGCAGCATAGTAAAGAATTAAAACTTTAATGATAAAGTATATTAAGTGATTTGCTCTTGCTGCCACCTCTGTTGGATCATATTTGTGTCACGCGACACATCAGGGTTACTAAAGGAGACTCTGTTCACTTAGCAAAATCAGTGTTCACTTTTCATTGGCTTTGCAAATATAACTATAAAACCATTGCTTTCAACCATTTAGAAGAAAAAACATGTTATTTCTTAACTGACAGGTTAACACACCTGGTTTTATACTCACCTTCGCCCTAAAGTTAAACACTTTTACTAGATGGCCCTATCTGGTTCTGTGCAGCTATTCCTCACAAAATATCCTAAACAGGTTCTCTTCATCCAATTCATTAACATCAAACATCAAAACCCTATTAATTCCTATGGGGAGCCATACACATGGTTTGCCCAGTGGCCCTGCAGAATACAGATCTTCCCATTGAAATAAATGGGGTCACAGTTTGCATGCACAGGCTAAAGAGGATGCAGCAAGGATGTTTTGTGAAGGCTGTGTGGCTTTGCTGGATCGAGAACAAAAGTAAGCAAAGGACCAATGGGATGTACTCAACTTTCTACAGTTGTATCTGAAGTGTTACTTGATGGACAACTACATTACAGTGCTGGTGCTTTCCATAACAGTCAGGTAATTACAATGACCAATGTTTTCTTCTGTAGGCTGAATAATTAAAGAAGCATGCAATCTGGTAAAATATGCAACAGATAGGATTTTCACATTTTTCCGTAATTGTTCAATAGCACATTTTCAGTAATTGTGCCATCCTAAACGAGATTCAAATGCTTCCAGCTTTTAAACTGTTTAAAACACTATACAGATACAGTAGATGGAACTGCCTTTTGCCTTCAGCAAAGAGGTGACATTTATTATTTACCTTATACACACATCTAATAAAACCATACTACAGTTTCTATGGTGTGTAGAATTTTATCATGCCATTGCACATTTTGTTAGCAACATTATTTAAGTGAGTGTCAATTTAACAGTCTAGCTTTATTGTTAGGGTCATTGATCTGACAGTAATTTCACATTATATAAGTATAATACTGTGTACTTGTCCCCTGGAGGGAAACCCCTGCCCTCATACATGTATATACTTCTCAAATACACTATCAAGGCATCTTCAGTCAGGAATCAGGCATTCTGTGCCTAAAGTAAGTCTGTGAGGCTAAAAGCATTGAAGCTGTTTACTTTCAGGCTTCTGTGCTGTCATCCTAATTATGGCTTCACAACCAGAGAAAAGTGTGGGAATTTTGAAGCCTATAAGTATTAATTACAATTATGCTTGCTTGTCACAGGTCAATGACTTACCAGTGAAGTTCACATAAAGAAAAGCCTTGTCATCTGCATATATAAAAAGAAGCCAGTAATGGCAGCTTACAAATGTCTTTTTTGAATTAATCCTCACTAGTGTTTATTACTACCTATTCAGAAGCTGTCAATCATGTCTAGGTAATATTAAAATAAATTTTCGTTTCCTTCATCGTGTTTAAGCATTTATTTTGTTCTATATATACTTAGCCAAGTTGTGATTTGACTATACTAAGCTAAATGCACATGGTTAGGGATCATTTTCGTTTTGTTTTATAGACTGGCACCAGTCCATTGTTTAGAAAATATATAGTCAGACAGCTAAAAGTGGCTTAAGCTATTCACAAATGTGTAAAAACTTTTAGAAATCCAGGTAGTAGAATGCATTCTATCTTATTTCAACTATTGGTTCCAGCGTGTTCCAAATCTTATGACTCTGAGTTGATACCTTTTCTTTTCCAACATCATATTGTCAAGGATTTGTAAAAACAAAAATAGTTGGAGAAAAAACAAAAAAATATACATTCTTTTCCAGGTATCCCTGAGATTTATTGTTATCAAATGTGAGGTGCCAGCATCTCCCAATACCCTCCTTATTGCATCCTTCCTTGAATAGTCTTGAAAACCATAGTGCAATTGTATCTTCTAAACACACATTATGAAGCTTCTTCTTCTGTAGGAAGCAGCACATGTCTGTAAAAAGATTATCTGAAACCCTGTAACCAATGTAGTATGTTAAGTTCCAGTTTAAAGAAAAAAACCACCATAGATCCATATGTCCATAAGCCATGCTTTTATCCATACAGGTGCTTGGTACACATTTTCTTGTAAGACATGATGATATCCGGTTGACAACTAGATTCCACTGGAGTTTCAAAAAAGGTGATAATCCATAAAGCATTAACTGCAAGCATATTTCTAGGAGCAGATGATCCTTAATACTATTTAAGTACTCCTACGTAACCTGTGTAACCAACCAGGTTTATCCTTTGATGTCCACTGTGGTTCTTGATCGCAAAACAATAGAAAATATGTCAATCCATATAAGTAGTAGTACCAAAAGAGTGTGGAAGTCATCATATTGACTTGTACCTATTTAAGACATTCTAATATTTTGGATTGGAGGAAAAGCCTAAAAATTCCATCTTCCAAGTTGAAGCACATAATAAAAAAAAGTATTAGATGGGGCAAGATATATAGTCCATGATAGCAAAAAGGTAAGTATACATAATCAAACAGCCACTTAATGTATTTTAAGTCAACATAATTCAGTTTGTTGAACTGGAGCAAATGCAATAATACAGAGTAAATCCTTCCAACCAGAAGTGTAAGTCAGATTTCATTAGGCTAGCTGCATTGAAGAGCAAAGCTGATATCCGATTAGTTACCAAAGTATTATGCATTTAAATAAAGCCCACAGTGCTTAAAATTCATGTATGAAAACATTCCCAAGCAGAATGTTCTACTCTGCCTCTCCTCTCTGTCTCCCTAGGGTTCCAGCTTGCATGACACATTTATTTTAATCAGCACTCAAAGGGTGCCAATTTGGGCTGGCATAATTCTGGATTTGCTTTTCTCATAGTGGTCTCATCTCCCCACCTAGCTATAACAGGGACTTTATTCACCTAACCAACACATCTACATTCTTTAGAAAGTGATCTTTTAATAAATCCACAGAAACTTGACAACTGCAAAAGTTTCACCTAGAAACTATGTGCATAAGTTGAATGCGTACATGGATATCCAGACAGAATAATTGGATATCTGAGTGCAAATAAGGATGACAGGTCAAGTTTAAGCCTTAATAAGTTTAAACAACTGGATTACATCACATTATATGGTTAGGAGGTAAACCAGATAAAAACATTAACATCTTGAGCATGAGAACAATATTGAGTGACTTTACATGAAGTTTGCCTTCAGAGAAATGCATACATTATTTGATTGTGCTGTTCACAGTTTTTACATTTTCTAGTGTAGCGTATTGAAATAAATTGGTTAAAGGTCAAATCATAAGATGTGCCTTACCTGTTGTGCATCTTCCCACTTTTCTTTGTTTTCTTCATCCAGAAGGTTACTTACTATTTGAAAGAAGTTCTACACAAAAAAAAAGTTATACATTATGCAAAAAGATCAAGATTACAAAATATATTGTGTAAACACATATCTTTATAACATACCTCAAGGATGCACTGTTTATGTTTTAGTTGTTCAATTTAAAAATCGCACCATCAAAGAATCCTCTCTGTGTGAAACCAGTACTATTTCTGAGGTCAATGTGAATCTAACATTTACTAATATTGAAGAGAAATAAGTACACTCTTGTAACCTTCCCTCCTCTGCAAGTTATTTCTGTTAGGTCTGAGTCATGCAAAACTATGCTATATATATATTCTATAGTCAGTATTGAACTCTGGTTACTCCTTCATAAACTAAAAGAGAAGGAGGCCATGATTCTGCTATGGTCTACTACCTGTGCTTGTACTTTTTACTGAATGCCATTGTCCAAAATCCTAAAACAATATATATATAAATATATATAATTATATAAATATAAATATATATATATATATATATATATTGCTGAAATATAGATTCAGGGGATGCCAAATTTTACTCCGTTGGCCCAGGAAACACAAAGGCACTATTTGATTTGTATGCATGCTGAACAAATGTTGAATAAATAATATGGATTATTTGAGATAAACCAATATATATAAATACCTACATATAATACAAAAATATGGTTGTATTTTCATACAGTTTACCAGCTATGTGGATATGCCTATATACCATTTACATCTATATCCCATATATTCCTCAAACAGATGCAGAAGTGCAAAGTTCTAACATGACCCCAGCCAAATCAGACCTATAGCTCTGCATTCAACAAAACCTCACACGACCAGCTGATTAAAGAGCTCTGAATCTGACTTGGCCTTTTGCAAAGAGATCCCTGTTTACTCACAGATGAGTAAAGAAAATACATTGTAAGACTTTGCACACCCTTTGTTTTATCTGCTTGGAATGTATTCAGCTAATTTAAGGTGGAAGTTCTATTGGGCTTTAAAGTACATTTTATTACGTTTAATATGAAATGGATAAATGAAGAAATATCCCTTTATTTCTGGAAACAAAATACAATGTGAGAAGAAATCTAGACAAGTATCACTAGAACAGGAATACCGATTGGAAGATTTGCCCATACCTCCTGTTCTGGTGATATCATCACTTTATGTCATCACTTTCTCTACCAGTGATAATAGTAACTAGAACAAATAGCAAGGGTGGATATCACCAAAAGAGGAACAGAGCAAAAAATTACTTTAACCCTTTCATATTTAATTCCAATATTCCAATATTCTCCTAAGTTTGGCTAAATATAAACTTTAATATGAAAAAAGAAACAGCAAACTGTTTTTATGTATTGGAATCTATCTAATAATGCATATTAAGCCACTGTTGTACCAGGAAAACCAGTGATCTATGGCTATACTCATAATCTTGTTTTATAAATGTCCTATAGCTATGCACACAATATAGAAGAGGGAGTATTATATCCTTTTTAGCAATTTAAATCTATGTTTACAACAAGCCAAAGCATATTCATAAGGGCCTACAATATTTAACTGCTTAATCAATACATTAAGGCTATGGTTTAATTAGCATATTAAAAATGAGTTACACTTATTAATCTTATTTATTTTGGCAGAATTAGTGTTGAAGATGAAAGCACTGTTCTGATTTCACCCAATTAATCATGGCATACTTTTTGGCCTTACTTGGAGAGCAGCCAGAATGTATAGGATGAGGGAAAATTGACATTTGCCCATGCTGAATCTTTCACCAGACTTAAGGCTAAATGCATCATTTAGCAGCTAATAATGTAACTTGAAGTGTACTGACATGGTATGGCAATTCAGTATATTTCATTTTTAATGGCTTGACAATGCTTTAGCACATGTAGGTCTCATGATCCTGAACACCTGCACCTTTGTGTGGGTATTTATTTATTTCTACAACACCTGGGAGTGCTTGCCTACATTCCTTTCAGTGGGATATTGTTCAGATTTTAGTTTCTTCATGCTTTTAGTTTACAGGTCCCATGATATCTCTGTTACTTGTGAGGTACTAAAAATTTCAAGGAACCACAAAGCATCTGTCCCAAACTGACTAAGATGCTCTTAAAGGTCTCACGGCATCTGTTAATGGAGAACCAACATTGCATAACATTCACACAAGTACATGCAGATCAGGATTAAATATTATGCTTGATAGCATTGAACTCAAAGTGATATTTGTGTGAGTCTATATTTATTTAATTAAATTTTTTGTTTGAATTTTAAACATCGTGATTCATTCATGTCATTGGTGTGCCTGTAATCATTGATCAAAGTCAATTTTTGTTTGCCTATTTGTGCCTTGTTGAGTTCCTTGTATCCTGAAATACAGAATAAACATTATATATAAAATCGATTTGTCTATCATCATCTAACAATGTTTTTCTCAAAGATAAAATTTGTTTATCAGTAATAATATAATCAATAGTATATATCTACTTCATGCAACTCTATTGTATGGCAACCTACTTGACAACTTTTAAAACAATTGGACCTGATTTTTTAAGGTTTTCCAAGACTGGAGAAGATAGACTATCATGGGTGATGCAAACCTGGAATGGATTTTCTAAAAATCATTTGCTATTAGTTGGTAAATGTTTTAAATTCTGGACAAGATCCATCTAAGGTTTGGAACTACACAGGTTCTCCCATTATAGTCTATGTTCTCTAGTCCTGAAAAACTTTATTAAATCAGGTTTACAGCCCAACCGCAACTCAGTCCTCTTCCAGTAATGCTAAAGGATATATCAGGATTCCTGTGCCATGATATAATCCCAGCAATCATCACTTTAATCTCCTGGTAAAAAAAAACAATTTTTGGGGTATGTTGATGAAATGCCAAAATGTGAACCAAGCTGAAGTGTACGCTCAAACATTTACAGGTTCAAAAAATGCTAAATGTTGGATGGAATATCAGAGATGGAGAAGGGTTTGTCAGAAGTTCTAGTTGATTACAGTAGACAAAGCCTTGTGCAGAATGGAAACCAAATTTGCCATGATATCTGATATGTTGGTTGAGGTGGTTCGTCAATAGTGATAAGTGAGGAGGAATTAGTTTGTTGAGAAGATATCACCACCTTTTCGCTGGGTCATTTTTACATCAGTTGAGAAAACTTTCATCCAGTAAGTCTTCCAAATTATTTACAATGACAACATTCCAATTAAATGCATTGAATCTTCTGGTCCTATCATGAAAAATGTCTATAACCACATGATATAACCCTGTATAGTTTGTAACTGTTCTGCAGAAAAAATTACATATATACATAGAAATTACAATAGACAAATAGAAAAATAGATAGAAGTAAACCAGATAGATAGATAGATAGATAGATAGATAGATAGATAGATAGATTAGTCTGACATGATTGTTTTTTTTTTACCTGTACTCCATCAGATGCGGGGATATAACTTGCTCTTTTGAAAGTGTCTGTGACATTTCTGAGGATTTCCACCGAGATCAGTAGATCTCCTGCATAAAAATGCTTCCTCTGAGTTAAATCGAGCAGTGTTTTGGTCACCTGAGACATTCCTTCTCCTGCCAGTGTTCTTTGTCCCTTGGCAAGATGTTCTTTAATCTATATCAGTTAAATAGACAGCATATGTTTAACTGTGTTTAAAGAATATTTCACAAGCAATGCAGCTCTCAAGCATTACAAATATGAAAAAAAAAATATCACAACTTGCATATGCTATGTGCTATTTAGACATGTATATTTTTATATTATTATTTTTTTTTTCCAATACTGGATACGGTTTCCTTGTATGAAGAATATTGTTTGGGAACTGAAGCCAAATATACTTGAGTTTGACTAGTCTACCTGTTTTAAAATATTTTTGAATGTCCGATTAAGACAACATTACACTGATCTCATGAAGTATAGCATTGAATAACAACAATGTGCTAAATGAAATAAGTATATATTCTTTAGTCATATATAAAGAGAAATTACAAAACCAATATTCACTCACAAATACCTTTGAACTAACTTTTATTTCTGAAATTCATGTTTCTTTTTGGACAGAACAAATAGTGGTAAAACCACAGCCAGTTTTTAAGAACTTTTTAAGAAATTAAGAGAAAATATCCTTTCAATTGGAAAGAATTCCCTCTTAGAGAGTTGCCAGAAGGACAAGTATCTTCATTAGAAACCTTACCCTCTAACCTTGTCCTGGTGCCAACTCAAACTTATGGATTTACCCTTACTTCAAGAAACATTGGTGATAAAGACAATTAGATCAAAAATCTCATTGCAAACCAAACAAAAATTCAAACCCCCCATCACTAGATAAAGACAATTAGATCAAAAATCTCATTGCAAACCAAACAAAAATTCAAACCCCCCATCACTTTATCAAACTTAAAAAAACAAAACAAAAAAAAACTGTTGCAGTATAACCTTTAGTTATACTTTTGTCTATAAGTATGTAGCTATATTTTGTAATTGTGCCATAGAGGTCCTTCTTTAGGCACTTCCTGTTATGAGGTGATGTTTTTCAGTTGTGCTTTGTATTGTGACCATGTCACATGCAGTCATGGTGAGGAGTCATGCCAAAACTCAATACACGCAAGTGACTGAAGGTGTCTAGAGGAGATCAGCAGTACTGACATGTAAAAGAGGATTAATAAAGATGTAAAATAGTATGTTTTTTTTAGAAAACAAATATGGGTAAGAGAGCCCTGATGCAACCACCATTGCATAT
Organism: Pyxicephalus adspersus; assembly: GCF_032062135.1. Taxonomy (NCBI): domain Eukaryota; kingdom Metazoa; phylum Chordata; class Amphibia; order Anura; family Pyxicephalidae; genus Pyxicephalus; species Pyxicephalus adspersus. The sequence continues at coordinate 66,170,033 of NC_092861.1, read as the reverse complement.
TTGTCCTACCTTAATAAAGAAGCCTAATAAACTGAATAACATATCACTTGGCATTTATTGTATACACAATATAAACATTGTCTAAAGGGGAAATAATGAATTTTCTCCCACAATAAAACATGTACTTTATACACTATATACCCTGGAGTAGGTGTGAAGTCATTGGGGGCTTGTGGGTCTGTAGTAGTAGTAAGAATTTGAGGACCCCTTCTACTAACCCACAAATTATTATCCGCTTCCACCAACCCACAAATTAAAATGCTTGGCACCCAGTAACAAAATTTGTAAATTACAAGGTGCCAAAGTGTTATGGGGGTAGAAAATGATCCGAAAGGTAGAGCATCTGCATCTTGGCACTCATTTAAGGTTCATACCAAGAACCAGATAAATTAGTGGTCGGGATTCCCCTCTTTATAGGGTAAGTGATGAGAAAATTGTTTGTCATTGCTTCATTTCTGTTGTCATATGATGAATTTGAGCAGATGAAAAAAAAAAAAAAAACTTGTCAGATGTCAAACATGTTTTGTATTAGTGATCCACTTGATTGAGCATTGCTTATCCATGCAAGTATGTTCATTACCAAGAGGTTCAGCAATCCCTGATTCACATCCGCAGTTTCAAATTTATTGATTCAGGTAACTTTTTTGGTCACCTGTGTTTGTATGGTGAAGACAGATACACATATACTATGCATATCATAAAATAAGGATTGTCATCTCTATTAAAAGTCCTGCCAAGAGGAAATAAATTTTGAGTGACAGTAACATTATAGTAAACCATTATCATCCATGTTTATTCCCAGGGAAACATTGGAAATGACTGGAAATACAATAGTTAAGAAATGGCCCTATTAATGCAGAGCTGTTTCATTTGCTTTGCCAGTGCCGTATTTTCAACTAGATATGAATGAGTTACATTTTCAGCTCAGCTACATAATAGGAAATAAACATAACAAGGACAAAAGCTGGCTTTGCACCTACTGAAAGCTGCAAGTGTCTGTATTCAGCTGATATGCATCTTGCAAAGCTTGGCTGTTCCCAGAAGGCTACACCATGAAGATTGAGCGAGCAGCGTCTGCTAGTGGTGCCTATGAGTCACACAGGATGCAGAAAATATTTGTTAGGTTCTGCAGCAATGCTGAAATCATACAAAAGCAATCTCACAAATGAGTCTATCTAGCTTTAACATCGTAAAATGAGATGCACAATATATATTCCATTTTTTTAAATTCCATTTGTACAAATGATTATTTGAAAGCCTCAATTATGATCTTTCAAACCGCACCGGAGACAAATAAACATGTTTGATCATTAGTCATGTAGTTATATATAAAATTGTACATCTCTTAATAGTAGAGCGTTTACCAGTAGCGTTAAGAGGACATCGATTGAATGCCAGGTCTCCAGCTGGGGTTCTTTTCCATACCATAGACATCAAATAGTCCTCGGGGCAGATTTCATAAGGAGCTGTGAATAAGAGTGAGAGATTTATATTAAACACACACATCTAGGATTCTGAGATTATTTGTCACGCTATTCAGTTCTCAACATGCCTGAGGAAAAAACCTTAGTAGTCCAGAATGTTTGTTTCTAAAAACATTAGCTCTGTGGTAAAAATAGCTCACCCAGCAGTTTCTGCCTGTCACTTTTTTCTTTTTTTAAACATAATATCCTGCAGATGTATGTGCTGTTCCATCAATTTCTCATGCAGTTTATAAACATGGTGGTTAACTAGTTACTGCATTATTAGTATTTTTTATTTTAGGTCACCTTAAAGAGGAAGATTATTTGCATCATAACTGGTCACCTCAATGTTTTCTCACAACACAGCTACCCCAACTGTGAAAAAACATTAGCATTCAATATAAACTGAAACCCAGGAAGGAAGGTTTGGGACTACAAGCATTAGGCTCAACAATGACAAATAGTGAATCCTGAATAATTACAAACTAATAATGTCTAATCTGATAACAAATATATTGTAAGAGTATTCTAAAAGATTTATCGGTGATGATCATTCATCCACAAACAAATTTTTTTGGCCATAACACAGATAAAAAGCAGAGACAAACCCCTTGCACTGAGGGGCATGCACAATGCACCAGTGATTTGTTAAGACCATTTCTACACTTTTTTATTCCACAAGTCGTATACCCCACTGATATATAGCCATCATACCAGCAACTGGAGGAGGTAGAACTGATTGCTAAAAAACTGATTGCTGTTCACATTCTTCCCTTTGAACACCTAAACCTTTACAATTATGCATCATCATGGGTGTCAGAATATTTTTTTCAGTGTTCAAAAACCATGATCTTTCAGTCGCGCAAGTGCTCATTCTAGGGCAGTGGTCGCCAACCAGTGAAAATTTTGGTGGTCTGCAGCTCTGGCTGATGCACCCTCCAGCGGGTTCATTCTCCTAACCCCGCTGATCATGTGCCACCACTGTTCTAGGGGACTGACTGGTACAAGCTGTAAACTTAGTATAGCTGTTGGAAAGGCATTTTTTCATATTGGTAAGATGCCGAAACAGAGGGTTAGGTTGTAGTGTGTTTGTGCACCACAGAAAAGTGCATGGTTTGATATAGGCTCTGACGTACAGATCTGACAGTAGAAAGCCAAGAAACAGGAAATAATGCTAATCCTGATATACATGTACAGGAAATGGGCAATCCGACAGACATTGCTCCAATATGTAGACCAAAGTCATAACTATGACAGGCGGATGTTTGACCAGTGAACTGCAGTAAAATGGTGCTTGACATCATGTCCTCTATATGTTATTGAACTTTGGTCCTGTTCTTAGTCCTAATCTCTAGCATGTTACTGATGCCGAGACTGAAGAACAAGGCATATAGAGTTATTGTTATCCAAGCTGCCTGGGTTGGAGAGAATAAAGTAATAAATATTCATAATATTAGGGGGTGGTCGTCCCTGGAAACTGCACATCTTTAGCTCCCTTAAGGAATGTCTGTAGAGCTAACTTGTCCAGGCTGTAGCTTCATTTATTTGGATTCCCATTTCTGCCTGTGCTGCAGCTGGAAGGGAGTTATCTTGCTGCTGTTACGCTGTATTGACTGAGAGTGGTAACACCGACATCTGTGCTCTAAGTCAGCTAACTAAAAGCCAGATATTAAAGCAAGATACATGGGGATCCAGTTGGCTGACGGCATATTCGTAGTCTCAAGATCAAATCCACCAAGTTCCTCTCCATTCATGATGCCCATGCCTAATAGTATGGTGGTTTTACATGTATAGTCTTTCAATACACTTTTTATTTCAAATTATGAAATGCTGTTATCGTTTACCTGCAAAATACTAACATAAATTTTACATAACATATTTTATTTCATTATTTAATGCCTATGTTTACCTACATCTTCTAAAACGAGACTTAAACAGCAAATTACAACAAATATTAGCCAATACTGATCAATTGCACCAATGCCAATATTTGTCAATGATAATAGTCCTTCAATTCATCAGAACACAAACTTAAATGTTTTTAATGAGCAGTATAGTAAAAATTCCTGCATACAGTTAGGAAAATTCAATATTGTTTGCAGCAGTGTTCCTTTAAAGTAGTTTTAAGTCAAATACCTATACATACTTGGCGGAGCACACAAGAGCATGTCAAATAGGGCCTATGTTTAGACACTTTTGGAAGCCAATGACAAACACATCATTATAATAGTCCAAGTGAAAGAACAATGTTTTTTTGAGAGCAGAAAGAAAACTTTGGAACCAGTTATGAATTCTATTAAGCACTAGAATACAGAGAGGAGTGCCAAATGAAAACACAAACACTCATATTCTACATTTTATACTTTTCATTTTGTGCTTTTTAGCATTCTTTTAAAAACAAAACAAAGTATTGCACTTCTAAAAACACTTTGAAGCAAGGTTTTTTAGGGTATTCAGAGCAGCAATACAATTTGTAAAAGGTGTCTTTTTGAGTATATATTAGAAAGTTAGAGCTGTCCTTGTAATCCTAATTCCCCTCCAAAATCATATATTGATCACTCACAGGTCTTTTTGTAAATTCTCTATTTAAATGAGCCCAAATGGCAGGACAAATAACCATAATTCAACAAAATATTTTAAAGCAAACCATGCAAGTAAAAAATATAGGCATGGTATATTCTCCAAATAGATAACTCCAACTCAAATTTAAACAGATTTTTTTAGGGAATTATAATAATTACAGAAAAATACACAAAAATATATATATATATAAAAATACACAAAAATATATATAAAATAAAGGGGAATAAAAATAAGGGTTAGAGGGGAGAGGAACATTGGGCTGAGAGCAATAACGTTTTATATTCTGAAGAGTAATTAAAGTTGTGTCAGTAGAACTAAGTCAGGTTAAATTGTGCAGTGGTATTGAAGCTGTTAGGTCTTCCATGTTCATGATTTCAATAATTATATAAAACCATTGAGGGGGATTATTGTTCTTCTCTCACAAGTCTTTAAAGATGCTTTTTGGGTGGCCAATTAGCACAATAAGCCTCATTTCTACAAGATTTTTACCTTATGCACAATTGGAACCTATAGGTTTTCTTCTGCCTTATCCATGGGATTTAATATCAGAAATCCTTTCCGTAAGAATGAACAGAGATGCTTCCATGCAAGTACAGAAAAACAGCTGGATCCGAGGAATTTCAGAGAAGAGGCCTGCAGCGCCCAGTTGGCTAGACAATGAGCATCTCCAAAGACTAGAGAGAGGTCAATAAATGATTTGGGAGGGGTGCTGCAGGGGTAGGATGACACCTAAAGAATAACTGATTAAAGAACAGCTATTCTTGAAAACTGAGCTTCTTAAAGATTCCAAACATTGCAGTTATGTATTGCCAGTTGTGCCTTATTTAAAAGGCTAGCTAAAAAAGAGATGACAGATTTTTTGGTAAGTTTACGTATACACATTCCAAACGTCTATTTAAAAAGGAAGTAAAAAATACCATAGTGTTTTTCTCAATAATACACCAATAAATAATAAATTCACCCTATATTCTGTTTTGACGTTTACTCATCCTTAGAAGTGGTGGCTGCATTTCTATTCTTTTCAGAAATACACCTGTTGATCTTGCCGGATATGTTCCTGTGCATTGAAATAATAAACAATCTTATGAACCTTCTCACCTATCATCTGCTAACTACGGGGCATCTTCTCTTGAAAGAGCAGCCTAGGGTGCTATCCACCTTAGGACAGAGAGTCTGTTACTGGTAGAGTTACTATGTGAAAATAAAGGAAAAAGGGCTGAAATTTGTAAACATCACAATGTAAATTGGTATCAGCTCTTGCAATCCGCGTAGTGCTTTAAAGTTTAAACTGGAAAGGGAGGAGAACCACACTCATGTATATGCAGTACAAGGAGCATGTTAAGTAAAGTGACAGATTGGTGAGCTCACCATTTATCTACTTTTCCATTCACTGTCCAGTTACAGGCTGAAGGAAAGGACAAGACCCATAAGTGTTACTGAACTGCAAAGAAAATAAGGTCTTCTGCACTGCCAGAGAGGTAAATCTCTGGATGTTATGGGAAGAAATACAAATATTTGGATACAAAAACAGTCCCAATAAATGTATTTCATCTGTTTATTTAGCTGCTTCCTTGGGGTTCAGCTTTAAGTTCCCTTGGTTATATACAACATAGAAAGGAAAACGTGTTTTGTCTTTTACATAAAATTGTTTCTGCAATCAGGCAGACATAACAGATCACTAGATCAATGATGGGCATCCCAGTCTTTTCAAGACCTTCACATGTGGCCTTTGATCACTCCAGGAAACCTCATATTACATTTATGTAGAAAGATTAAGAATTTCAAAGGCTGCTTTACATCAATTTCTGTTATAATAATGCTTTATGACATCATGGTATCATGGCAACTTGTTGAAGCAATTTAAAAAGAGTTTATTAAGACTTAATGAGTGTAAAACCTCTAACACAGGTCTAAATAGACATTTCTTCTCATGCTGATAAAGATTTCATTTATTTTTATTTTTACAGTTAAGGTAAAAACAAGGTCAAATTATTGGAAAATAATGATACATCTAATTGGAACCTTGTTAAATATTATATTACAATCATAAATTGCGTCACCCAACCAGCCCATGGCCCCAATGTGTCTGAACATGATCATTCATTATTAGGACATTTGTTCAATGTAATGGTAAATGCCAGTGAATGTCAGGTGCACAGTGGTACAATTGCCCCATGCAGCTTTCTGCTTCAAACCTTAATGAAAATGTACAATCCTCTACATGATAGACAAAGGGACATTATTATTCTCCTGAAGCGGCTATGGATTTATAATCTCTTGAATTCAGCTATCACTTTGAGAATGCAGAGCTTTGGGACTCTTTTATTGATCATTTTTAAAAACAACATTCATTTTAAGTGGCTAGAAGAATGATCACACAGCACTAGGTCAATTCGTAGAATTCATCAGTGCAATGTAGCATTGTCAAGATAGAATTATGTATTGGAAATAGGGAGACACTTTCCTTGTGTGACAAATTATTACATGCAAAAGTGGCAGCTATCAGTCACTCAAAATGTAGTCACAGAGAACTGTTAATATCTTTGTGCCCTAAAACCTTTCTGTGTAATTCATATGTATTATCATGTTATTGCTTCTGTTTTATTTTACCACTATGGGCTCTTTTTATAAAGCATTAAATCTTACATTTCCTCAAACATTCCATGGTGGAGACTGTTACTGCCACTGAAAGACATGGACCTGAAAGAGTCTCCACCAGGGAATGTCTGATTTCCTGTGTTATAAATAAATCTTTATGAGATTCCTGGCTACCAAATAATACGTGCAACCAATCAAAATATGCTCTTCTGAAGTTAGGGAAGACTATCATGAATTTGGATTGGTTGTTGTGAGTTACAATAAACCAGCTCTGAGATAATGATTCATAGTTATTCTGTGTCTTCAATACATTCTTTTAAATGAGTCAGAAATAAGTTATAAGTCCATTTAGGATACTTGTTTTGAGATATCAGGCCTGACTTATTAAAGCTCTCCAAGACTGGAGTGGATACACTTTTATCAGTGAAGCTGGTTGATCCAAAAATCTGGAACGGATCTGGTCCAGGATTGAAAACATTTGCTAACAAATAGCAAATTAGTTTAAGAAATCCATTCCAGGTTTGCTGGATCACCCAGGTTCACTGATGGAAGTGTATTCTCTCCAGCCTTAGAGAGCCTAAATAAATTAGGGATAGACTAAAAAAGGTTGATTTACTAATGTCGTTTTGCAAAGATTATAATAAAATGTAAACCATAGCATCCTTAAGGAATGATTTAAGCTTAAAATCCAACACTGTCTAATAAATTAGAATCCAAACAATTTGTCATGACACTTTGAGCTGCTGTGAGCTTTCTAATTCTGTCCACTGCAAATCAGATTACTGACCATTCCCACATTTTTTGAGGATTGTAGGGTCTCAGATCACCTTTGGTTTTTGAAATCACAGCCTGATAAATACTCTATTTGTTTCTGCTAATTATTATTTACTATTTTTGCCTCTTTAAAGTTGCACTCCAGCCACTATGCTTTGAGTTTTGTATATAGTAAAGTCCAAGTTTTGTCCAAGTTTTCCTGGTTTGGACACACAAAAAAAAAATCTAAGGTTTTAACCATTCTCCTTCTGCGCAAAACAATGTATGATCTTAAGTTGCACTCTAAAAAATGGGTCTAATTTATCAAAGCTTTCCAAGACCGGAGATGATAGGTTATCATGAGTGAACCTGAGTAATACAGCAAACCTAGTCCAGAATTGAAAACATGTTTTTTTAAGAAATCCAAACCAGGTTTGCTGGATCACCCAGGGTCTTCCATGATGGTCTATTTTTTTCCAGTCTTGGGAAGCCTAAAAAATTCAGGCCCAATATGTCTTTTGTAGATGTTCCACATTTTAATGCATTCAGAAGTAGTATCATAAATTGGAGATAGTTCATATATATTTTCCATTTCAGACCTGCAGTTGAACAAGGCAGCTTTTAGTATAATGAGGCCTATGTATGCATTTTATATAAGGAAAGTAACCTGAAGATTTTCTGTGCTAAAAAACAAAACAGGAAATCATTATGTTTTCACATGGTTTGACAGCAGAAATAAACACATTTGCTCCAGCCCACCTTACACTTTGGTAAATCTCGTCTTTGTATTTCAATAAATCAGTCCAACATATCTACCACTGTCATATGACTACACAAACATACATTATAAGGTCAGCGGAGTCACAAGCTTGTTACATCCTTGGTAGCAAACTGGAAAACTTGAAACAAAGCCAGTAATGAGCAAAACCATATTACACCACAGCAAAGCCATAGTTATAATTATCAACCTATTTCTATGATCTTTTCAACTGTTTTCTGCCTGTGACAACATCCAATCATTTCACTCTGATAACATCCCTGCACGCTCACAGACATGAAAACTTACAAATGGCAATTGAAGTTTTTCGTAGTAACAGTTTTTGGGTGGATTGCTTCTTCTGACTACTTAATAGTCCTAAATAAATGAACATAATTGTGGTGTAAATACTTGTAAAGCTTGCCAGATTTTGTATATATTGTATGTATTTGCTGCATAATCCAAAAGTAGATTTAAAAAAGCTTAAACCCAATTTGAATGTAATGAGATTGCTAAACTAAAAACAAATGTTTATTCAATGTTCAAAGCACTAATGCTAATTTTCATGCCTTGATGAGTTTGTTGTCAAATGCAATTCCCAAAGATTTGATTAATGATTCCCATTACTCCGATTATACTTACAAGGTCTCATTTTTTGTGAATGGAAATACCAAAACAAACTAGCTTAATTCTTACCTGTGCATTTGATATAGGGTTTTAGTTCAACAGTGGCACCAGAAAAGCCACATCTATCCTCAAACATTTGTTTTTCTTGTTTTGTTTTGTAGATATGCTCACATCTACACATAGCATCTACACATAGCATGCATCAGTAATGCATTCAGTCAGGATAAAAAACAAATGGCTTTGTCTTAGTGAAATAAAATTAAATGAAAAGAATAAATGTCAAGATGCAAAAGTTTTAAAGCACAGACTGGTAAATGTGATGATTCAAAGCTTTTATCTAATCTTGTATAGGGTCTATAACTACCGTTGTGTAAAAATAAAAAAATAAAAATCTTGTATAACTTTTTTAGAAAGAATGAGTGGTGTCTCTTTGGAATGGAAATATTTTTTCAATGCATAGCTCGGTGTACAAAGCTGGGTATCCTGGCATCTCCCTTGGAATCACAGGAATTAATGAACATTTATCCATGCCCACAGGAGTTATGCCATTGTTGCCAGGCTTATCAGGATTATCTAGGATCTAGAACAATGAAGAAGGGTAAGTGAAGATGGCGGTGCCCTTCACAGAGCAGACAGGCAGGTAAGAGGCTGAGTTTAATTTAAATATTGTGATCCGCAAATACGTTTATTTTATTGAAAAAGGGACATCCCCTGTGTCTTCTGAAAGACCTGCCTGATTACATTTTTTTAGTTTCAAACTTTAGTTCTGCTTTAAGTTTACTTGAAGATTTGTTCTGATTGGTTGCTATTGAATATATTTCCTATTACATAAAGCTTTAGGTACAAACACAGTTGTGAAATTTACCAACTTTTCCTAGCAACTTTTCAAACATATGGTAGACATAATGGCCATCAGTTTATTTTGCTGGATCCACAGTCAGTCTGATATGTAAAATAAAATATTGCTGTAAATAAAATGCAAACGAACAAAAATGCATGGAAATGTAAACATTTGATAGTTTCCTGCTCTGGAATTAAACAATATCAGATACAGACAATAAAGTAGGCATCATTTTGTAATGTGTGTTATATAGTTGTAAAAGGCCTCGGGATGGAGCATCCTATTAGTTTGTAGAATAAAAGTTACTTGCAAATTACCATGGTTACCATATTCTATCTTTTGGCAGTGGACGATGAAATGAAAGAAAGCACAGAACTCTCAGGCGCTGAGGATTTACAATTTACAACTTTTGCTTTTGAACGATGAAAAAAGAAAAGCAATATGTGAAATGACTTTGGAAGTGTGAAATTCACTGACAACTGCAGCCTTGATCAATCTCGGTTTTGGAGTCGAATGTTGTCAGAACAGCATGTGCACATATGTTATCAATGGGCTGCTAGTGTTTTTTTTCTGAAAGATCAGAAAAATACTGAATAAAATGTCAGGACAAAACACTGCTAGTGTGATTTACTTAAGTAATCCAATTTATGCAAAACTATATCAAATTGTCCACATTGTAGGAAGCACACCATTAAAAATGAACTATGAGACGTGTAATATCAAAATTGAGCATCTCAAGTAGCTTGCTGTGGTGGAAAAAAGACAAACTAAAAATTAACCTTGCCCAAAAATATGTGATCATTATCTGTTTATTGTAACCATATGTTAAGTTTGATCCCAAAAGCCGCCAAAAAATAGATTGCTTTTTAATGTGTTATTATAAAAATAAGCACAAATGAACCGTAAAAAAAAAAAAAAACTCACATTTTTTTTTTTGAATAGAAAATGTAAAAATTCAAATTGCTCTATGTCGCACAATGCACTCCACTCTGCACTCTCAGGTGCTGGGTATGGTTCACTTCTCCTGACAACAAGAATCAAAAATTACCACGACATGTAGGATATGTGTTCTGTTTGTGGTGTAAAACCTGTGTGGATGGACTTAAGCTCCTGTGGTTCTTCATTATTGTTTCTTTTTAAAAAAACTGGTTTGGCTTACATTTATAATTTTAACAGTGCTGCAGGGGAGGGACATTGTGACTGACAATACCCATCTTTTAATACCCATCAGTTATGAAATCAATCCTGGGACATTAGAAGGCTGGGTACACAAATGCAGCTGATGCCAATGTACATTGCACTCCACCAAAAGATAAATTTCCTAATATAAATCCGTTGGTCAGATGTCCCAAAACCTTGCACACACTTTCAACATTCTAACCTACTGAACTTATTACTTTCTAGACAGAAATCATTCGGTCACGTGTGGAAGATCGTTTGTACACATTTTAGAGTGTACTTCCAAAAAGAAATTAATATCTATATTAGATGTTAGACAACTGATCGAGAAGCAAAAAATCTACTAGTAACAACCATTAGGAAATACATTTATCTTCCTACTCACTTCACTGGAAGTCAAAGATCAGAAGAAGAAAATCTGCCCATGTGCACCTAGCCTAAAACTCTTAAGTTTAAACTAAAATATGAATTATATTTATATTATAATAAACAATACTGTATGCATTGAAATGTATTTTTATAAAATAATTTAAACATGGTTATGTGACCATTGTAGACACCACTGGCTGTACAAATGGTTCAGTCATTATTACCAGCTTTGACAATACAATGTAGAAAAAAATATAAGGATTGTAAAATAAAAACAAAAAAAATACATGTATGCATTGATTATTATTACCATTTTATAATTGTCTTGGCCTATGTGTGAAGGAAATGCACAGGGATTGTGCGGAAAATTAACCCAAAAAACCCAAAACCACAACAGGTGCCTAAATTTTAGCACCATCAATACAGAGCTTTTACATCATAAGAAAAGCTATGTTAGATTCACTTGACATTAATCTGAAATAAATAAATGTTTTAATACTTAGTTGTTATTAAAACTGTCTTAATGTTGGTCAACATTTGTGCGAATCTGAAAAAAACAGAAATGCTTATGTTTGGCAAAAATGATACCCTGACTTGCGTTTTAAAATAAAAACATAGAAAAGTGTTTGAACCATAGCAGATATTTGAAGTGAATGTGGTCTGTGAATTACGACGATTATTTTTTCAGTCATATGCACTGTATGAATGCATGGTATGACTGTATGCATGTCATATGCACTGTACGACTGTATGCATTGTTAACAAAAAATATTATTTTAACATAACAGTATAATTATATATTATACTAAATACTTTTATCAAATTGGATGAATACAGTAAAGGTTTTTTTTTATACTAGTCATGATGTATATTTAACTAAAATTAAAAAAATAAACTTTAACCATTTTAGCTTGTATATCTATTAACTTGTATATCTATTATGGATTGGAGCATTTTTCACAACTCTGCCATGAGCCTGTTAATTTATAAATAACTTTGCCATTACATTAGATGCCACAGTAAATAAAGTAAGTAAATAAAAAACACTTCTTTTTCTACTTAATTGGTGTTATTTGTTTCAATATTTTTACTGAATAAACCATAAAAAATAAAATTAAAATTATAATTCCAGTAAAAAATTTTTTTTACAGATTATATGGTACTTTTTCAATTGTGTTTTATTAAAGTGCACTAAAAAAAGAATAAAGGACAAAATGAATAATGAGAAAAAAAGTATCAATGGTTATATAAATAGTAATAAACCTTAAAAGTAGAATATTAGAGAGGGGGAGAAGAAGTTAAATATAGTTTGTTAGGGTAAAATATGGATGACTAGGAAGTAAATAGAATATATTTTATTAGGAAAATCATTACTTACTTTTATTCATCTGCAGATCAAAAGGATCTGCAGATGAATAAAACAGAGCAGGTGTAATAGAAACAATGGATCTTTGACACCTTTATATTTCTCTAACATATCTATTTTCAGAGACACTTATTTGCAAAGCAACTACTGTTGTCAGCAAGTACTTGAAGTACAGGTGTAAGCTACTGTTTCATATTCATTTCCCTATGGCAAATGTTTTAGATGACATGAATATATATTTTTTTAAAATAAATAATAAAAATAGCAATAAATTTATATAAATATAATGTGAGTCAACAATTTTACATATGAATATGGTAAACGTGTTGCCATGTGTCTGATAAATCATGACAATTATGAGGTTTGTAGTGAAACCTCCATGGCTTTTTCTTTATCTTTAAAGATGTGTGCATGATTGAACTATCCAAGCATCATTATTTATATCTATAGGTCAGGAAAGAAGAATAAAATCAAGCTTATACTGAAGAAAAACAATTGCATAGTTAAAAGTATCCAACATGGTCACATGATATTTTCCCTACAGCCAATGGGGTGGGCTTTTTTTGGCGCTCTCTACTGGTACACATTGATATCAGAGTAATCTCTTTATCAGGATGTGTCAACCTGGACTGAGCATAGATGTAAAACTGAATTAAATAAATAATGTTGAAAATATATGCATTTGCCGGTCTCAAAAGTGCTTTTGACTTGCTAGGCTGATGATAGTAGTCAAGGAATACCTGCTGGATTTATTTAAGAAAAAGAAAATAATAACATTTTTAGCATCAATATGTGTAAGCTAAAATTAAATGACATGTCCATAATTAAAATTTAATTATGACAGATTGTTCTCAGTGGGGGCTATCAGCAGGGAGTTCTTAAAAATCTTTTGGAAATGTAAATTATTTTTCTTTTAAATATATTTGTTAATGTGCTAAAATGTGGTAAACTTAATAATTAATTTTTGGTCCCTTCAGGTCCTAATTCCTATCCAGGTCTATGGGCACAGTTTGTTTAATATTATTAGAAATTATTGACTTGTATGTGTGTGTGGGAAAAGGAAGACAGTGGCCTCTATGGTATTCATTCCTTTCATAACCAAATACTGTACCATATTGGAAAGCCTTAAGGGAACTACACAATTAATTGCAATGGGCTATTGCCTAAAATCTAGTAAGAAATATGCAAAAAAAATGGTATGTAGGATGAATGTGCTGATATACCCCACTCAGATCAGCTAAGATTACCAAAGAATTTAAAGTTAATTTTAATGAAAACTACATATAAAACTGTGTTTTAAAACACGTTGTTAAAAAGGAAAATGTGCCCTCTACCTTGCCCATTAAAGTACCCTATTCCCAAAAAGTGGGGACAATGCAATAAAAACTAAAATCTCTAATTTGTAATTCACCAAACATTTTTTTTTAACAGGCAAAATTACAAAGGAAAATATTTTTTTTTTAATTTTCAATTTTCCAGAAGATTTTCAATGCTTCTACTAAAAGTAATTCTATTTAAAACATTTTAATAAGCACATTTAGAAATTGATGCCTGCAACAATTTTCAGAAAAGTTGGGACAGAGTTACCACTGGGTCACATCCCCTTTTCTTTAAATTAAACACCTTTGTTTGGTAACTAAACCTGAAACTAACTGTTTTAGTTTTTCAAGTATATTTTCCCATTCTTGCTGTAAAAAAGACTTTAGCTGTTCAGGAATCAATGGTTGCTGCTGTCTGATTCTTCTCTCCTTATGATGTGTGAAACATTTGCAATAGGACCCAAATGTGGACTGCAGACAGGCCAGTCAAGTACGCAGCCACACTTTTGTAATTTGTTTGGAATGAAGCCTGGTATTGTCCTGCTGAAATATACATGGAGCTTCTGGGAAAAGGTGTTGTCTTGATGGAATCATTAAACTATATACATTTTCATGGTCAACCTCCACATTAATGGTACCTTGGTTTATATACTGATCCCCCATTGCCATGGGCAGTGGTGCATCCACTCATACGATCACAGATGCTGACTTTTGCACCTTTCATTATTAAGACTCTGGGCGGTCTTTTTCATCTTCATCTGGTACATAGAATCCCATTTCTGAAAAGTGGACTTAGCTGTCCACAGAACCCATTTCTATTGTCTTTCTGTCCACTGTAGTTGTGTTTGCACCCAGAAAATTGCAGTTTCTGCACCAAATCGATATATGGCTTTCTCTGAAACATTTCTTGATGGAGAGTCGGAATGTGTTAAGCAACAATGATTTCCCAAAATACCCCCAAGCCCATGTGGCTACATGTTTGTGACAATAGCATGACGGTTTCTAAAGCAATACCGCCTAAGAGTTGGTCTAGGTCTTCACACACAGATATAACTTCTGACTCCCTGAAACCTTTCACAGTATTAATACCTGTAGATAGGGACAGACCTAAATCCTTTACAATCTCACACTGCAAAACATTGTTTTAAATTGACAAATTGCAGCACAAAGTGGGGAGCAACAACCCATCTGTACTTGAAAAGACTGAGCCTTTGGTGGATTCTTCTTATATACCGTACCTGTTCTTGATACCCACAACTGTTACCAGTTAACCTGCTAATTAAGGAACCTTATAGAATGTTACTTGTATAAACTTTACAGTGATACTTTGCCTGTATTGTCTTAACTTTTTTGAAGTATGTTGCAGGCATCAAATTGTTTATGTTTAACAAAGAAAGTTATGTTTGTTGGTGAAAACACTAAAATAAAAAGCATATTTTTGTAGTACATAGGAAGAATTTCTCTTTTGGAGTTTTTCAGCTGTTGAAATGATTTTTAAAATTTTGATTTTGATTGATCACCCATCACCAGCTATAAAATGAACTCCAGGAGGTAGAGGTGACATTTATATTTATACAAATTAGGATTTAGAGAAACAGACCTCTGTGTGTTAAAACATTAAAAGTCTGTAAGTTGATGTCTGGAAGGCATACTGGTAGTACAAAAAACCTTGTGTTTTGGTTTTGCTGTTACAACATTGTTAGCTGTATTATTCATTATCTACATAGTTGTGACAAAAAGTTTTGGCACTCCTGGTCAAAGAACCTGTTTTGTTAATATTGCAACTAAAAATAACGAATCATCTGCTAGAAATATTTTTTTTTTCAAATATGAAAGCATACTTTTTATTACCATATACAGTTAATGCAACACATTGTAAAAAGCACATATCATGGTATGTGGAAAAGTTTGGGCACCCTGCCAGTGAGCATTTTAAGTAAACTTAGCATCAGATATTTTTATTTAATTCTTAAGTGCATGCATGCTAAGTAATATATACCTTATTTTCTGGCGTATAAGGCGACTGGGCGTATAAGATGACCCCCAACTGATTGGTTAGAGTGGTCTGCCAATTAATTGGCAGACCACTCTAACCAATCAGGTGGGGGGTTGTGTTATACGCCCAGTATTGTACTGTTCCTTCTGCCTGTCAGATCTCGCTATTGTGCGAAAACTGAGATGCAGAAGGAACAGTACAGTACTAGTTCTAAGGAATGAATGGGTGCGTTCATTCTTAACGAATGGGCGTGTTCTAGTGGAGACCCAACCCAGGCTCTCTACTGCAGAGCCAATCCAGTCTCTCTACTGGAGAGCCAATCCAGGCTCTCTACTGGAGAGCCAATCCAGGCTCTCTACTGGAGAGCCAATCCAGGACTGGAGAGCCAATCCAGGGCTCTCTACTGGACAGCCAATCCAGGCTCACGTCCTCCTGTGTAGGCTCGCGTTCGGGACGGGTGCCGGGTGCTGACTTTGGTGCCGGGTGCTGACTCGGGACTCGACCCCGCCGGACGTGAAGCAAGCTGCAGGTAAGTGCCCAGCGTATAAGACGACCCCCGACTTTGGCACAGATTTTTCAGGGGTTAAAAAGTCGTCTTATACGCCGGAAAATATGGCAAGTGGAAAAATGTACAGGTATTTATTTCCTTTCACAGCAATCACAGTACTTCGCTTACAGTGCATTCATTTGCTATTCTCTTTGGAAGGACAGATCCATTTTAGTTAAGACATCATGTTCGGAGTGTATCTACTTTCTAGACTAAGATGTTGGCTCGAAAAGGATTAGTAAACCAAGAAAAGACAAAAAGGCACAAATAGTCAAAAAAAACTTTTACTGTATAGACACAAAACAGGGGCAGCAAGAGCAGAGCTCTTCAACAAGTCCTTGCAAGAACATGTAGAAAGAATATGATGGGTAGCATAGTGCATATTATAAATTGTTATGTATAGATAAAACATTTTTTTTGCTTTTGTGTACTTTTGGGGAAATTCCATTTAACTTCTTGTCCCACAGACACAACAGGTATTTTGAATTTTATCTCCCAACGTGAGAGAACCTCTCCTCTTAGACAGATGTCCTTTGAACTAGAGTTCCAATTGGAAGATTACCTTCCTTTACCTTTTGTTTTGAGGACAGATGTAAAATGTTGAAAATTTTCCCTCAATTTTATTTTCATGTAAATAGCACAAATAGAAGGGTAAATGGGGTCCCCAATGGGGGACAGACAGCACTTAAAACTTTAATGAAGGTCTAACCTTTGCCCATTTACATTAACAGATTGGTTCAGATCTTGCCATTTTTCATATTGTTCATATTGTCGTTGCATATTGTTCATATTGTCGTTTCATGACTAGTGCAGGACAGATGTAATTAGGGCGAATCAATATATTGGAATCACTGATTGTGAATTTGCTGAACTTGTGAACAACAGACTTTGGTCCAATATTTATTATAACGCTATTGCTACCAAAGCAAATATAGCTGTGTTTGATTTAAAAAAAATGTATCCATGCACACAAATGCATTATCACTGTAGACACTGTTTGTACAACCTCACCTTGAATCAAAAGTGCACTTCTGAACATCTGTTCTTTAAAGAAATGCATTAAGGAATTGGGAAATGTTCAGAATAGAAAAATGAAATGAGAAAGTGCAAAGACAAAATTGGATTATGAGAAAAGACAAGCCAAAGTATTTTTTTCCCAGTACAAGATGTGACATGAATACCACATACAAATATATGCTAGACCCTTACACAGATATCTCATCATTTAGCATGTGATTGGCAGGTGAATGTGTCTTTAATATAGGCTTCAGGATGCCTGCTTCTTAATAAAGAAACACATCCATTGATCTGAAGAAGCCTGTCTATCAAGGTGTACTCCAATTTATGATCCCAGTGCACTACTCATACATAGTTTTTCAATTTTTTTTTATACACATGTACTTTAACCGTATGTCTACACAGTATCATGAGATGATGTTGGCTTTAAAGTGAACCTGTAAGCCATTTTTTAGTCCTAAAAGTCCACATTGAAAGAAAACACCACCAATTATCTCTAAATAGTTTAACAATGAACAGAACCATCCTTAATTGTATTGCTTTTTTGCTAGAAGCCTGATTTCCATGACCAAAGGGTATTAATGTTAATAAATTATAAATAGGATTTTTAAATGGGGCGATTTTTTTAATTTAAAGCCATACAACTCTAAAATAGTATACATCTTTACACACTTTAGTATACATACAAGGTTTCTTATATATTTAACAATAAAAATAAGCATACACATAATGTATTCTAAAATTCAATGTCAAACAGAACCAATTGTGTGAACCAAAGTGTTTATGTGATAATTTTTTCTGTGTAGAATTTAAATATGGCGTAAAATATTTTTCAAGCAAATTGATTTTATAATCATTAGGTGCAACATACATTTTCTTTGAAAAAGATTTAAGGTGACTCTCCGCAGTACTGCAAAACCTAATAAATCTTTTTGCATCCTGGAGAATGTTATCCTTGAACTTAGACATTACAATTATGACTGTTGGATTTAAAGTTACATTGACTATTCATTTAGCTGATGGTAAGTATAAAGACTTTGTGAAACAGACAAGACTGTTGAAAATGTTGTGCAAATAAAGTACATTTATAAATGACAAACATATTCAATCACTGATTTTCTATAAGATACGATTACAGTCTGCACTGCTAAAACATGTTCCTCTATATAGATCAGTGACCCATTTCTAAATTTGCATCCTTTGAACAAAACTATTGAGCTCGGCAAAACAAAACTACAAATTTCCTCAAACATAAATAGCTAAAATTACCCAGGTATAGGAACAACTTATAGCTTGGCCACTAAATATTTCTTGGAATAGCGTAGGTAAAATTATAGCTGATCCAAAGTTTATAGCTGATCCAAATCAAATGATTCAAGCTGATATGTTTCCTCCTTTAATACCACTGTAGGTTTCACTTGCCTTCCCAATGTATTCTATCATTAACAATTCCCAATATTCATTCTATCGTTTGGGCAACCCTCATCCAGTGACGTGCTACCACAGGTCACTATAGCTTATTGTACTCTGTTCCACCACTATGCTTCATGGCAAGGATTGGAATCTATAGCTCCATAACAGCCGTGTTACTATTAGTTGTTCTATTGTGCATATGTGTGTATCATCATGTATAGCCCAAGATTGGCAAAGAATAACCAAAAGAACAGATGTGGTTCCCATATGTTGATATCTATAGAAGAAAGTGGTAACAACTTTAAACAAACCATTTTTTTTAGGGGGGGGGGGGGATTGCCATGATAGTATCACAACTAGCAAGTCAGCTAGTCATTTTTGTTAAAATTGCATTTCTAGATTACTACATTTCTACTTAGCACCTTAACTCCATGTGTTGACAATACCCTGGTTCCAGAATGAGAAATGTGTAAATGTGTGTTCTAACCTAATGCTAATACCAGGTAAAATTAATGGTAGGTACAAATGTACTTCTGATTATTCAAACGACCAGAAATGTAAAGGTCTATAAAAAATAACACTATTTATTTATAGATCTAGTTACAAATTATTTTAAAAAACAAGCGATTGATTTGAAAAAATAGGCCAATTCGTGCTTTTGATGAAAAAGACCTGCAGTTTTATTCACACTAGGGTGTGAATTGGCTCATATATACAATTAGATATTAGGTATATTAGAAACAAACATCAGGAGGTACTTATGTTAACTGATCCACAACAGGGGGTGTATGGTAAGCAGGATGGAGTACATCCTTTAATTAGGCTGAGAAATACTATTCTAGTATATGGATAAAGTGACTGCATTTGCAAGAGCCGAATAATGATTCCTGAGCTTTTCCAGACTTGGGGGAAGATGGTATAAGTATCATCTGATTACACAAGCACAAGTCACACTAAGGTACTAAAGATTATGAAAAGCTTTGTTTGAATGTGACACAGATTCCTCTGGCTCTCTTTGTGCTTCCTTCACCCTCCATTCTATTGTTTATATCACTGCATCCTTCTGGCTTTCAGTCTAAGTTCCTGTTTCTGTGTCTTTCTTTCACAAGAGCTTTCCATCTTGTTCTGTCCCTTATGCAAGCCTGGATTTATACATTTTTCTGCCCTAGGCCATATAGCATGTGCTCAACCCCCCTCTGGCCATTAGCAGACTTTGATGCTGACACACGCACACCATGGGAGCTGTTCTATATGATGAAAATATTCACAAACACTTAAACAATAACTTTACTGAAAAAAATAAAAGTGCCCAAGTAACAAAACAGGTAAACACATGAACCTTATCAAATGTTTAACCACCTAAGCGTTACACTGAGGTCTAGATTTCTGTACCAAAAGTGATCCACTGTTTTTCATGAAATTTTTTTTTAAATTGTAGACCTGTAACTTACAGAAATATGTCCGAACAGGGGTTCTAGTAGATAATATGAATATAAAAAATGTTTGAAACACACAATCATGTAAAAAAAAAAATTACTTTTAATAAAATTAAAGGAAAAACACAAAAATCAGCAATGTAAACAAATCATAAATACTGAAAATACTGAAAAAGCAATAACTGTATATTGTAAAGTACTATATTATTCTAAAACACCTCCCTAGTATGGCAATTTTTAAAACTTTGATTGTGTATTTATTGGAGTTTGTTTTGAATTATTTTGTATTTGATTGGATACGGGAGTTTGTATCCAATCCAATACAAAATGAGTGTTTGAATTTACCAATTATATACTTTGTAATTATTTGAATTATTTTGTATTGGATTGGATACGCAAGTTTGTATCCAATCAAATACAAAATATAAATTTGAATTTCCAAGTTATTTACTTTTATTTTTTTTTTATTTTTTGTATTGGATTGGATACGCAAGTTTGTATCCAATCCAATACAAAATGACAGTTTGAATTTACCAGGTATATACTTTGTAATTATTTGAATCATTTTGTATTGGATTCAATACAGGAGTTTGTATTGAATCCAATACAAAATGTTTGAATGAGTTTCAGTTTGAATTTCCCGCACACGCGCCGACGTCATCACGCACGCAGGGAGAAGCCGTCCGTTTTTTTTTTTCTCCGCCGGACGGCTTCTCCCTGCAGAGATCATCCGGCGCTGGAACGAGCAGGACGTCGGATGATCAGCGGGACCAGGTAAGAAGCCGGCCGGCATCTTGTGTTCTGCCGGCCGGCATCTTGTGATCCGCTGGCCCGCTGGCACCCGACGAAGGCACCCGACGTTGGAGAGATCGGCGGACGATGACCGATGGAGGACGACGCTGGATGAGCACAGGGGGACCAGGTAAGTGAAAAATCTCGGGCTTAACCATCCTTGCAATTTTTTTTTGCCCGAGCGAAGGTCGGGCTTAACTGCAAGGAGGTTAAAACAATTGCAATACTGTATGATAACTTTAAGCGATACTAAACTGAAAACAAAAAAACACACTTACCTTTAATCCTCCAGATCCGTCAAGAGGTTTCTTGGTTTGGATCTCGCGTCCTCCGGGTATCCGTCTTTGGTGCCGGGTGCTGACATCCTCTTCTCCTTTTTTCTGGGTTCTTCTTCTTGCATCACCTGATCTCGCACTACGCAGGCGCGAGATTGAGTGATATAGAGGGGGGAAAAAAGATTGCCAATCTCACTGCCAATGCGTGAGATCAGCAAGTTTTTCTTCCAATATTGAAAGGGCTCCTTCTTTGCAGGCCATGATCTCAGGAAACCAAGAGCGTGACACATCCCTGGAGACTTTGCGCTCCCAAAAAAAAAAAACAAAAAAATATTTTAAATAAAAGTGTTGTCTACCCTTTTATGTAAATTAAAAATTTTGAGTTTAAGTGCGCTTTAAATAATAAATTGCAAATATTATCTATAGCCCTAAAGCTTAGGTTTAGTTTGCCTACTCTGGGTTAATTTGTTCCAGATCTGTAGAAGTACTTCAATGCCATTATGCAGCTCCTGTAAAAGATGCATGTTACTTGTGTAAAGGAAGAGTCAGCCTATGCTTTTATCTTTCTTATCGCTTCTTTCAGTGAATTGAACATCTTTGCAAAATGATTTATGACTAGAGAGGCAACTGTATCAGCAAGCTTTTGCTTTTGGTCTGTTAGGGTCTGATCTGTAAGTGTTCTTTTTTTTTTTTACCTTTCATCCATTCTTACAAGCATTAATGTGGACACTTTGTAAGACATTTTGAGGCTGAAACATGTCTCTACCAATCATTCAGATAAAGTGGTGGTATGGCTCTGTGAGGAAGGCAAGCAGTTTATTAGCAGTATAGGGTTCATGGTTCTTTCATTGTATTAGATTGCAGCTATCTCCCTTCTGTTTGTATTTTTGCTTTAGGTATAGTGGAATGTGATTATTTACCAATACTGATGATTTAAACATATGTGTATCTAAACATTATTGTGCTTTTTTCTGTTTTTGAATTAAACTGAACATAGAATATATACATTATTTAATCAACTACATTCTTTCTTTTCTGTCATTGTTTCATTTCTTCACTGCTGTATCCTGTTGGTGAACATTCTTACTTTAATTACTCTCTACTAAAAGTATATCTGACGTTAACACTTTTTTCCAGTTTTGAAAAGAGTAGAAAAGGTTTAGGTCAGGTTTTTTACCTGTTTGTGTCTCTGGGGAAATTTATCTGAAAATAAGGGTAGGGGAGGATTTGACACACTTTTGGGGGATTTCCTCTCACTGTCTGGTAATGCAGAACTATATTATGCACAGGAGTTACGTTATCCTGACTAGCCAATCAAGATTACGGAAGTTCTGGAATCAAGAAGAAGATCAGGTGAAGAAGACGGTTTCCTCTTCTATATAATAAAGTATAATAAAAAATTATACTATAGTATAATAAAAAATTTTGATCAGACAGGCAAGTTTATTTTATTGCATAAAGAACTTTTCCTATTTGTTCTGCACTAAAGGACCGGCCTGGTCAATAATATTTTATTTTAAAGGTTTAGTTCTGTTTTAAGTCTATAGGACAGAAAGAGAAGGGAAATCTCCCTAATGCTATAGTGAAGGGACAAAAACCTGAGAGGTTTTAACCTATCGTTATTCTATCTAAAATGAAAAATGGACTTCTGGCTTTTACTTAAATTTAAAAAGCTTTACACACTCACAGACATTGTTTACAACATATGTGGTTGAACAAATCAGTTGAACTAAGTAAACCACTCTCATATGGTTCCAACTCAAATGGGGGAACCATTAAAAAATAAATAGGTTTATTTGCTCAGCATGGCTTTAACGTTCTCCTAAAATGTGCCCTTTTTCATAATATGTTTTCACTTTCATCAAGCTTTTGAAAGGGATTTGGGCTAAGGATGTCTAGCTAAAAAAAATTGTCTGGAGTTACACTCTAACATTTTTGAAAAATTCTGCACAGATGTACGGATATAAAATGTACCATTGATTGTTTCTCATTTATTCCAGCTACAAACAGCAAGGATAGAGCTCTTTTAAAAACATTGTCATTAGCAATAGAACCCTGCTGAGAAGTGGAGCAAAAGCCTCACAAAATTCGTCTCATCAGCCTTGCAGTAATGAACTCTTTTTTCTGACTGCAGAGGACAATTAGATAGTGTGGATAATTGTACAGAAGGAGAAGGGACAGGTGCACATCCACTTTGATAAGCCCTAAGCAATGGAACCCCCAGTGTAAAAACCAGCAGATTCCATTTCAGGTGCATCTGAATAAATCATGTTCAATCTCTCACAGTTTGTTTTCTTTATAGAACAGCCATGGAATAGGTAAAACACCTGTCCCCTGTCAGCATAAAACAGAATGGGACCCTTGCTGTTCAGTGGTTTCATTACAGAAGTCTGACAAGCCCCCTACCGAGTTAGACCTACAGCTTTGTCGCATGCACCCCACTGATTTGAGAGCTTTGCCTCTAACTCTTCAGGGGTGGCTCAGACCTCAGTATTAAAATTCTTGCAAAATATATATCTTGTGACATGGTAAGAGGGGTCATCTTGAAGGGAAGATGTATCTCCCCTTATTTCCTCTCCTATGGGAGAGATTAACCAGCAACATGTCTGCTGGGATTCCAGACCTGGGTTTACATGTCACTCAGAAGTGTTCTGATCCAGGCCAGAGTTTGGTTTTGTCTGGCCAATAATTACTGCACAGCTGTGAGCAGCAGGTAAAAAGAGAAGGAGTGGAAGGAAGCTCTCCCTGACCTGGGGAACAGGGAAGCTGCCTGTGAGAGCCATTGTTGTACTACATGTGAGTAAAGGTTGCTGGAACGTTTGTGTTAAGTTGGGTGGGTTAGCCACCAACTGGTAGAGAGGAATCTGCCTGCTGTATAGTTAGTGCCCGACTGGCTAGGATTTATCATTATAGGATATGTACCCTGTTTCCCCGATTATAAGGCACTCTCTTATATTTTTTGAAATGCCAAAATATGCCCTGGGTCTTATTTTCAGGGGATGTCTTATTTTTCCATGAAGAAGACTACAGTACACATTTATTGTTGAAAGTGATCAGATATCTGGAGCTGTCTTATAAACGGGTGAGTGTCTTATTTTAATTATTTTTTTAAAAATCGGGGGTGGCTTACTTAATGGGGACGTCCTAAAATCGGGGAAACACGGTAACTGCCCCTTTCTTCTTCCTCTCTTTATAATTGCATCCTTTAAATTTCTTTAAAATATACAGTATTATAATTTATGTGAGTTCATGATTTGAGTAATCAACCACCTCCAGAACACGTAATTTTTGGAATGCATGCTTTTGCTTTGCATTATAATATATTATTTTTTCCTATATAAAAAGGACTGGCCGAATATTATGTGCAGAGAATGCATCAATCTTTGTCAGAGAGAAATGTAAAAACTATCTAAAAATTTTACCAAAAAATTAAAGACATATAAAAGATATATGGATTACTAAAAATATTGGTGGGAAGGGGACTCTGGATTAGGCAAAACCATTGATGCCTACTTGGTCAAAATGATAGGAAATATTTTACATGCTGTTCTGGATGTTTCTGTGTAAACTTTTAGACTGGATACTTTTGTACATCAGAACTGAATTAAGTAAATAAAACTAATTAAAAAAAATAGGTTATGGATTTATCCCAGCTTGAAGCAATTTGTCTAAATTAGAAGGTATTGCACCTTGAAAGAGGATTATTACGGTTAAAATGAGCATTAACACTTTGAATAAAAAAGAGCCATGAAAAGGATGGTTATACTTCCCTAAAAATGATGTAAATCTTTTTTTAAAGAACGAAAAATGTTAGGAAGCAAAGGATCTTAATGTAGGAGTTTACACTTATTATGGGTTAGAGTTTACTGCTGAGAACAAATGGTAAGACACTACCTGTTCTAAAATGAGAATGTTTAGGGATATTTTATACAATGGTTGTACAATAAATCATATAAAGTGACCACAAGAAGAGTATTAGTAAATGATCACATAAATAAAACTTGTAGTTACTTGTAGAATATTCAACTGACCTAAATTTTATCTATTGCCCAACCTTTTTATTACTTTTTTTGGTTTAAGGTACAGAAAGAGGCCTAAAAACCTCTGTCAGGTTTTACTGATGTCTATGTACCCAATAGGGAGATTCAGCCACTTTATTTGTTCTGAGTATCATTGTCACAGGAACAGAAAATAATGAAAAACATTTTACAGTTGTCACCAAAACAGTAGGTGAAGGTTCAGTAAATCTTCCAATAGAGACAAATATTCTTGGTGACAATTGTCTTAAAGGGGTGATATTCCCCCATATCTGATATATTTCCAAAACAGAAACTGAAGATACAACTCCCCATAGACAGCAAAATATACGTTCTCTGTATTTAAAACCTAGTGCCATGTCAGAATTGTAGTTAACTGCAGAGTTGTACTGAGCACTCAACTGCACATCTAACTGCTCCCATTCAACCAAATGAGAGTGGTTGGGAACCCTTTAGAACCATTTTGTGCTTGTGTTTGCACGCAGTTGCAACTTACCCATTAATTAAGAACCAACACGTCCCATATTCTGTGTACATGACACCCCTTTTAATGTTGTCGTGACCTTTGCATATGTTTTGAGTTTTATTGTATGGGCCTTTCTAACATCCACTCCTCCATAAAATTTACCAGAGCAAATATTTTCCTCATAATATCCACATTTGACAATATATCTACTAATCATTCAACCAATTACCAATCTTTACCACGGTCAAATTATGGTTCACATTTGTCCAGCTATACTGGTTTCTCTATGTAAGCTGATTCAGCTATAATTGCTCTGATTTGTACACAGGAAAGAAATATGTCCTTTTTATCACCAAGATGTTAAAAATAAATCTTAACTAATTAGAAATTCTCCTTCAGTTTAACCTGCTCCCTTCTCTAAGTACTTTTCATTTGATTGCCCTTTACAGCTATGCTTCTGTTCAGCTTTATGGGAGCAGCCGATCATCCAAGAAGTTTTCAGTTTGAACAATGGAGCAATGTACAGCTGCAAATGAGAAAACAGCATAGACACAGTGAGACATTTGTGGATATAAAGGAAGGACTGTCAGCTCTAGAATATAACCTCTCACTAAGAGATAAGACTAGATCTATCTTATCTTTAGAAGAAGGCTACATTAAAAGGAGTTATGGAATCAGTTTTAAAGCATGTTAGTCATGGTAGGCAGTGATAAGAAGGTATAAATTTTATTTAAAGATACATAAAGGTGACATTAGTTGACCCTAGTTATATGTAGTGTTGTTGTAAAAAGAAGTGTGTGTAATATATAACTATATATATTTATATATATATTTATGCTAAAATAAAATATATATACAGTACTTGATAAGAATATACAATTTACAATGGACTGTATATCACTTTTCACAATGCTTCAATATTCTCTCTTGTTGTCTACATGGCAGTATTTATACTAGTTGTGATCCTTTACCTTGAATCCCATTGGGCCACTTTTGCATAAAATGTCCCCTTTAAGTGGTAACTAAAAATTGTACAACTGCAGGACACTATCTGTTATTTCCGGCAACCACTGGGTCAGAAAATGATAGAAATTACAAAATGTTAAAGTGTTCACACTACAAGAATAGAGAGGGAAATCCTTTAATATAACATCTGTTCTTAGATGTAATTTTCCCTTTATTTAGAAAGTTTAGGCTTTAGACACACTGTATCATAACAGGGAGGTGAAGAACCCCCCGCTGGGCTTTGGAATTATGTATTTCTCCATTTTAACTGTTTCTGTAATTCCCGATTTTTTAAATTGATGTTGGTTTTCTGATGTGTTCTTAGGACTCTATAAAACAGGCAATCAGAAATTCCCCCAAACATTCCCTCATGGAACTCTTCCAGGTTCACATGTTTCAATGGCATTAATTGATTTTCAACAGGGAATGTTAGATTCCCAGTTTTGTGAGCCCATAGTGTAGCACATGATGTGTATTCAAGCCTATTTCTTACATTCCTCTTTTACACTTCTATGTAGTGACTTGCCTCAATAATCTTGGTGCTACCACTTAGTGTCAGTCATCTCCTACCATGCTACCAGTGCCCTGTAATGATTGTGCCCTTCAATAAATGTACCAATTACATCATAGTACAAGTCCAGTGATGTCCTCCTTAAAAACATTCAGGTGAAACAATAAAGTAGAATTTACCTTCCTTGAACATATGCATGTTTTTTGTCTTGCACTTTTTAGAAAAGAACATATCCCCAAAAGCTAAAACCAATAAAGTACACATTGGATCATTAGCATTATTGTTTCAGTCTACTAACTTTTAGTTCAAGTCTACAAAATAAGAATCTTTATTCTTACCAGCTTCCGATATAAACAATTATCTTCATGCAACAAATGACGTTAGCCCTGTTACCATAGGCATTATAGAACATCTACTCATCAGCATGATATCAGTCTCCTCTTCATTTGACCTAACTAAAACGCTGGTAGAAATCATTGCTGGGTGCATAGGCTAGAGCTATGTCACACAAATTAGTCTGTGAATGCTTGATTTAGCAAAAGGGACAGGGCACTGTAAAAATGTAGAGGTGATGTCTCTCATCAAACAAATAGTATGAGATGCATGGATTTTTTTTTATCTTACTATCTTCCTGCAAATTTTTAATAAGGTCAAAGCTTACTGAAAAAAAAAGAAAATACCACCACCCCTAGAAAAGCCTCACTAAATTGATACACTAACTAACTCTTCATTTTATTTTCTTAAAAGGAGAACTGTTTGTCACCACTTTCACAGAAGCTATGTGTGAAATAGATACAAAAAGATGATACTTATAAATGGTTCACAGATCTCCAATTCATATCTTTGTAATATTTGCCAAGTGCCCCCAGTGCAGGCAGATACGCATGCATTCCCCACAGCACACAAAAAGCACAAGTAACCAAAAATCAGTGACAGAAAAATACACTTTTTGATACATACGTGATTTTTTAATGTTTCTTGGAAATAATGTTTCTTTGATTTTTACCTAAGCATGCTTAGTTTGCTTCACCAGCATAGTGGTATTGCAAGTATTATTGAACAGCTTTGGTTGGTGCAAGTGCATTTGCTTGCATAGCAAACTTGCCACATTAGTTTTTTATGTAAAATATTCACATGCACATCTTGGTTACCTTACCAGAACTAAATGCACACAAAAACAATATTTGAGGAATTAACATGCAAGTCAAACTAGCAAAGCGCTTTATAACAGTGTATGATTTGCTACATTTTTGTTCAATATGGTCATGTAAAAGTTATATGTGCATAATTCATATAAGAAGTCTTTTTTCTTTAAAAAGCTGATCTAATTAGGCTCAAAAATGCTACTTATGTAGTTTTAGGAAGCAGAGGAAACCCTGGGATAAAATAGCCATTGCTGACCTGCAGACAGGGACTTGCTTTGGAGATTTCAGAACCTTTCGCACACCACCAATCCTAAAAACTTCCCTACCAATAAATATACCTTTCAGATGTACATATGGCCTAAAGGCCATCCAATTCCATAGAATGCCATATAACCTTGTTACACAGTTCAATATTAACAACATAATTTTATTTCCCCTTAAATAATGAAAATAGGTCTGCAAACAAATTTGTAGTCGAAATTAAAGTGTTACTGACATCATTTAGAAGAAAAATAGGGTTTCTGGGAGCTGTGTGTTGCTTCAGGTATATTGTTACAGGTTTTCATTTCCTGAAGCATTTCTATGAAAGCATATATTTTCTTTACTCGGTATGTCATTTCATTCCATGAAAAAATCATTTTTAAAGTTTGATCCTATGAAACATGTTAAAGAAGGTGGAAATTAGCCAAAGTATGCAATCTAGATTTTAAATATTCATGTACTGGTATGACATCATCTCAAATGTCATCACAGATATTCCTTGATATAATCAAGCCGATATAAATATGAGGAAACCACATGTATTATAATAAAATACACAAAATTATTATGAACAGAAACAATTATTATTAATAAATTAAACATATTGTCATACAAAATGCCAAAGTTGGTGAAGGCCAAATGTAAGTGAGCAATAAATAAATCTATAAACATTTATTTGTTAGGATGGCTTTGTTATTGCATATCTGACACTTCTGAGCTAAGGTTATTTTTTTTTTATGTCCTTGTTTTAAAACATATAAAATATCAATAAAATTAACATGAATAAAGACATACATGCTTAAACATAACCTAAAGTATTTTGTAGTTTTGAGTTGGCCATGATTGTATGTGCATTATTGATGGTCACCAGTAAAGGCCATTGTGGCATCACGTACATTGTGTAGCAAACTCCACAATCTGATGGACTGCTTTTCCTTAACTTCCTCCCTTTCTTTTATTTTTTCCACAGGCATTTCTTTTTCTTAGGCCTTTATCCTGCTATTTCTAGTGTTACACAACAGCATCTACTGGAGTATAAACCAAGGCTAATTTTTTAATGGCATTTTAGGGGAAAAAAATCTCAGTTTATACTTGAGTATATACATTACTCTGAAAGAACCGGGTTTTGTAGGATGTGTAGTGGACACCTACACCTGGAAATATATATTACCCTCTTTCCCTGTGATAGAACTTCTTTGGATTTGGATTCTTTGGATTTTACCTTACATATAAACAGTTTGGCTGTAGCAAAGACTGTGAATCTGCCAGTTAGGTGCATAAACTGTAATAAAAACCTAACAGAAGTACAGCAATTCAAAATCCTCTAAAATTAAAACCAGTTTAGGTTTAGTTACACTTTAAGTTCTATTTTTATTTACATACATATACATGTATATACATATACAGTGGTACCTTGGTATAAATCCTTAATTCGTTCCAGATCCGTTCCAGAGACTTATACCAAACAAAAAGAAAATGAATAATCCGTTCCCATGAAAAAATAATCCTATAGTGATTGGCATATTATTAATTGATGGGGTTGTATAAAATAGTTTAAACACTGCATAATACTAAAATACATAAATACAAAAGCAATTAGATAAAATAAATGAAAATTTTCCCTCACTTTACCTTGCTGATAAGAGTCGAGTGCCTACTAGGATGATGCTGAGAAGAAAGGAGGAGGAGATATGATGTAATTCACAGAGAGTTATAGCGCGGGTTGTTCACTGAATGGTAGCAACTGGCATACTGACGCTTGTGGGCAGTCATGGCTTTGTCTCAAGGGAGGTAAATAAGTGTGGCGTGCAGTGTTACGACTCATTTTGACCCATACAAGTTCTAGCACAAAGGTTGTATACCAAGCAAGATTTTTTGTGTCCAAACAGGACTTATACCAAGTTGGACTTATTCCAAAGCGGACTTATACCGAGGTACCACTGTATTTCTTTTTTTTTACTTTTGATTCCTTTTATTTCTTTTGCCAGTGTGCAATGCTTAAATGCTGAAGATTTTATTAAGAATTTTTTTATTCCTAATGTAAAAAAAGAAAAAGCACACCAATGACTAGACAGAATATTATTCAGGCAATTTAAGCTTTAATACAAGAGTTTATGTAGTTTTATACTAAGCACTTTAAATGATTAAGGCAGATGCATGCTTTTAACAATGGTCTACTTTCCGAAGATTCTATAATTAATTCACGTTCCTTTATGACTAAACTAAAAGATATAAAATTTCTTACTAAAACATTTACTAAGATCATCTGGCTATGGAAGAAATCCAAAAAGTGCTAAAATTCCAGCAACATAACATAAAGAAAAGCATCTTCCAGAAACATTTAATTAAACCAATATAGGTATTGCATTTTATTCTAATTTTACATCTATATACATAAGAAATGGCAGAAAAGCGGGTTCTTTACTTTGCCCTACTTTACCAGACTTTGAGAAGGTTAAATCTACAAAGGGTTTTTACTATCAGACTGAATTTTAGGGTACCTGTTGCACAGGTGTAGTGTTACTTTAATTTGTTGGAAGTAACTATATACTATGAGCAAATTAAAAATATCCTTAGTTGTTGAAGCCTCAAACCGTTATTATACATAAGAGTGGAAGAGACGATATAAAGGTGGTAGCCTAAACCCTATCTATTGACAAAGACCATAAATGGACCATACCTCCTCCTGCAACTAGCATTCATTTCTAAATTTAGTGTAGTACAGTATGGCCACAGTATATAAAATGATGAATGATCATAGAATGGAACCATCTCTTGCAGGGGTGCCCAACAGGTGAAGTGTGGGCACCCCTGATCTATTGTAATCTACATAAAGGCTCTTCAGCCATCATCACTAAAGTGTACAGAAACCATGGGCTGTTACGGAGTCGAGTTTGGGACTCAGTAAGAGAATATAATTATTAGAATATGCAGAAAAGCAACTAAAGAAATCAAATATCTCTTCAATGTAAGAGTATATAACAATGTTAGAAAAGAAGATATCCACATCATATTTTATCCCAAATCCTGAATATAGGAACTTTTTTCACTTTAAAAAGTTGCAGAACGCCTACCACCTATTGTGGTCATGGGAACAAAAGGTATTCTGTAATCCAATTCGACAGCCTATGTTGACAAATCTGTTCCTCGACAGATATGGGGCCCGATTTATTAAATCTCTCCTAGGCTGGAGTGGATACACTTTTATCACTTAAGCTGGGTGATCCAGAAAACCTGAAATGGATCTTGTCTAGGATTCAAAACATTTGTTGACAAATGGAAAATTACTTTTAAAAAATCCATTTCAGGTTTGCTGGCTTACCCATCTTCACTGATGAAAGTATATCTTCTCCAGCCTTGGAGAGCTTTAATAAATCAAGCCCAGTACAGAGTATGTTGTCACTATTGGCTGCTGATTTGCATACTGGCAGTATTACTAGATGAAAACAAAAGAAAAAAAAGCTGATCCTTTTGTTCTTTTGCTTAGATTCCATCTCCTAATACTTTATTTAAATATAATGAACTGATTACAACTAAAAGCCTGGCAAGTCTGTTATTGAACATTTGTATAGGCATTGATGCAGTTATCTTGTAAAACATAATTGTTTTTCTCAGAAAAGATAGATGATCTATATATAGGAGGGGAAAACCAATATCCGGATTAGATGTATTGACTTCTATTTCATAGCCATCAACATAACCCAGACAATTATTTAGTTTGTTTAAATATATGTGATCATATACATGTGCTAACAGCTGGACATCAGTAAGCAATCAAACTGACATAAGATCTGTTCTCCTAGTGCTCACATCATGCACATTCATACGCCATGGAATCCTCTGCTCAATACATCTACATAGCAAATAGCAATCTGTCAACCAAAAGTTTCCAATCACACTGACTTACCATCGGACAAGTGCTTTAGGATAACCAATAGTCAATTATCCGCTGACATCTATAACATTTTTAGAAAGCATGCTATAGACAGGCAGTCAATATCAAATACATTTTAAAAAAGGAAGTGTGGATGGGCTAATTTTGTAAAATTTGAACTTTGAAACAAAAACAAAACAGTAATAAATAGTTTTTACATTTTCATCATAACATTTAAGCAATCAGCTTTTTATTTCAGGAACATTTTCATTTTTTTTTTCCATTTTGTTGAGTGCTGATATATACTTTCCACCACTAGAATAATAAGCTTCCTAACAACAAAGTATAGAGTGCCCAGAATAATCTGCATACACATCAAACAAATATTGATCTGAATTTAATTTGCAACACTGTATTGATACAAGGTTAAATAAAAGCAAAAAGCACCACAATTTAATGTTTGGATGTGGAATTTGGCTATGGTATATAGAACCTTATGGAAGATGAAGCCTTTTCCTGCTCATCAAAGTATTAAGAACTGTATAATGAATGGTTGAAAATGTAAGAGCTCTACATTGCCACCTGGTGATCATCACTGGTTATGCCGCTTCTATTTGCCTATATTGAACACTTATTTATCTGCAAGAATCTACACCTTTTACAAATTACTTTAAACATGCCAGTGCTCTCTTAACACAAAATTTTAGCATTGTTTATTACAAAGCAACTTATAGGATAAATGTTGTTTATTCATTTACTAATATTTGAATAAATATGTATTTAAATTAGTAATATATAAATCTATCTATCTATCTATCTATCTATCTATCTATCTATCTATTATGTTATGCATTATGTTGTCACTTTAGAATCCAGCCAAAAGTAGTGTAATGGTATAGAACTGTTTGTAGATCTGTTGTTGCTGCATTGTTAGTGGCTGATACATTGTGCACTATACATGTCCATGATCATTGTTCTGTTGTGTCCAGTAAAGTCAATATCTTTAAAGCATAGTTGCAGTGTCTCTGCTTGGTCTACTAACATGAGTTCACATAATGCAGGTATCCTACCAGGCCAGTGTGAGCTTCCAATAGAGGACAGAAGTAGACCAGTAAATCAATACTTTTTTTAGAGCTCATTCATGGCTCTTTAGTGTTGTGTTGCTGTAATTTATGCTAAATGCAGCAGCAATAATGTTTAGGTCATTCACTAAACCAATGCTGTGTTGAAGCACATTTTAATGCCTATGCATTCAAAAACAGTTGTATGTAATGTTTTTTGTCTGGTATGTTTCATCGACATACCATTCATCTACATGGGCTCCCTTTAACAAAACAAATTCATACAATAAATAAAAAAAAAAACATGAAAAAGCCATAATTGTCCCTAACTTGCAAAAGCAGCTTGATGTAGGTGCAGGGAAAGGTGCATCCTGGTAAGTGATGCAGAACCAGAAGGATGAAGATGATGAAAACAATAAAAAGAAATGAATCCCGTGATTACTGGAGTTATTAGGACAGCAGAAACATCAGGTGATGCCTTGGACAATTGTAGCTAATGTTTAGACTGCAGTTATATTTTATTGAACGCTGGATCAAATGCTAATGTCTTTTTAGGGGACCAACAATTGTGCTAATAGTAGATTTTGACCTAGGATATTCCAGATTTGTCACTTACAGATCCATTACAAAGTTTGCAAACCATTGTTAAAGTTACAGTGAGGGTAAACACAGAGTAAGAATAGAAATTAGTAGCAGCGGTCGTTACAACAGATCCAATTTAAAACAATGTTTCTACAAGAGATAAAGATAACATATGACCCAATACAGTCTAAGGGTTTAACAGTAGGTTAACCTACAGCACATACTACAAAAGAAGAACTCCTCAGAGACTTGCTGGAAGGTAAGCTTGGAATGACCCATTATATTCCCTTCAAAAGAGAAGACGTAAAACTCATAGTAAAATAATCACTACTTTGAATTTCCATTATAAAAGATTTATTTGTGCCTTTGAAACAATCCACATATTAACTGTTTCTAAATGCATGCTGAAGGAAAGACAGATGGACAATGTGGCACATATAGACAGAAACATGCTTTCAACCGAAGTAGGCTAAGATAAAATGCTATATGCTACACAAGTCACACTTTAAAAATCTTAAGATGTCAGCGGTGCAGTAACAGCTGATGACAGAATAAATCACAATAGTTCACTGAATCAGGCAGATTAATCTGGCCCACTGATTATCAAGCTGACAGACTGACTGCCTCTAACTGTTAACTCCTTTGTGAAAGAACATCACATAGAAAACAAGGTGCATTCTCTGCTCTCACAGCACAAAGCCTGGCAAGGATTCCATCAACTAGTTTACAATTGGTAATTATTAATCCTCTGTTGCTATTCTTGGTTGTTTTCCTCGCTGCTCTTCCTTGGTGCAGAAAAACCATGTTTTACAACACATGCATACTTTATGACAGTTATATAAGCATTTTTATAGCTGTTATATAAACAATAGAGCAAAAACAAGAATGCAGTTTCTACCTAGATT
Source organism: Pyxicephalus adspersus (assembly GCF_032062135.1). NCBI lineage: Eukaryota > Metazoa > Chordata > Amphibia > Anura > Pyxicephalidae > Pyxicephalus > Pyxicephalus adspersus. The sequence continues at coordinate 66,134,855 of NC_092861.1, read as the reverse complement.
TTTGATATGTCAAGCAAGACATACCTCTTTGGGTAAATTAAAATTCCAGGTTAACAAAAAGTTGAGGTGTGTATGTTTTACTATTCTACCTGCCAAACAATTTGTCAATGTTACAGCGAGTTTTCTGATTCCCTAACACTGCACAATCACACAGTCCACGTGCTGGTTTATCTGTTTAGCTTCCTATGTTACCTACCCATCTCCACATTGACTGATATCACCTTTGTGTAGTTAGCAGAAGCTGCTCAGAATGTAGTGGACTTTACTAACTAGCTGGGGTGTAACAGTAATAACGGATTGTAATTCAGCCATGTATATAGCTTTGCTTTGGACCAAACATGTTGAAAAGAACTGTGGAACTATAGAAACATCATAAAGTGAAGATTAGCAACCAAAGAACAGATGTAACGGAGAAATCATGCTATTAGGTTTTGGACTAGCACTATAGACAGTTCCATTATATTTATGCATCTAAATTTGCATCATTTGCATCATTTTCTTGTTCTATATACAGCAAGCAGTGTGTGTTTTTGTATGAATGGAAATCTGGCTTCAATAGCAACTTCCTCAATTACAAAGCTAAACAATTCTTTAACACTGCTCTTACTGTTACCAAGCAAAATTATTTTTCTGCTTTATTATTCTCACAAACAACCAATTTACACTGCCTCCTTGCACATCTGATTCCCTTCTAAACCCTATTCCCTTCCCCTATAACTACATTCTCTTCCCAAGATAAAGCCACCTATTTTAAAGATAAAATCATTAGAAAAGAAGGGATATCTCAGCTCATCACACCACTCCAACGTCATCCACTGCTAAATCCTCCCTGACCATTTTCAGCCCTGTTAATTTAGATGGGTTTGTGTTTCTTTCATCATCTTTGTACACTATCTGTTTACTCACCCCAATCCTTTCCCATTTTCACCATCCCCACCCCTCCACCCTGGTCTCTGCCACTACGTCCCTACGTCCTGCCACTTCCACCGGCGCAACATCTTCAAACTGTACTCCATCCTATCTCCAGGGGCCATCAAACTCCTGGTTAATGCTCCTATAATAGACCATGATTTACTAAAGCGTTCCAAGGCTGGAGAGGATACACATTCACCAGTAAAGCTGGGTGATCAAGCAAACCTAGAATGCATCTGGATTCAAAATATCAAGGATTCAAAAAATTTGCTAGCAAATAGCAAATGACTTTAAAGAAATCCATTTCAGGTTTTTACTTATAATAGTGTATCCTCTCCAACCTTGGAGAGCTTTATTAAATCAGGCCCAATATCTCATTTTGTCTGTGCCAATATTCTCTATTTAATAGTCTACATTTCTACCACACTGAACAGGACTACTTCTGGATAGGAATGAGTGAGAATGCCTCTGACATTCTCGGGAAAATTTCCTCGAACTTCCGATCGGTCCGTGAAATTTCGGTAAACCAATTTCGCAGAGTCATCGTAAGATCGAGGAAATCATTACAGGATGATTCCCACAGCTGCATTATTGAATCCAGCCGTGGTACTCCTCCTGTCGGTGTGTGATCCCTAGGCACTAGAGGTTAAATGAGAGCTTGCCCTCATCATCATGTGGGGATCGCACACAGGAGGATTCCCACGGCTGCATTCATTCATGATGAGCACAGCCGCGGTACTCTTGTGTTCTTGAAAAGAGAATCAGTATCCAAGAACACATACTACAGGGCTGCAAGAGCAATCAGGGGAGCATAGCTGTCAGCTCGGCTCCCCTGACTGCTCTTGCAGGTCCCAAAAAATTTGATCTCGACGGCCGAATTTACACAGGCCGTTCTCGCTTATATGTTCGGTAAGCGAGAACGGCCCGATTCGCCAGGGAATCGAATTTTAATATCTTCCTCTCTCATCTCTACTTCTGGACTTTTGTTTTCTTAATATAATGGCTAGGTGGTATATTTGTAAATGTTTTAACCAAGATTCACATTACATTTGAGAAGGAAATGTGTAAATTAGCTTTTACTCATGAGTCATACATTTTCTAGTTTAGATGAATGTGAAAATTGTTTACATTTTTGGGGAAAGTTTATTGATTATTGGGTGAAAGCATTTATAATTACAACCCTAACCATTTTGGGTCTGATTTATTAAAGCTCCCTAAGCCTGGAGAGAATACACTTTCATCAGGGGAGCTGGGTGATCCAGCAAACCTGAAATGAATCTGGTCCGGGATTCAAAACCTATGCTAGCAAATGTCTTTAGGAAATCCATTCCAGGTTTTCTGAATCACCCAGCTTCACTAATGAAAGTGTATCCTCTCCAGCCTTGGAGAGCTTTAATAAATCAGACCCTTTGTGTTAATCTGTTGGATATTTAGGGTATTTAAATCTTTTTAAATATTTCATGTTTCCAAATTTTTATGTCAAAGTTTTCTGATCACTTTAGGTGTAGTAGCAGAGAAAGGTTTTATTGATTTTGAGTTGCGCAAAAATACTTACCAGTAAATATTAAATTAAGACACATTGGTTGGATTACTGTATATTGATAATATCACACTAAAGCTGAATACAAAAGGGTTTATTGGCAATATCCAATTTTTTTTAGTGTCTGGGTCCCTGGGAGGATTTCTAGGTATGGTAATGTATTCATTTTAGCAAAGCAAATATATAAAAGGCCTTTTATTCCCATTTTTGATATTGGAAAACACACACAATGAAAATATTACTGTTCAAATGTAGGTTCGTGCAGCAGACATTTCAGATAAAATGACATTGTTGTGGATAAGTTTAACAGCACAAACTCTATTTAAATTCATAATGCGGGCAGTTTAGCTGCATGAAGTGTGAATTGGTAGAAAAGGTTAATGGGACAATAATGGTTGAATACATGCAGATCTCTTAGTCTATATATTATCAGAGCTATTAAAATTTATATATGCATGACATATTCTGTAAAAGCTGGGTACTGGCAGAAGCCACTGAGTCAGGTCTAGAAAAATGGCTTAGAAGGCCAGAGGGAGATGTCACACTGCCCTTGTGTCTCATATTAACTACATCAGAATTAGTTTTAGAATACTGGTGAGAAAGTGTTCAATTTAATGTGTATACTTAATGCAAACAAACCTATTTATAAAATAAAAAGTTTCCCTTTTCCAATGTTTTCTTAGCAAATTATGACAAAAAAATGTAACACATGACCTTGAATAATTCCCAAAGTTATAAAAAAAGTACATGGCAACTTTTCGTTGTCAGATTATTTTCTGAGGTTAATGGACATCTGGCTTTTCATTAAAACTGATTGCTTCAAAATGCATTGATTTTTGTCAATATTACAATGCACGGTGTTTCTTTAGGCCGCTGTAGAAGGAAAATATTGATCTTCGCGGTGTGTTTATTAAAATTAATTTATACAAAATAGGATGACAATATGTTTATTTTGAAAAAGTCATCGTCAAGAAAAAATCCAATATGCATCAGGGAAGCATTTCTTATTTCCGCATAACCTCAGTATATCCAATAAAATGTATTTGCTTATTGTGTATTGTTATTTTTACTAAGTGAGTAAGAAAAATCATTTATTTTGTTTTGTTTTTATTGTATAAAACGTAAATCACCATGCAGGAGTATATGAAGGAAGGAGTTATAGCTATATTTATACTACCTCCTAGATTGTAAGCTCTTCAGGGCAGGGTCATCTCCTCCTATCTGTCATTTGCAACTCCTCTTTACCCCTATATTACAGGGCTGTGTAATATGTTGGTGTAATATAAATCCTCTTTATTATTATTATTATTATTAATAATAATAATAATAATAATATTAATGATAATATTAATTATTATTATTTACCTATTTAAAGATTCTTCCCAATAGACATTCTGCAATACATAAATTTCTCATTGGTGCCTATATTTTTTCCAAAAAAATGAATCAGTATGAATCAGAAATACTGGAAAAGACCTTATTTAATAGTGTATATTTATGCCTATGGTGTTTATGATTTGCTGATGATGTTTGTGAACGTTTGTACACAGGCTTACGTTAATATGCACAGAAATTACTGACAATCATGATTTATGATAGAATTAATTTATGTTTAGTGTGGTTAGCATTTTTTGCTGCACATATATGAAAAGATTTGCATCAAGTGCACAATTCTATTGGTAATGAAGTCTGAGAAAACATTTATTTGTAAAAATGAACAATAACATCAAACATATAAATGGGTATATTTTAGTGTTCATGTGCAAATTATTGTGCAAAATATCATGCACCATTTAGCATGTGCAACTCCATATGCTGGTGCTTGAAATTTACATTCCAATGGACAGTATATCCACAAATTTTAATTTTGGTTCAGCACGTTTTTTCCCTTATTTTTATTTCCTTTATTTGCCCTTCAGCTTAGTATATCTGCATTTTATTGCTTTTTTATTTTTGCCTATTTTTCAGAAAATAAAATCTATATCTTTCTTTGGAAGTGCACCTTAGGGAAACAAGAATCATAAAAGGAACATTATTGGAATGTCCAACACGCATGGTAAACTAGCAATTCAACCTATGCAATAAACATCAGTGTATGATAGTTACACAAGTTTATAGAATATATTTATACATGCAAGCAAACATTTGTATAGATTCCCACACGTATGTGAGCACTGTATTTTGTTGTATTCTCACAATTTATCTTATCTTTTTTTATATTTTTTTGTAAATACCTCTAATTTTTCTGCTAATAGCAAACCATTGAGTTACTGGTTGTCATTTTTGGCACATATTAGAAGATGGATATAGAAATCTTACTATTTATTAGAGTCATTTTAGACTCTCTTCTTTTTCCTGGCTTAAGGCATGTTTCATGCACTGATAAAACTGCATAGCCATAAGAGCCTAGTGCTCCCCATCCGTCAATTGAGACTGCATAAGAGTATATTTGTATAGTTAATATATATATATTAGAAATTTGTAACAACTACATGCACTATGTATTTTTATATATATAAAATACTATATGTATTTTTTGTAGAAACCTAATCAGAAGGACAATATGATTTTAATGATCAACAGAGTAAACATTTTGCTTGTCTGTCACTGCCAACAACTTAATTCATGTATGAGAGCTGGTCTAAAAATAACCATCTGCAAGATTATTCAGGTAGATGAATAAACCCATGTAACTATAGGGGGAATAGTCTATTAGAGATAAATAGAGAACAATATAGGATCCTGACTTCAAAGAGAACGCACAATAACTGCAAGCATTGGGTTTTCTTTATGCTGAATTTACCATTATCCAAATTAATTGCCCTCTTTTATTTTTACCTAATATCTGATTTCATTAGAATTCATTATCTTACTTTAATGGATCACTTTCACAAGATAAATTAACCTAATAAACAATTAAATTGCATTGTATGGAAATGCATGTCTATTCATAAAAGAGACAATTAAATGAAAATCTGTAACTAGTTATAGTTTTGAGATGAACACTGATAAAAAAACTCAAGCTTCATTTTTATTGTGGAGGTTTTACATATTGTGTGCAAACTCATCACTTTTCTTTCAAGCAACTCAGTCACATGAAAATGTTATATTGTAAGACCACTGCAATAGAAGTGCTAATATAAACATTTCTCTGGTGGCCTACTTCTCCTGCCTTCCCTTTGTTCGAGGGCTGCAACTTCTGTCAGTCTCTTATGTTTTTAACACTTAAGTATTTAACACTTCATTTTGCTAAATGCCTGTGTGCAATTGGTCTTTCCCCCAACCGCAAGGACATTAAAGCATATTGGTAATGTTGGGTTTAGGGAATGAAACTGTAATGTGGGTATCCAAATGCAATTCTGATGGAAGCTGCAGCACTGTAAAAGAAAGTTGGAGAGGTGGGTAAGTTTACGTTTCTATTGCTGGGGATTAGCATTGTCATTTTCTGTCCAACTGAACTGGTTTTCTTTAAATTTACTATAGGCATATTTGTGTTAGGGTAGTGGGGATTGGAAAGATAATGGATGCCAGCTTGTTTTGTAATATCTGGTCCTGGTCTTATTTCCAAGAGGTATTTATTTGAATTACTTTCTGAGAATGAATTTTACTTTGCTTTGGAAGTGGTTGTTAGCATTGCTCAAACATAGCAGATGGCCATGTTTTATCAAGCTTCCTAGAGAGAATTACTCCTTGCTTTAAAATCTGTTGGGTAGAGCTGAAAACATTTTACCACTTTTGTATTGTGTTAAAAACATTTTGCAAAATTGATATGTAGGCTGCTTTTTTTGACCTCCCGCTCCTAAATGCAGGTTCTCTGACTGTTTTCTTTTTCAGTATTTTCTGAGTTAATGATCTGGAACATATTAAAGAAGTCAGGATGAAGTCTGAACATCTGAATGTTTGTTCCAAGATAGAAGGTTTGTTATAACAATGGAACAGAAACTGTTAGCATGATTAGTAGCTGTTAAAAAGCAGTTTCAGACTTTGATTTAGATTAGACAGTGAACACCTAATGATATCCAAGGAACATTGCAACTATGTGAAAGTAAAAAATTCACTTCTGAATCTTAGTTTATGTAATCCATTTTATTTAGATTTAAAAAGCTCTCTGTCTGTAACCTCTTGCCACATTATTATTATATATACAATTATTATTATTGTAGAATACCTCACTTGCAAGGGTGTAATATCAGATATCTAGTAACAGGAAGGTATAATCAGTACTATGGTTATATGCACTACATGAAAAGAAGGAGACCTGGACTGCTTTCCAGTGACGGGTTTTCTACAAACACAAGAGGTTTTCCATTTTCCTTTTGAACTTGCACTGGTTTCACATTTACCCCATCCCCACTCCTCCACCCTGGTTTCTGCCACTACGTCCCAGAGGTTAATTGTGCACCAGATATGTGTACAGTAAAAACTTTTTAATAATACTTTACAGCTAAATGTTATATTTATTTTTTTCTAAAAATGAAATATGAGCATACCTAATGGAAATACCTTAGTTAGGACCCTTAATAGCCCCTTAATAGCTCCCTAATAGTCACAGGAAGCTGCTGTGGGTCATTCCATTAGAGGGATGTACTAGAAGGGTACATGACAGGTAGAAGGTGTGTTTCTTTGTTTGGCAGTGTATGTTTTTGAGTTGCTCTATACATATGTTAGTGCAGCAGTTGTCAAGCAGCCAGAGCCACGGACCATGTCCCCCGTACGAATTCCAGGCCCAGGGCAGTGGGCGGCTTGTGTCTCTTGCCACAACCTACCCACTCTCCTATCACAGGCTCAGAGTTGCGATGGGAGAGTGGGTGGGTTCTAGAATTATGACATCACTCTGGGGAAAGTGTCTTCCCCTTTGAGTGACACAAGGTTTCCAGCGCATGCGGGGTCCGGAGTCTGTGCATTTAGTGCTCCGTAGGTCCGAAAAGGTTGGCGACCACTGTGTTAGTGTATGTGTATGGGTGTTAGGTTGTATGTATCTCTCAGCCTTGCATGCTGTAGGTTATATACACCTGAACCCTACACTCTGTATAATACACTTAACCCTACAACTTATACTTTACACCTGCCCTCTTTACCTTATGGATTACCCCTTACAATATTTTGTACTTTAAAGCTTGAACTCTGCACATTGTAAGTTACACATGCAACTTTTAATTAACACTAATCTGGACCCTGTAAGATACACCTCACCCTGCACCCTGTAGGTTGCATATCAGCCTTGAAACTTGAATGTTACTCTTTACACCTATATAAGCCCGGTTTTAATTGGGGTGGGGAAGACACAAGAGTTTGGTTGTTGGAGGGCTTTTGTTATGCCCCTGATTATAGTGTTTTATATTTAACTTTTTTAAACCTCTTTTCATTTTTTATGATACATATGGTAATTTCCACTCTTAGGGTTTCTTACCGAAATGGATTCCAGCCAACCACCTTAGGTTAGGTAAACTACTCAGAAAATAGGAATGTGTATGATTCATAATAAGGTTGCAATATACTTATTAATATTTGTGATCATTTATTTATTACATTTGTTTTACTTATAAAAGTTAGATATATTTTCTAGCATGGGTGTTTTGGTATACACATAGAAACATCATATTGTTAATGTATAAACTGGTTTTCAGGGATAAGTAAGGTAGATGGGGTGATGAACATTATGGTGGCAAACTTGTACAGCGGAGAAGTCAGCAGACCTTAGAGATAGCACCGGACGCACTGTATCAGAAGGAACAGTGATGCAGAAAACTGCGCTTAAATTGTGAAATCTCAAAAGAACTCAGGTCATAACCTACTGTCATCAAACTGGAATCCACAACTTAGTGACATTTTAAATTGCTCAGCATTTATATACCACCATAACCTCCCTCATCACAAATTTGATTTATTTACTAGCAAGGAGGGGTGCTTCATGTTATCACACAAGACAAACTTTGCAGACAATCGGATAGGATACCCCATTACTGCGAAAGCTCTTGCAGTGTGCTAGCTGCCTACCCTAAAGTACTTTTCAAGGTAACCTGCAATACATTGTAGGTGAATTATTCTCACAACTGTTATATTACATTTACAACTTGACAATCATGCTACAGTATTCTTAACAATCTTCCACATTCACATTTCATGATGATAGTGCAAGGAATCAAGGTAAATGTCTATGAACCATTTAATAATAGTGTGCAGTTTTTGCTGAAACACTCCATAATATTTATGCACGCCTGGAAATTGCAGTTGTACAGAATGCATAATGCTTACTGTGTGACTGTAATACTAATGTTCACAACATTTTAGGTGCTATTTAGCTAACAAATCTAGCATCATAAAGCAGCATTATAATATTGCTTTCATGGATGCGTTTGTAAAATGTTCTATTAACAGCAGGTGGCAACCTTTGAAAACAAGATTGCAGTCTGCTTCTGTCTCGCTTTTTTTTTCCGCTCTGGTTTTTCACATGCAGATGTTTGAAAAAAGATCTGAAAATGGAAGCCCTGCATGTTTGCTTTTTAGATTAGATAAATATATCCTTGCTGTAATTTTTCGGGCAGGAAACCACAAATGAATCAAGTGTGGCTAATAACACAGTATTAACATATGCATTGTTCTAAATAGCAGATGTTAAAAATCAGCATGCGTATTTCATATTTTCCTGTCTGCAGAGTTCATTGTGCATTCACCAGCTCTATCTATCTATCTATCTATCTATCCATTTATCTATCTAGTCCATCCCTTTATTTCTCACTAAGAATATTTTTTGCTAAAATTAAGCTCAATATTCACTCCCCTTACCAGGCAAAGTGATGCTTGTGTTATGTATCACATGCACAATTGCATGGACTAAAGTGACCCCATTCAGTGGATAATCCTTGGGATGAAGCTTAGTATGGATGATTAACAAATAATTAAATCAAAACAGATAATTCGGAAATGTCTGTGAAGGTTCTCATTTATTCAGGTCATTGTATGGGCAGTAGTTAGTCACATTCATCTGCGATTGTAATTTTAAAGAAGTTGCATAGCTTGTGCAAGTCATTTGTTTTAAGTCACTATAATGTGAGTCAAGAAAGTAACCAATCATTAATATCCACAGAGATACCCCAAACACCTTTTACCAATCACATGTAATGAGGCAAGGCAGATGCTGATCATCCAAGAACAGGATGGGAGGGGTACAGATATTGTATCCACCTAGCTCTCCATGTATAATCACATTTTAGGTGTTAGGAATTCTGCATACAGTAGGTGTTACTTTTTCAGTGGTAACCAACGTTTCTGATGATAATATAGTGGTTCTGGTAATATAGTAGGCATGCCTGGGAGTGTGTGATAAAATGTTATTCTATGTTACCCATTTATTTTCTTCTATGCTACCATACACTGCTCTACCATTCTCAGCAGCTCTGCTAGGTGGTTGGGTGCTGAAAATGGCAGAGCAGTGTAAGCCTCCCATTGCGTGTCCTCCTACCTCTTGTCATCTTTGGGCCCCAACCCACTAGCCATGGACTGGCATTGGTTGGGGTCTTCTGTTCAATTTCATGTTCAAGCAAACTATCGACCATAGGGAGGCAACTTATATAGGCCAAAACATAGTGATTTTCCTAGACCTCAATGAAAAGTGAGATTTTAAAGATAGTAGGGTTCACATTCTGATTCAAGAAGACATTTGGTCCACATGAAGCATGAAAGAGACCATCTACATGAAGCTGGAACAACCATTCATCATACTTATAACACCATCTGTGTGGATATGTGAGAAATAGACAAAGAGAAGAGTTTTTTTTTGGCAAACAGTAGGTTGTATTAATGATAATTCACCTACTGTTTGCTAAACAAAAAAAACCCTTGGTCTATTTCTCACATATTGGGCCTGATTTATTAAAGCTCTACGAGGCTGGAGCGAATACACTTTCACCAGTGAAGCTAGGTAATCAAGCAAATCTGGAATGGATTTCTTCAATGTCATTTGCTATTTGCTAGGAACTGCTTTGAATCCTGGACCAGATCCATCCCAGGTTTGTTGGATCACCCAGCTTCACTGGTGAAAGTGTATTCTCTGCAGCCCTGTAGAGCTTTAATAAATCAGGGCCATTGTATCTGCATCCAGGGTTGGCAACATATCCCATCTGAGGCAATACCTAACACATACTTTTATGAGAACACTGACCGAAGCATTCCATCCTAGGTATTTTTAGAGATATTGGAATTTAACCCACTAGAAGCTCTACTCCATGTAAAGAAAATCGGACCAAAACGGGTCCAGTCATGAACTAGATGGAATTATTGAAATACTCCTAATTATAAATTATTTACACTGGCCTTTTTATTTATATTTTTGCACCTCTCTTGGGTTTCCACTTTTGCTTGGGACCCCCATAGGAAGATTTCCCCTCACTTTTTTGTGCAGTCACTGCAAAATGACATATGGGATTCTATATTTTGTGGCATAGATTCAAGGTGTTGGAATCATTCCTCTTGTCCAATTTTGAGTGCATGCAAAGTGTATCCTGCCCGTCTTTACTGACACTGACCCACTGGTCACCTGTTACTATAGCCTATCTGCTTCAAAGTTTGATGTGTTGTGCATTCTGGGATGTTCTTCATACTTCAGTTGTAACAAGTGGTAGTTGACACTCTATTAGTTTGAACCAATTGGACTATTCTTCTCTGACCTTTGGCGTTAACAAGGCATTTTAAACGCAATAACTGCCCCTAAACCCTATAAATGGTTGTGTGAGAAAATCCCATCAGATCAGCAGTGGCTAAATTGTTTTTTTTTTTTTTTTACCCATAGATAAAGAAAAAAATGACATAGTTAATCTAGCTACATACAACATTGGGTAACTGGGTGATGGGTAACCGACAACCTACATAAATATTGAATATCAGCAAGGAATGTAATCCTGTATCACTGTCTGTATTAGTCTGTCATTTGCAAACCCTATTTAATGTACAGCGCTGCGTAATATGTTGGCGCTATATAAATCCTGTTTAATAATAATAATAATAATAATAATTTCAGGTCTAATAACCTGGCTCTGGACCAACAGATCACTAGCCAAAGTTCATGTTATTGACTATCAAATTCTCCAAACAGTATGCATTTTGTAAGCCGTGCTCTGCTATCTATGTAAGAGGTAAAGTGATGATTAAGTATGTGTTAACTCCTGTATTATCACAGGGAGTTTAATATTTCATTCACAACACATTTATTTTCATGTATTGGGTTATTTATGAACTTTGTGGACAGCCATATCCCAACACATTCATAATAAATTAGGTAATGGACCCCCTACTGTGAGATATAAGCCTACAAGGAATTCTTAAAGAAATCCAAACTTTAATAAAAGAACAAGGCCCCAGCTAAGTCTTTAAATACTAGCCGTGATAGTCTAGTGAGTTCATGATCAGAAAGTGAAGTTTTGCTGTTTAAATAAATAGTGTATTTGTGGTTATTATTTAGTGATTTAAAATTGTTGATTGATTGATTACCCACTTTAAATGTGATGTAAATAATTTCTCCCCAAGACAACTGCAGCTATTGCAGGCTGTAGGCACTTCTGTTTTTTCTTTTTTTTAATCACAGGCTAGCATAGTATAGAGAACTAGAGTGGAAGACGTCAATTGCTGAGTGGAACAAATCAAGTTCAGTCTGTCATAGTCATGAGAGGGAAGAGATCTAGCACAACCGGAAAGTGATAAACTTTGTCCCGCATTGAAATAATTTTGTACAGATCAATCACATAAGTTATCTTTGTAATAAGTAATACCTGATTGTTTTTCCCTGACAGAAAATAAATGAATACAATACAATTACAAACATTTTAATCAACAATGTTTATCAACTTATACTCTTAGTTAGGGGCCATTGCTCTCAAACTTACCATCTCAGTTAGTGCTGATTTCTGAAAGATCATATAAATTATAAGAATGTTTGGTGGCAGCACAAACGTTCCTAACTTCACCATGGGTGAATTATGGGTATTCCTGCTCTTATCTTGCATGCATTTTAGGTGTTCTTATTGCATAATCTTTAAGCATAATAAGCTTAACTTTCATCAGAGACAAATAGTAAGGCCAAAAAAGCCTTTGAGAACTGAAAAAACTACTACAAAAATCATATCATTGCAATCTCCAGGAGCCCCTGGAAATCAATCAGTAATAAAGCTTTGAAGGACCGACCAAAAACTAAAATATCAACTAAAATGGTACCGCGTACATTGCCTTATTTTTTCTCTTTATCCCATTATATTATATATTTCCATCATAGAGATATATAAGATTACTTTAAATTCAATTGAAAGCACTGCAAAGTTCACAAAGTCTATGGTATACTCACCAGGGCATCTCTGTTCATTACATCTTCTAATATCTTCACCAGAGCCTTCACATTGCTGACCAGTTATAGATACTCCCTGGCACGTTCGAATTCTTTTCTCCCAGCCCCCATCGCATGATCTTGAACAACCACTCCATGGTCCCCACTGATTCCACTGACCATTAGCTGCACGGAAAAAGGTAATACAGAAATTACAAATACAACAAAGAATCCTGTGTTTTGCAGAATTTACACACATTTTCCTAATAGTTTTCTGAAAAGAACTACATTTAAACAAAATATTGACCATGCCCAGGCAATCATATTGTCCTATCCCTCTACTGAAGTATACAATTCTTTTTTAACCTCCCTAGCGGTAACCCCGAGTGTGACTCGGGGTAAAAAAAAGTTGCTAAAAGCGATAACCGCGGAAAATTCAAAATCCATTTGCATTGCATTCAATACAAAATAACTGTATTGAATGCAATACATTGGATTTATATGTGTTAAAGCGGTACACTGTTTTCAAGAACATTTATTTTACAGTATATATATTAGTATAAGTATAATATGTAATTTAAAAAAAAGAATATAATTTTTTTTTTTAAATATATAGATTTATTATTTTTACATGCTTTTGTGTTTCAAACTTTATTATACTGTATTATACATTTTCATGAAAAACAATGTACTGCTTTTAGACATAAAAGTCCGGAAAGAAATTAACTGCTAGGGAGGATAATTTAAATTGTCCAACAAATCCCTTTGGTTTCATGGGGAAACTATAATTAAAAAAGAAAAGTAAACATTTAAACAAAATTTGAAACAACTAACTACAAAGGAAGATTAATTATTTAGTTGCTCTGAGTCTAAATTACAAGTATGTTATAAAACCAAGAAGGAAATGTTTATTTGTTGGTTATAACAAGTCAGGCAGTATGACTAACTCCCGCACTTTGCTTTTGTATGGGAGCATCCTGCTATGTAAAACTGCTCAGTCTCTTCCTCTCATTAAGCAGACCGCCTGGCCATATATTTACCCCCTTCATTAGCAGCTTGTACTGGATAGACCTATTGTGTCCCTCTTATAGTTATGTGTCAGTTTTACAGCTACTTACTAAGTGAAGGCTATGTGCAGCATAGTGTCACTGCTATGCTTACAAGGTAATGCATGGTCATGATTCACAGAAAATTAATTTATACTCTCTTTGGCTGTTGAGAAATATATTTACATACATACTCAAGTATAAACCAAGAAAATTTTGCCTTTATTATGCCAATAGAAAAAAGAATACCAGTTTATATGTGGGTGACACATAGTGGCATATCCTGGAAGTGCATTTATCTCTGGGTTGACAAATCAGAACTTTCAAAGACAAGCTGTTTGTGACACTTTACATGAGGACACATCACTACTTACTGGTGGCCAAAAATAATGCACAAAAAGAACATTTAGGATCACTTGACCAACCACAAGCAACAAAGTGCAATATACTGTAACATGTAAAAGAGGGAACAAAGATGAGTCCATGTGACACACCATAAATGGTTTAATTCACATTTTGTTTTTTATTGGCATTTCTGTTTTAAGTATTCACAGTAATGGCTGTTTTTGTACCCTAGGTTTAAAGGTTTCAAGTATATACTATAAGTAAGGCTAAAATGCCTGCTGTTTATGGTATTGGAAAATATTTCTAAGTATCTACCAATAATTCTCTTTACTATATGCATGTACTCCATCTCTTCACTGAGAAAGTTGTAAAGAAAATGGTAACAGGTCCAAATTTCAGTAAGGATGCACAGATGTAGTGCTACCTTTCTTGGTTAGTTGTCTCACAGTCTTTCAGATCAAAGCAGTTTCTTGAATCTGTCCCTATAAGTTCTACAGAAATAATACTACTTATTTTTTATGGTTTACAAGCAGTGAACTTAAATGTAAGCCAGACCTAAACACAGAAGAAGTTTTAGGGAAATTACATTTCACATTAGATTATTTGTGTTTGTACATTTCATATAACTTGCTGATGCTCAAAACATTGTATGACTTATGTCATTTAAACTCTTAAATTCTAAGTTATGTAACAATGCATATCTATGTTCACCTTTCTACAAACTTTATTATTATCAAGAGTATGCTCTGTGACCTTTGACAAAGGAGCACAGTACTAACAAATTCATGGGCTAATTTGAACAACACCAGCAACTATTGATGGCCATAGGGGAACACCAGTTGAGGGGATCTTACTAATTATTAGCAACAACAAATCCCTAGAGTCCAACCTTGCTGACTTTTAATAGGCCTAGTAAATCTAAGAAAGGAAAATACACGTTGTAATTATTTATTGTCTGATAGGTCACACAAAGGTCAAATATAATGGTAATATCACTCACAAATGTACAAGAATTTTTTATTGCCTGTGCCAATTTAATGTATCCTGTGTGAAAAAATGTGGGCAAGAATATAATGTATTACCAATATGATGACCCTCAAAATGAGGTTATATCCTTAATAATTATGTACAGAAAAAAAGTGACAACACCATAAAGTAGGCCTGTTCATGTAAATGAAGCTATTCAGTTTCCAAATGATAATAGCTCAACACTGTAAACTCATAGAAGAGGCTTCATTTAATAAAATAATAATAAAAATATTATCTTGCTTTGTGTCAAATGAAACTATTTGTTGATACAGATTTATCACAGATTTCATTGGGTGTTCTCCTTATATTACACTGTTGCAGTTGTATCAAAATGCTTCACCTATTAAAATTAATGATACCAATGTAGCCATAAAAACACAATAACTTGCAGTATTACAAACTATAAAAGTGATGTATTTCTTCAATTTTATTCTCTTTTCATCTATAAAACCTACATGAGATAATATATTTTATTTATAGCATTCTTCAAAGTTGTATGGTTAATTGATTGGTGTCCAGATATTTACCTGTGCACTCCTGATTGTGACATTCTCTTGTTTCACTATAAGGTCCTTTGCAGTCTGAGCCACCATGGGATGCTGGTGTGCATTCTCGTTGTCTTGTCTGCGTACCATTGGAACATGTCACTGAACACTGGCTCCAAGAACTCCACTCCTGCCATAGACCATCCACTGAAAAAAAAACAAGCAGACAAAGAAATCAATATTTCTAGCAGCTGATCCATCAATAAAGAAATATTTTACATAGATAGCATTATTGTCAGGACATAGACTCTTAAAACAGATGTTGTACGCATCCAAAATTGCAAACTGTACACTGGTATTTGTTTAATCTAAACATAAACTGAAAAAAACAAGATGAAAAGCTTTTACGTAATACAAATCATGACAGGTGATTTATTATATTGTATTTATTTGCGGATAAACCGTGAATTTGTAGCTTTTTATTTGAAGTTCAGGTTTATTTTTTTTTTGGCCACTGGTGTTTAAATTGTAAAATAGTGATTTAGGCTGCAGCATTTATTACCACAATTTGGTCATTTGCAGCTCTTTATTTACATACTTGGTACACTTTACATTAAATATGTTCTCCTGTGTAAGGCACCCCAAGCTGTAGGATTATACTCACTTATGTAAATTATTAGACATAAAGCTCCAATAGGATGAGTAATAGCCTTGGAATAAAAATCGTATGTGCTCACGGCACAGTATCCACTTGGGAAGACCATAGTGCTAGCCGGCAGTAGTGTATTAACTTAAGATATGCATTTAATAACAACCCTGAGAATTTAAGCTTAATAAATAATTGGAATCATGCAAGCCATGCTTAAGCTAAAGATTGCTAGGTTGGGGAACCTGGCCAAATATCAATGGGGGCAAAAAATGCACAGCATTTCAGCTCTCTGCACCTCTTTAATTACGTTATTTGGGCCCTGGAATAGGTGGGGGCCCAGATCACTTTGTGCTAAATCTTGCCCTGGCTGATTTTGATGAGCTATTGTCTGCTATCCATTTTGCTATGGTTGGTCAGGGATTAGATTACAGTCAAATGCCATCAGATGATCAACCCACTCAAATAGTTATTTGTTGAATACACTGTATTTAAAAATATTTGTGTGTAATTAATGTTTACTGCATGTTTTGTAAATGGGATTCTGAAGTTACCTTAACAACTGTTTACCAAACAATCAGAATCACCCTACCTATATAACCTTGTTACCAGCCATACCTCTGAATATCAAGTACACACAAATCTCTGCAAGTTTATTAATGTAAGCATAGTGTATGGTTCCGCTGAATCCAGATCTGTAAGAATTTTCATTTATTGTTACAGCATAACTCCCTGTGCAGTTAGCGATCTAGTTAATATGTCTAAAGATAACAACAGTACTTTAAGAAAATTAGCTAGAAAATTGCTTTTTTATCTTGTTTGCTTTCCCGTGGACAATAAAATCTTTTTTTCTTTATTTTCAAGATGGTGTCATCAGTGAAAAAGTATATAAAGGATAAACTATTTTTTATTTGTTCTTTTTTAAGGATGTAGGGTCATAAAAAAGGCTTGTGCTGGCCGATTGCTTATTTTAAACCTAGATAATTGCCTGCAAGAAAAGATTATAACAGAGCTTTGTAACTGGTATATTGCTGTAAAACACAAAGGGCACTGCTTCTGTACTGTCACTGCTTAAACCGGAAAAATACTCCAAATGTGTTTTCTCTCTCATAAATGTTAGCAGTACTGCATGTCATTTCACTATAGTCTTAGAGCAGGTGCAAAAGTTTTTATGGTAAAAGCAAATAATGTATTTTTTCATTACTTATGTTGGATATGAAGTGAGTACATCTGCTACGCTTTAGCCTAAAATAAAATTCTAGCTTATTACCACATGTTGCAGTCCTAATCCATCCTCTGTAGGGCCGAGTGATATATGTCCTTGCCAGCTGGCCTCAATACCTACAGACAATTTCTGTAGGCAGATTATCATTATACCCATGTGTTATGGTGGCTTTGTGCCAGTCATTTGGCCCTTTTGTTTTCTAAACAGCATGAAAGTGAGCAAAGATGAATAATATAAGTAGGGCTTTTATTTATGTGCTGTGTTTATGTTTCGAGTGCAAAAAAAATCATTTTAAATCATGCAAATAGATTGTCATCTCCCTCCTCCCCATTTTTCCCACTGTCTGTATAGGTATATGTATGTATATAATATATTCTGTGTGCAATTATTGGTCCACAAAAAGACACATTTATGTCTTTGCTCACTGTACTCAAAAATATCTCTGCCTCCCTACCACCCTGATACTCTCAGTGCCCTGCACCTTCCTATACCCGAATGTTGCGGCTGCTGTTAAGAAAAGAAAGCACAGTCTAAGTCTAGAGAGCCTGAGCTTGATTTACCAAGGGTTCTGTGAATCCTGCTTCAAGTATGGCAAATCTGAATTTAGAAATACATGCAATAAAATAAAAGTTATTTTCAATATATTCTAATAGGGATAACTTCTGCCAAAAAGTATTAATTGGGCACTATAAAAGACATGCACCAATGCAAAATACATTTCTTGCCTTACAGCTCTGTGTCTTACTCTTCAGGAAGTTGATGGGTAAAAGGAAGCAAGTGCAACCGCATTCAACTTGTTTCCATTTGCTGTGAGCTACAGTTGGAAGCGGTGGCATTCAAGTCAATAGAAGTGGCTGGCTGCTCAAGGGTTTGTTACATGCAGCAACTGAGGCTGCACTCTACCACATCTGCACAATGAACTACCCCAACTACCCTAAATTGCATGCACAGTGGTTCCCCAACATTCATGCAGGTCTGAAATTAGTCCTAAGGGGCAGCTTCGCTCAGATGGAAGTAATCGGCCAATTATTGGATAAGACTGTTTGTTATTGATGGCCAGTTTTTAGAATAAGGAAACCACAGACCATACATCAGAGTAAAATTTGCCAACCAAAGATGACTTTATATAATGGAGTGTAGGTCAAAATATACTGCAAGTGTCACAGTTCTGCATTTGATATTCTGAGGTTCTTAGCACCTAGAACTGTCTTTGATGCCTTCGGATCTCATGGCATTGTTGGTGGAAATCTGCACACCTCTTCATACCAACATGCACCTTTCAGAATAAAGTTAACATTTACCTTTAAAAGACCTGTTTGCATAATACGCTATATATACACAGCTATAATAGCACTCTTGTTGGCTAAGTGCACCTCTTTTAACACTTATGTAGGTAAATGTGCTGCTTTTATACCGGTCATTTCACTAGCTTATACACTTTGTATGTCTTCTAGTTATATGCAGCTTTTAAAGCACTCTCTCATTTACATTATAGCACTCATTTCATTGCCTCATATAGTGTGTGAGCTTGCAGCACTCCTATTGCAATGTGCAGCTCTTATACCATCATTCAGGGTTATACAGTGTCCCAGATCTCTATCTTTGTCACTGTTTGGCTCTTATAACACGCTGTCTTTATTAGTGTGTAGCCTTAAAAGGACATATATATGTATATTTTTTTATTCTGTGTTCCATTCTATTTCATCAGTAGACATACTCAGTGTAAACTAAGGAATCTATCTACTTATATATCTGTTACATTCCTTTGAATGTCAAAGAGTCATAACACATTCTTTTAGTAATGTATTTCTATGCACAATGCCAGCTCACAAAAGCCAATAAACTAATGGAAACGCTATGCACAAAAGGTCAAGCTATACAAGGACTCACGCTGCCTTGTCTAAACTTTGATGCTGGCACAACAAATAACGTGAAAAGTTTTTAAAACAGTTTGTCAAAGCAGATTTGTTTATTGTAAGCATCAAAATTGCACAAATGTTGAAATCCTGAAAAAAAGCCCTGAACCTCTGATTTTTGTGCAATATCTAAAAAAACAAAAAAAAATTAAACAAAAAACTAAAACAAAGTAAACTAAAACTAAATTAAAAAAAAAACATACCAAATTTTAAACTGTTTACAAATCTACAGGATGCACCTCCGTTAATCAAAGCTAAAACATAAAGTAGTACTAATAAGTATATAGTAGTAAGTATTAGTATTAGTAAGTACTAGTATAATCTAATTCCAGTTTTCATAAGTTTGCTATGGTAAGGTTCTCCGATAAAACATAAATTACGCATACCAAACCATAGGCAGGCGTGTTTTACTAACTATCTAGTAGTGAATTTATTTCTTTAAAAGAATAAAGAGAATTGTTTAAAGCAAAAAGGTGCTTCATGATTCACTGATGAAATAATAATAATTATTATTCTGAGAAAGGAATGTCTATGTTTTCAAGCAACAAGACCAGCTCAGCTCCCCAACACCATGTTATGATTAGTAGTTATAGTCTGCAAGAATTCAAAAACTATTTAGGCCAATCTTTTACAACCAGGATTTTGTGGACCCCTAGGGTTCCTTTGGAGATTTCCATTGACCACAAATGTAAGGAGCATTCTTTCCACCAACCTTTCCACCTATACAATGTAGTTCTTTGAGATTGGACTGGTACTTTTAGAATACCTTACATTTTTTTACATTGGTAAAGTCTGTATTACACTGTATCTCAGATGAAAATGTATGCACAACAATGATTTAGAGTTTTTATATATATATTTGCTTTTCTAAGCAACAATAATTGGCTAGTGATGTGAACGAGTTGGGTGCCACATGCAAAGCTCTTGAAGTCTTACATACAAAGTATAGAAAGCTTGCTAAAAAGGAGGGGAGGCTGTGCTTCTACATTGACAATAATCACACAGCACGGGCCAACTATGAAAATGACAAATAACTAGCTCTTGAATTTTGATTGTTGACAGCTTACTGCGTCTGGAGCTTAAATAACTAAATACCTTGTGATACATGGCAAATTCAGACACTGCAATTTATTTTGAGGAATATTACTGGCAATATTAAACCAGCAATAATAGAACTGTGAACTTATTAAGTTACTAAAGTAAAAGAGGAAACATAGCTCTGGGCACACAAGTGCGGGTCTCTCAGTAACACGAGACCTAAGGCGATTACCTCACCCTTAGGCTTTTGGCTGCTTGTTCCTACTGGGGGGACCTAGGAACGAAGAAAGCAATAGAATTTGGATTGCTACTATAGTTTCTTCTTACTAGATCCAGTTTGTCAAGAAGTTGAAAAAAAATGGGTGATGTAAAGATTACTGTCTGTAAATTGTATCCAGCTCTAACCATAGGCGAAACCTTAATGGAAAATAGGTGTCAGTCCTATAAGTCAGTGCAGGCTCTGACAAGATGACATTATTTGTAAGAAACAAAAATTCCCAAAAATTAAATGCGTAGTTCTTTAACTCCAGTGAACATCCAATGGTATGGGCAGGGATCAGTTGGAAGGTAGTCTAACGGGAAACGAGCAGCATCAGGTGACAAGGTTGCTCTTCCACAAATATAGCTTTGTGCGAAATGTGAGTAAGCATTGACTGTAAAACAAGGAGTGTCTAGGTGAATAATGCAGCCTACAAGACCTGTAGGATGCAATAATTTAATTTCCGATTGCTGTGTTTTAATGAGATGATCATTTACAGAGCTCAGTGGGTGTCATTTACTAAACCAATAGCACATATGCTGTCATAATAATGCATTCATGTAGCAACCTGAAAAACCTAATCTTATTCTGACAGTATTATCTATGCACCCATAAGTCGCTCAGACATACACACATCTGGTAGAGTGTCATTGTGGCACTCCCTGATAAACGTGGTTTGCTTAGTAATGTACATTGTATGTTCCAAATATAAACCATCTTAGCACTGCTGTATCTGAAAGGGAAATGTGATTTTCTCCGCTGTTTTGGGGGCTATTTGCCATCTGCTAGATATCTGGCATGAGTGTTTCATGCAATTACGGAACTGCATGATATGAGCACTGATATTACTAAAGGTGACTGTGAAAAACTGCTGAAGGGCAAAAATACTATAGTTTGTGTTATGCAGAAAATACCCAATTAAGCCTATGTATTTCATACTGCACAAATGTGTAAGTATGTATACAGTATTCCATATACCACTGCTTGCAGGGATTCCGTTGATAAACATTTATTCATATACTTCCCGATTAGTTTACGCATTACAGTGTTTAGGGCATTTGGAACTTTTTTAGTTTAGCCCATGCACATTGTATACTTTAAACTATTTTCACTATAATTTTACTATAAAATTAAACTGACTCAACTGAATAAAATGTCAATCCATTTTGTTCCAGTATTGGATAGAGAAAAGGGAAGATGAGAGCTTTGTTAGGTTTTCACTACTACCTGTTCTTCATTGGACAGATTTTTTTTTATCATTTCCTTTGCTGCTCATAATGGTTTCAGCAGACAGGTGAGGAAAAAATTATCAACAGGGATACAGATAGAGATAAAAGTTTGTTACACGTTCTAAACACAAATAATGCTATTTTCTGGTGAGCAATCTGTTCGCTTGATTCATAAAGGTGGCAATCAGCTGAAAAGATTGCCTTTATTCAGCAGGATCAACAGTTTTAGTAGATAGTTTGGTGGGGAGTTAACTTTCCACAATCACCATTACTTGCCTAACAAAGGTGCAACTACTTCATACAAAACTGATGTCCCCAGATGCTTTTCACCCTCATGTACGAACAAAACAAAAATCAGTTATTCATTTATCCTATTTTAGCTGATGTCATATCAATGTTTAAAAAACATAAAATGCTGGGACCCAGAAATCACAATCCAATATGCGTTTCTATGCTGTAAAGTACAATTCAGATAGCAGCTGTACTTGGACCACAGAGCAAAAATTTCATAACACGCACTGGAAAGGCATGTAGAAGGATTTCTTCTCACACATTGGCTCTCTTTGAAGTTTTTCAACATTGTGACAGGACCACTTGAAAGGACAGATGTCAAATGGTGATTGCAAGGGGGTATAATAAACATGGGATAACATTACCAGTGGGACACTAAAAGGGTAACCCTTGGGTCCAATTCCTTTTATCAGTGAGCCAGTATGTGGATTTGCAAAAAAAGTCACAATTTTTGTCATCTTAATAAAACTTAATATTAGAGTCACACAAAAAGTAATTGATAAAATGCTAACATTGGGTTGATACTTCAGGTGCCAATATAAAGGTTGAAAATGTCAAGGTATTCCCCTTGGCTATGCGTATTGCATTGTCTTCTTCAATTTAAATGGACCATATTTGGGTAAAACAGAGCAGATAAACAATTGGTAAATACTGGCTATATAGGAGATAAGCAGCAATGCTAATACTGGAGAGAAAGAACCAAAAGAACCTATAAAAAGATATAATATTTCCATGTGAAACGCACCATAGATTCAAGAAGATTGTGTTCTACCTTTTTTTGGACCATAACTGTCGCTGAAATTAAAGAACATTCAATAAAGAATGCTATGTAACCATAGTGTTATAAAGTCAGGGAAGTAGCTTCCTTACTTTTAAGTAATACATTTGGGTATGATATGCCTAATGACGAGATTTACATTTTGCTGTAGATGATCCCAGGATAATGATTTGTCTTTTATTATACAACTCAAAGATGCTTACAAATCTAGCACCTGGTAAAAGTTTTAGTATGTGTATTTCTCCATCATTTCTGTAAAAGGTTTTCTCGATTAAAGCTTTATCTCTGCCTGCCCAGCTATTAATACTAATAATGTCATTACGGCTAACAGTCGAGCTTTAGATCTGCTTTTGGACTATATAATTGCTGTTAGGCATATTATAGAGCATGGGGAGGGAAGATCATTGTCACTGAGTTGAAGGAAAAAGACTGCCCTGGTAAAAGAAACAAAGCAGATATAAGAAAAAACTATATGTATGTATAAATGTGTATGGAAAAACCTAACTAACTTAACTAACTAAATTTTCATTTATGTACATCATATGCTGGGAGAGTTTTGGGGGTAAACAACATATTTCTTGTTAAGTCGTCACAGTAATTTGGCTTGACTGAGGCTAGGCTACAACATGACTTTAATCTCTTGCTGTTCACTTGACAAAGTTAACTATCATATTGCAAGGGAATTTTTACTCATCTTAGTGAATGCGATGAGGAACATTCCTCTTGTAAACAATACCCATACATGTGCAAGGAAATGTGTAAATACCACGATTTTTGGTTGCATATGAATGAATGGTTGAAGTCTTCAAAGCTTTATCTGAATAATTGGACTATGTGTTTAGTTCCTTGCATGGTCAAAATTTATTTTACTAAATAAAAAGTCTAAACTCTTTTAGTCAATCAACCCTATTTGTTTGTATTAGTAGCAGGTGATATTTTTTGTGTGTGGCCCCAGCTTTACACATATTACAACTATGACAAATTGATGTAACATTTTGGAAAGACATTAGTAAAGTTGTAAATGATGTAAATTTCGAGAAACATCATAAAGCTTTTTAAAATTATTAATACTCATAATAATCCTAGTACATTTAAAGAAAGATTGCTAATGTCAAATACAAAAAACATAACACAGATGATCAAACTTACTGTAAATACAAGCAAAACCTAAACAGATATTCGGCTGCACTCATTGTACTGTATCTGTTGAAGCTAATATGATGCTGACCCTATTATTCTTTGTAACAAGTGCAGGTCAAGATAAAGTATTCCTGACTTATCTCTGAGACAGATACTGTATATCCATCCATCACCTGACCAAATACACTCATTCCACACTCTTGAACAATAAAATATATGTCCAGCCATCTCACCAGGGCAAAGAGCAATATTGCAAGGCTTATGCTGAATTTCTGGTCCACCACACAGTCTTCCCCCGTACTGTGGAGGAGTGCAGGTTCTTGTCCTTGTTCTTTGGCCTTTTCCGCACGTAAAGGAGCATAAACTCCAAGGTGACCATTCTTCCCAGACTCCATTTACTGCAACACATCAAGGATATATCATTAGAAATAAAGAACTGTGAAGTAAGGTAATGTTTTTCATCATATATGAAAATCAATTATATTATGACTGAAGTGAATAAAAGAAATGTATGACATTTATTAACTATTAAACATTACTATGGTCTTAAAGAACAAGAACACACAAGAATGACAGTTACATATTGTGAAAGGGATACCAAAATCAATCACAATGGCATTTAATAGGACAAAGTTGAAGTTTATAATGCATCATGTGACCCATATTGACCAATGTGATTTAAGTGTACTGAATATTCTGGTTCATCTGGGTTACTGTATTGTGCACATTGCTAAACTTGTTTATAAAGTACCCACACATTGCAACTTTCAAATGTCTATGTAAAAATGTCGGGGTTATGTAAGAAAAGAAGAGAATGAGTAAATAGGTGCAAAGGTAGCTGAACTACATATATAAATATTGTTTAGCACATCAGAGATTAGTAATGTTTTTCATCTAATCTATGGCCAATTACACACTAATGGTCTCCAGACATTTCTTTGTGGCTGACATCTGCCCAATCAACAGCCACAACCAAAATGACTAAATATTTTGGTGCTTTTATTGGATAGTTGAAGGGCAGTTGTCAACTGCTCCTATTTATTCTCTATAGAGTAGTAGTACCAGACTACCTGTGGCTAAGAAGTAGTAACTGCATTGTTCCCAACTATCCCTGTGAACTAACTTTGACATGGCTTTGGCTAGGAATACGCAAGCAATTTTTTCTCTTTTGCTGCTTACGGTGACAATGGTCTCCTGAAAAAATAAGGGTTGGCTTTGAATAGATTTTAAAACATATTACCAAAAATAGGTAATGAAAGAAGCATAATTTACATGTAATGACCCTTTATTGTTAGTTTTTATTTATTAAAACAATGGTACATAAACAGTGTCTGATCGAAAAATGCCTAAAGCCTGAAACAGATGTGTAAAAATTGTCACTGGAAGGAAAGATAATAATTGTTTCTATAATAATTATCATATCCCCTCGTCTCTTCTCAAGGTAGAATAGATGCAGCTAATCTCTGTACATTTCTCAATGTCCTTGGCCACTTGGTTACCCAATCATACAGTACATTCAGATCAGCTTGTAGATTGTTGATTATAGACAACCTCTCAATAAATTTAATTGTGAAACAATGAGTGAGTTGGGAATCTAGTTTAGAATGGCACAGAACTTCAGAAAAAAAAATGTCCTTAAATGTGTATCACGTTGTTAGGGGTCCTAACAGCTTCCAACAATCAGACTTAGTGCCATGCATCGTGCAGTCCTTAGTCGTTGGAAAGGATCGTGAAAGATCCTTTCCAACGACGATAGTTGCACGTGTGTATGCTGCTTAAAAGGCTTTATTTAAAACCTACCACACATCTTACAATATTTGGATAACATCTCCTTTAGCTCTACTAAAACTATTTACTAAACACCTTACCTAAACAAATATTTCATTTGTATCCAATCAGATGGACTTTTGTACTACATCATTGTTAGTAGATCCAAAGAAGAGTGAACAATCAAAATGCAATCAGAGCTGTACAATGTACAATGTAAGACCAGCTGGCAGTTGTTATTGGATTTTAATATATTCACCATAAGAATTGGATACCTTTTATCAATAAATAACAATAAAAACATAATATACAACATGTACAGTATATTCCTGTTCAATGTAGAAGGGAAAGATATACCATAATGTCAGCTTCACATCTGTGTGTAGCAGTAACAAACAACACATGGTAGTATGCCATGTATAATATATAATAATTTTATCGTATGGCAGCCTGGTCACAGCATTTTCAAAAGGTGGTAGGCAATGGCAGACTGCATATTTCTTTCTGTGTATGTTCTCTGTGTTAGTTTTAAAGTTGTACTAAAATATCACCTGTTTGAAATAAGTTTGGAATATGTTTTTCTTGCTGGATTGTTAGCTGCTGGTAAAAGTTTGGTTGCCTCACCTTATAAATATATATATTGTCTAATGTGTGTTTTTTTTATAGTATTGGTATAGATAGTATACCTTGCTATCTGTTATCCAGACATTGTACGACAATGTTTAGCTCTTGGATCATGTAGACAGACAAGGCCTCAGGCCAAGTGCATTTTTAAGATCATGGAATTCAGAGACATCCTGCTATATCATAATTGCACTCTGCGGGGGCATTTTATCCCTACAGCACATGAGTGGGAACAAGACAGAAAACAAAAGGATGTACTCTTCTTGCTAATAGAGAAAAACAAAACTGCTTTCTATTAATTAGAAAGATGTTATGACTTCTGAATAAATTAGAGTACATTATGAGTAATTTATTATTCTTTCATAGTACATTAATATTTAAGACACACAAAAAAAACAAAACATTTATTATTTTCCTGTAAGTTTTAAGAGAATTTTTAATTTTTAAGTCTCAGTTCTGCACAGAGTCTGTTAACTGTCTCAGCCACTCCCAATTTATGAAATATGAAAATGTCACAGCTGTAGACAAAGGATAGACAGCAGACTCTATGTTATATCAATCCTATTTTGTCCCTTTTTCTAACTGTATCTAATTGAAATCTTCAGTCTATCAATCAAATACCCTGACTGCAGCTCTACCTTATATATATATATATATATATATATATACAAAATCATCTCCAGTCTTGAAAAAGAATTATAATTGTTCACATGTCGAACATTATTGAGGTGCTCTTCTAATTGCAGATACAGTGTGCTCTTCTGACACCACCATCTACATTAATATATACATACAAGTGTATCTCAATCTAGAGCTGTTCAATTGCATAAAAGCTTGTTGCAAGTCCCTAGTCATTATAATGCATCAGTAGCTAGATTAAGCAAGGTGTTTTAATCATTTCTGCAACAATGCCCTAAGTGATAGTTACTGAGTGAGCAATACTATAAAAGCTTGTTCACATTCACATCACAAAATACAATAATCTATTAATTTGTCCTTTCTTACTCCATATACATAGAAGTAAATTTAGCCCATTCAATGGGTCACTACAGATATTTACTGTTAGCTATCATCTACACTGTTGAATTTGTCATTATAGCATTTGCAATCTGTATTGGTTTTGCGCAAATATTAAAAAAAAAAGAAGTGTCAACATTACTTTATTTAGTTTATACTACAAAACATTTTAATGGCCCAATTCTTTTTTATTTTTAACTGGTAACTCAAATCCCTTCCTAAAATACAACAGCAACCATCAACCACAGGGTATTCATAAAACAAGATAAACCGCTACAAGATTTCATATGCTATAAAATTATTCATTTTTATGTGGAGCTGCAAGGAAGAATTAATAGATTAAAACAGTGATATATTCTGTAATAACACTAACAAAAACTTCTGTTATTGTCTTAACAAATGGTCTTTTTACAAGGACTCTTTTGCAAAACGGCGTTCAGGAAATTGCACAAAATACATCAATTATATTATATCTTCTTTGTTAAAGTCTCCTGCCACATTTACGAAATTAGATTTTGTAGGATTGGTGGAAGTTTTCTTAGAGTTGGACAAATAGATTATTTTAGTTGAATGAAATGATTCAACATGATTGATATTTACTTTGGATTTTTATTCGGCTTCATGCCATAAAAAGTAATTTTAGGTTGCACGAAAAATATTGGTCTTTATTTTTACTAATGCTACATAAGTCAAGATAATGAAAGAAACCAACTATGTTCCTTTTTAACACCAATTTTCTATATTGACTTGTTCATTAAACAGATATTGATATTGGAAAATTAGTTCTAAAAAGCTGTTAATAGTGAAGACTTTGTGATATTGTCAAAGAATGAATACAAATTAGTAGCTCATGTTAACCTATTCAAGAGCCATTGACCAAGCTTAATAACTGTAGGAATTAGATCCACATTAAAAGGAGGAATGGTCAAGGAAGAGAATATGAATCTTGCAGGGTTGTTATGGTAATGATAATAATAATGAGCCAATCAATAGTGACAAATTAAGTAAATAGCATAACTTTTACATGATTAATGCCTATCTAAAGCCAAATGTTTTTTGATTTAAAGTAAGGGATGGTAATACATATATATACCTGGAATGATTTAATTCTAAATATTATCTGCTGTTTAGATAGAGAACTGAAATAAAAAGAATGCAATATCCTTTTATTAGGGATAGTTCACGTAACCTAGTAAATAAGGTACTAGGCTGACTTAATTTATCCCATCAAATGCCAGAACATCCTGTTTTTTTATTTATTTTGCATGTGAATGAATATTTTGCAAATTTACTTATTATTACTTAAATTAATTATTTTCACCACATAAGCTAAGTGAATTATTTTTTGCACAGTGATAAATCACTATGGTAAGTGAACAGTCTAAATTGCTTAAGTAAACACCCACTGTTTATGTCTTATTGTGGAGATTTCTCTTAACTTTACACCCCAGGAGCATATATGTACATGGGAAGAAGCTTCCCCAAATTTCACTAATATACAAAGTGATGAATATCAAACTACCAAGGACAGTCATGTTTTGCCAAATTTACCCTAATATGGACAGACATCCTGTATTGGTACAGATCTTCACAGTTGAACACAGAAAGCAGTAAAAAATTTTTAATATTTCACACTCTATCTGTGTAGGGCTGATAAACAAGCTATAGTCAAACAGAAGGCATGGGACTGCCATAAAAGCATGTACGCACTGCCACAACAAGTGAATTAAGTAAAACTAAAACAGTATTTCTCCCTAACAGCACCAACATACACTAACAATTTGGCTGCAGTGGGCTTACGCTTCTGATGTAGGGTGGGCTTTTACAGTCCAATCAGATTATTGGCTCTTGTGAGTCAGCTGATAGGGCAAAGGCTGCATTATTCCTTATTTGTGATGGAAAACCTGCAAACTTTTGATCCAAA
This sequence comes from Pyxicephalus adspersus, assembly GCF_032062135.1. Classification (NCBI taxonomy): domain Eukaryota; kingdom Metazoa; phylum Chordata; class Amphibia; order Anura; family Pyxicephalidae; genus Pyxicephalus; species Pyxicephalus adspersus. Next base: position 66,105,332 of record NC_092861.1, on the reverse strand, counting down.
AGTTTGTGATTTGAAAACTTCACAAATTCTGAGACCACATCTATATTATGGCAAAGTAAAAGGGGAAAATTGGGGTTAAGCGAAGTAATTATTAATGTTCAATGTTAAAACTTTGACTGGCATTACTGATTACATTCATACAAGGCTTGAATGAAACCTTGATTTGGAGAATGCTGTGAGGGGTTAAAGCCACTGTTAGATTTATTTTGATTAATATTGCATTTTAAAGTATAGTAATAATAAAATAGTTTGTAAGGGAGGTTACTATTTTATAATTTTTTTTGGGGTGAGCTACGTTAATGTCATCCATCCAATCATGGACAAGGAAAAATCTTGTACGTGAGAAGCAAAGAGCCTAAATTCCTTTGTAATTTCATTTCCTTGTCCTGATCACTAATGCAAACCAAAGGTAAGGGATGGTAAAATTAAAATTTTGCTTTACCACCAAAACAAATAGAACGGGATCCCAATTCCAATGAGACTTTTGTTCATATGGCAATAATATGTCACAATAGAAAGATATCCTCATGCTTTCTAAAAGTAAAGTACACGAAGAAAAGGGAAATCTCCCATATGAGACACAAATGAAAAAAAAAAACTATTTTAACTCTACTCATACAAACAGCAAAAAAAAATTTTGCCCTCTGATATATTTATAAATCACTATTCAACACATAAAACAGGAGAAGAAAATGTGTTACTTTGCCTCCATTTGCAGTTCACCCAAAGTCATTGCAGATTAGTATGTAACTCAATGTTCTGTTTTCCCTGTGTGATTTAGCTGCATCACTGCCAAATTTGATAGATGAGTCTTTAGGAAAAGCATTTTCCTAAGCTTTGCAGCTTCTCTGCATCTGACGTTTTGTCTATGTGAATTCTACCCTGAAGCAAAACCAATCCCCCTTTCATTGATTATAAGTTGGTAATAGAATAAAAAATTAATGATATACATTGTTCTTCATGCAATCATTTTGTTGATTATAGGACAGCTCAGCTATACTGTAATCAATAGGTAGTGTTTAAGCAGGCAAGGTGTCAAGAACATAATGTATACGGCTGAGCTGGCGTCAGTAAACTGAAAACAGTGTAAAAGCTTGATCATCGGGTGTAATTATCAGAAAACTACTGTCTTAAAGCTGGTCAATAGACCAGCTTTAAGACATTTTTTTGCAAACTTTTGGAGCACTTATTTTAAATATCTTAACTTGAAAAAAGAAAATGGGTATATCACACCAGTTCCACACATCATCTACATGTCTGCCAAGATGGAGGAGATGTGCTTTTAGCACACCATTTGTAGTTGACCCTAAATACAACCAGCACTAGTTTTCAGTTGTTCCTATCACATAGCCACTCTTGGATACACTGAAAATGTTATCATTTAAGGTATACAGAAAAGTGCGTCATGCCACCAGCTTTTTGAAATGCACCACAGTCAACATTTTGCTTAGATGATCAAAAAAAGGCACATTTCATGTATTGGATTAGTGCCTCAGTGATTAAATAGTTATTTAGTTTTATTTGTTGTTAAAGAAAATTAAGGTAATCATTTTAAGGTATTTAAATATACAACAAAATATATACACTTTAAAGTCGAGTAAACTAGGATTATTAACTCTATTTACTCAGAGAATATGATTCCATTGTATATCCAAAAAATGTATCCCTGAACTGAGCAAAATGCTGTTTTTGCATAGCGTGTTTTACACTACACCATGCATAGGTTAAATAAGGATAACCTTTGCATCTTTTGCTACATAAGCAAGCTGCCCTCCAAACCATTCTGCCAGCAAGAACATCTGAATATGAGACATTCTCCTTTTGTTAATTTAAAAACTTTTAGGAAGGTTCCAAATTTTCAGCTTAAAATGGTAAGCTGTCTAGCCAGCCTTTTCGCTGACTGCAAAGAGAAGATAGCATGGACTGTGACTTCAGCGTAAGAGATAAGAGAACAATACTCCTGGGTCACTGGAAGATCTCTGTACAATATTGCAAGTGTCAAGGAGCTGGTGATTGGAAATGGTGCATAAACTTTGCTGACATGGGCATATTTTTACATTCAGTGTGTACCTTAGCAATATAACTGAGTGCTGATGTTATATTTACATAACGGGTGATATTGATGAAACCTGGCAGTAGCTTCTGTAATAACAACAGTTATTTCAAAAGCAAAGACACAAGTAAAAGAATATATATATATATATATATATATATTATTTCCTTGAAATTAAATTTATGTTAAAGAAAAATTCTATTAGAAAGGTGATATGATATACTCTAATATTTTGCAATACTGCATAGAATAACAAGCTTTTCTTGTTACGATTTAATTTCAATCCGCAGCTATCTGTGATGGTTTACTTCTGTCAAAATGTAAAATTTCTCTGTTGTGCAACTATGTCTACAATTCTTGTATATGATGATTGGAATTACCATCCTGCTGCTGGTGTGGCTAGCTCCCTGCTTTTCCATGCACAGAGCTTGATGTTAAATTACAGCCAAATCCTATATTGGGAGTTTAATCACTGGTAAATGATATGGTCAATCCCTCTTACTTCCTAAAAGGATGTCATATGTACAGCTTCTCTTTTTACTATCTAAAAACTCTTTCTCTCAGTTTAGTATAGGTGTACCCTCCACTTAATGCTTACAGAAAGTGCTAGCAAAGTCTGTATCAATGTCTACAGAGCAGGAAAAATATTTGCAAAGCTTATAGTTGACCAACAAAGTTTTAGTTTGTTATACTTTTTTGTTCTGACAGCTTGAGCATCTTTGTATTGTGTTGAGTATTGACCATTTTTTCTTATGTTTTGTCTACCGGCAAAATGTAGCAAATCTCTAGAGAGGCAGTTGTTCTGCTTTGTGCTTAACTACGTATTTATAGCCTATTTCTTCTATTTAATGTTTGCTAGATACTTTCTTTACAAAATGAATTTTTTATAAGAAATGGGGTATTCGTAGTTTTGCAAAAATCGCTTGGCTCTTAAGCAATTAAACTTATTTTTTCTTTTAACTTTAAATCTATTACAAACAAAATGACACATAAAAAGTGAAATACTTATTTAAAAGAGAGCGTACAGAAGAAAATGTGTTTGTGATAAGTGACTTTTCTGGGAAATGTGGCTGGGTCCTTGAGGCACATCAAAGTCAAGTGTCAGTGTTTGTAGATTAGTAGCCAATTGCTTCTGATAATATCAGCCCAGTGGAGGCTGTCTAGAGAGTGGTATAAAACCAGAAGGAAACTTACATGAAGTCTACAACACCAGATATCTACCACTGAGTCTACAGCCTAGGAAGAACTGATAGAATCTCAGAAAACAGACTATTTTAATCTTAAGTATTTATCGCTGAGGAATTTTACCACTGATGAAACTTTATCTTTTCTCTGCAGAAGAATATTATCAATACTTTTTTTTTTTAAAAAAAAGGATCATTGTGGTTATTGCAAATCCTAGCTACAAACATAACAACACTCCTATAATATAAATGTACATATTTTATATAGTACGGTTGAAAAGATATAACAAAATTAAGATATAACACTAATACAATATTATTATTCTATGTTATTTTTTTTAATAAAAGATAGCTATCAAAAATAAGCAAGAAAAACCTTGAGCATTTGGAGGATCAAATGTAAACTATCAACAGGAATAAATGCAGCATATATGAAAGTACCCACGTTAATAGGACACCTAATTGCATATCACAGAAGGAATCTGGTGTCATTATTAAAAATACTATCTAAAATAATTATAATATACTATGCATCCCATATATATTGTATGTTTTTATGATTTGAAGTCTAACAAAGTCAATAATTGCAGTGAGATATATAAATCTTGAAAAACCCACTCTAAATGCTTTATTCTTTACAATTCTCCCATTCTGGATATGCTAGCCTCTTTAACCCCAAACAAAGGTCCTCTGATACATTCTTTCTTTTGAATAAAGCCATGCCACTCCTTGCTCTATTTCTGTCCATTAACAATTCCTCAAGTGGTCACATTGTTTCCAGTAAGTGGATTTTATTGTAGGAATAGGTGGAGGGTAAAAAAGAAAGCAAGGCTTATTTTAAAAGAAATTTTGTTCAGATAACTATAAAGGAGAACATACACTTGTACCACTAATAAAAACCATACACATATATTGTGAGCCACCAATTGTTGATTCACTTCAATGATAGTTCTGCTAGTTGCTGAAAAATAATACAGTTTTCTGCATGTTTCTTGCTAAAAATATTGTGTACTTATTTTATAATTTTCTTTAACACTTTCTGTACACAGGACTTTCTAGTATGTTTACAACCCAGAATCAGGAAGAAAAATAGTTTTTATAACTACCTGCCAAAACAAGTTAATGGTCAGAAAAATTAAGTATTATTCTTCTGAATAAGTTATCATTTCTGTCGATAAAAACACACATTTATGGCAAAAAGCTATGATCTTGTCATATTAATATATATTCTTTGTTCATAACACTTTGTTTTTGCACAAAGTGTGCAATTCGTTTGCTGCCAAAAGAGCTTGTAGAGCTTTTTTATGGAGCAGAATGCCAGACCTCTTGGCAGTTTAGGATTATATTTTTTTAAGCAAGATAAGACATTGGCATTTTTGCTATCAATTAACATTTTAAAATATGCAATTGCAGCTATTTCTCTTAAGGGAGTATACATAGACAGATTGAGCACCTAATCACTGAAAATTAATAAAGTAATGAGGGATATGGCATTAAAACAAGTCAACAGAATATATACTGTAATTATAGTCTTTACAAAAAGGGGTAATAGGAATTATTTACCAAAGGGGTTTAGGCTGTTCACTTAGTAAAGGTAAATATTACTTTGCAAAGGAATAAGTAATTTAGCTTAGTGAGTGAGGTTCGGCTTTGCTGACCTCAGCCAACCAAATATATGCAATCAAAAATCATGTTTTCTTTTTTAACTTGCACATGGGTGCATTGCATAATGGGTATTCACTAAACTAAATGAAATATCTCCTGAAAAGGCATGTTTAGCTTTATTAGGTGAACAAAATATATTCCTTTAGTATAATATCCCTAAGGTGTATGTAAATGAGAAATATAAAAAATCATCAGCAAGACTTTTACTTGTCACAGAGATCCTGATCCTATTAACTCTCAACTTGTTGTACTGAAAACTAGTGAAAGTGCTAGACACTAATCAATTTTATGGCAATTTCAGTGATGGTCTGCTGCGCTAAGCCAACCTGCTTTTTAACATATTTTAAACATTTCTCAACTTTACCAAAAACAAGCCACACATAATATGTATAGTTGCAAGGCTATAGAGAATATTTAATGGCTATAAATTGTACAAATTCAAATACTAGTTTAGAACAATTTAGCAAAGATTCTAGACGTTGTGATTACCAATGGATAATAAAAATATCACCACTGGACTAATTCACAGCTCTTAGATGTTCAGTTTAGTTATTTGAACCTATATATTGATTTGGTAATGTTTACTTTGGGTAAGTAATGCAGGTGGTAATATGGAAGTATGTTCATGTAAAGCTAAATTGCTGATGGACACATTTAAAAGTGTTATACAAAGTACATTTAGAATATGTACAAAAAATTGGATTTCCATTGAATAGGGTGAATATAATAATATGATTATTATAATACAATCCTGCTGCCTGAAAAAAAAATTCTATAAAAATATCATAAGATTATATATGTCTTCAAAAGATTTTATTAAGATCATAATTTATATTATTTCCCCTCACTCCTCCCCTGGTAGCTACATAAAAGTTTATATAGAGCAGTAGTGATAGGAGTTGATATGCTGGGCTACCATGAAGTAGGCAATCCTACAAAAGGACAGAGGGCCATATTGTGCAAAGGGGCAGGGTGGTGGGCAGTGTAGAGTAATTGACTCTTTCTGGAGTCAAATTCTCCAATGAATTTAAAGACATGTTACAAGCTAATAAAACAAATAATACTTTAGATGTATTTGCAATTTAGGCATTACTGTCTTCAAACTCATGGCTTTCTTACATCCCATAAATGGTTGGTGTATGTGGGGGGAAATTTTGACCTTCTAGGGGTCCCACAATTCTGGTGATAGTAAGCTCAATAAAAAAAGGAATATGCATTGCTGAGTTGCTTTCTACAACAAGTTGTGTTCAGTTGCTTTCGTATGCAAATTGACAAAACCCATGCACACAAATCCTTATTCCTTTCAATTCCCCAATGTTTTCCCTAAATATAGTATACAGATGAAGTCAATGTATTTTAGGGTCTTAACTGCTTCCAATTGGTATTTGTTGACATGGACCTTTAAAGTCTACTTATAAATTTTACAAAAGCAACTTTACTCCAGCTGCCTTTATAAAAATGCAGCAAGCAATACAATTAATTTACTTATGCAAGTTGTTTGCATAAATTAATATGACATCTCAGTTGCTTTTATGTGTTAGTATCACAGGCTACTTCAGAGATCTCTGCTGTGTTTAAAGTAAACCAATTATAATGTTAGGCTTGTGGAAGCAACACGACAATTTAAAAGCAGGTAGAGATGGATGCCTGTACATATCATTTATTCAGAGCACAGGAACCATCTGTATGTAAACAATAACTTTTAGAGCCACTTCAGTGTTCTGCCAATCTGTCTTCATCCCTCCATCTGACTTCCAGAGAACCACACATATTGCCAACCTAAAGCCAGACCTTGTGGACACGTACAATGCTTGTATAACAATTACATGTTTGGCCAACAATATTACTAAAAATTCTCTAATTAATTTAAACATTCTTTTTTTGATGTTCATTTTATACAATGTATTTGCGTTTTAAACTGACCTTATTATGTACTGTAGTGGCAGACAAATGTAGGCACTTTCTGATATAAAGTTAAATTGACATACTTTGTCTATTAATCAAATTTAGCTTGACAGTTTCCAAGACAAAAGAAAAAGCTGCAGGCAAACACTGGATATACAAATGTGTTTCAATATCAACTCTATAGCCCAGGATAAAAATGTTTTATTTTTCATCATTTTTGAACATGCAAACATAAAAGCTTAATTAGATAGCTAAAGATGATATATATGAGAAAACAGCACATAATCTGGGGTTGCATCATTATTTTTGTAACCCAAATAAAAAAATTGAGATATGTGACATGGAAAAGTAAGAACACTCTTACATTTACCACCTCTTCAAAATCAAGATATAAAATCAGGTGTTCCAAATCAGGTGCCATTGATTACAGCTGCCCAAAGAAATATGTAAGCAGATTGTTGTCAGGAGCTTGGACAAAAAGTGGTGAGTAAGATACCGGTGCTGCTAATCCTTCTTTCTGTAAGTTTGGCTGGGGAGTTAAACTCCCTGAAGCCATACTTTGCTTAGCCTAGTGGAAGAGACTGGCACTGCAAGCTGTTTTACCCCACCTGATATTGACCTCTGATTTAACCATTAACCATTTTCTGATTTTTAACATTGGAACAGAAAAGAAGAAAAGAGGAAGAAAATGAAAGTTAGGAAATGAAAGAGACAAGCTTCAAGTGACATCACCTGTATATGTGTGTGTGGTGGGGGGAAAGTATAGTTAAGGGGAGAGTGAGTGGAGGGATCGAAGAGGAGAAACAGAAAGGAAAAAGGCTAGGTGGACTTTGCCATGCTTGAAGAATAGGATGTGGATTCTCCTGCAAAGCATTTTCAGGCGAGAGGAAGAGCAAGTCATGTATATGATAAGAGTCAATGACAAAAAAACAGTGGGTAGAGAAAGAGGGTAGAGAAAATGTAGTCCTTGATTTCCACACAAAAACATGACAGGGAGTCTTCAGAAGCTCTGAATCCCAAGCAATAGGTAGCCCCTGCTTCTCATATCTAATAGTGGCTTCAATTGACATCTCATTTGAAGAGTTTTTCAATAAACATTTAGTAGGAGCAGAATTCTATCTCTGCTGTTCTCATAATGACCTCCTTAATGGTATAATTGTGACCTCTGCAAATGACAATAAGAGGCCCTTCTGGGTTGACCACACATGGGCCCAAGGTAAGATGTAACTCCTACAATCAATTAGTAACTCAAAGGCAGGGGTATTGTATGAAGAATAGGAACCAAAGTTCCTGAGGATATTGATTCCATGGGTCCTGTTTGCAATGGTATTAAAAAACTGGTCCAATTTGTTCATTGTGGACTCATCGTCCATGTCTGGAACCATGGAGGGACTCACAGCCTTCAATAGACGCTGTTGTCATACATCTCAACAGACCGCAGTGGATCCAAAGTGGTAAGGACCAAAGGAGTGGCTGAGTATATGTTTCCTACACAGCACCACTGCTTATGCCACTATGTTCAGGCCACTTCCCCAGCAAATACATTAATTAACTCAACCATCAGTGAGGCACATATAAGTAGCATCAATTTCAAATGCCTGTTTATTTGTCCAGGACTGGTTGACCTAAAAAAAAATCAGTTGTTTGTCATTACATAAAGTCTTCTGGAGCAACAGGGGTGTATAATTAGCCATGATTCAAATATGTTAAAAAGTTAACAATTTCCATGGGTTATACTTACTTTTTTATGTGATTGTATTGTATTGTATTTTTTATAAAAGTGTGCCTGTCACCTATACATAATAGACTGAAAAAGCTATTTTAGGAACTGGGAAAGCATATACATGTAGGATATAATTCTGCTAGGTACAAATGATATCACAGCAGTACAATGCATATGTTTTGCAATCAAAGAAATGTGTCAAATGCAAGTGAATTAGAAAATACTTTTGACACCTCTCTTATTGAAGAATAAAGCAAGTTTAAATTTGAAAGACATCATCAGTGAATTAAATTACTAAATTAATTAATATGACTGCTATTGCCAAGCTAAGCACTTTTTATAATATTATGTGCATCACATCAGGTGCTCAATGGGATTTTCTACCTTCTTCTGGATTAACAGTATTAGCATTTTATTGGATTAAATTCTATGGGCTTTATGGTATCTTAGGTCTTATACCTCCATTATCAATATGGTTTACTAACAGGCACTTGCAATAGGGCGAAAGTAGTACTGTTTCTATCCTCCCTTGACATCCTCATATTACTATTCAGTGTACTGAACAGACCTCATTGCTTTGTTACACTTTTATTATGTACATAATTAATTCCCTCTGATTCAACAAACTTGCATTCTGCTCTGATGTTTTGAATTATTTATTTACCATTTTATATAGATTTCTGGTAAGATGTGATAAATTTTAATGAACTTAAGAACATTTTGTCCATACTCGGCATCACAATAATCTCTGTACCAGGTTATTCCTGACATTTCTTGGAAGACCTTTAAAAAAAGACATTTTGTATCTATTATTTAAAGTTTATATTAAAAATACTAGTGTAATAAATGCTTATTATACACGTGTCTATTTTGTTGATAGATATATCACAATTGAGGAATAAATATTTCAATTATATGTGGAACTTTTTATCATTATGATTATTATGATACAATGACCCTTTCAGAGGTTACTAAGAGTAGCTAACTTGACATTTGCCTGGATTGGCAACAGTTGGAGGAAAAAACAAATTGTGGGGAATGAGAATAAACAATTTGCATGCAATAGTATTGTGAAAAGACAACATTATTTTTCAAAAAGTGTAGTACTATATTTTACCAATCATCTACTTATCTTATCTTTACATTTACAGGGTTTATTTGAGTGCAGAGGTTACAAAAAGACCAGTGTTGCCAACCATCTGTAAATTCATGGAGTCTGTTTTACAAATGGCTATGTTTTCCAAGAATTTTCTGCATCATTACTTTATGCTGGCGACACAGAACTGTCACTGTGCCAGCTTTGTGCAGTTCAACCCTTTGCACCAAAAAATCAGCCCTTTTGCATAAAATCAAGCCCATGGTGTGCAGTATAGAAACTAAACGTGTGTGGGATATTTAAGAGTGTGAAGAAACAAAATAGGCATGGGAATGATCAGATAGTGAGGCTATAGTACACTATTTTTGGAAATACTAAAGCTGGATAGACACATCCAATGGTTCTCGCCCGATAATCGGCTCAGGGCCGATATCGGTCAAGAATCTGATGTGTGTATACTGCCTGTCGTCCATAGCCCGAACGACCGTCCTGGTGGATCCATGGGCGATGGATAATGAACGATCCTAATGCAAGGGAAATGAGGGAGTGTGAAGCGGGGTGCCGCTCTGTTAATCCCCCCTCCCCCCCTTCATGGAGCAGAACGGTGCTGTATGTACAGCACTCGTTCATGCATCATGCAGTCCTTAGTCGTTGGAAAGGATTGTGAAAGAACCTCTCCAAGGACACTAATTGCACGTCTGTATGTAGCTTTAGGAGTAGTGTGAAGCACTGTGAAGATCTTTTTAAGGACACTGTAAGGGCCATGATGAAATAAACATTATTAATGGTAATATCTGTTTTTAGCTTAGGCTGAAGCCTCACAAAGTATTTTCTTTCATTCTACTGGTTTGTGCAAGCACATGACCATCTCAGGACATATCCTCCTCCCCAACCACCTGCTCGTAGTAAGTGAAAAGTGTACCCAAAAATGAAAATTTAAATTTTACTCCTGTCTTCTGCATTACTAAGTATGACATCATATTTTCTCTGAGGGTAGATTTCTGTTGAATGCAGACCAGGCAGAACCATTGCAAAAGCATTATCTTGCAGGTGTTCAGTTGACCTGGGTTCCATAGTTGCATTTATTGCCGATTCAGAGTATGTGATTTAAGGAGATGGTTCAGAAGGTGTGAGAAGACCTATGGTTTTGGTGGAAGGTCCACTTTTACAAAGCAATATAACAATAAAATCACAGTCCTACTGTGTGTTACACTGGATGCTGCAACCCATTCTAGGCTTTGCTGTAACCGTATAGCATACAATTTATCTTTAATCCTTTACTTTGATTCAAAAGAGACAAAGTTTAGCATTAGGCAAATCAATTTGCAAATCAAGCCTTATATTTTCATGCAGACCTGTATAATGTGTGGAAAATCAAACAAATTAAAAACCCAGGCAATTGGGATTCATGAATTGTATGTTTCTTCACAGATTGGACAAGTCTACTCAGAAGGCTTTAAAATGTTACTTTGTGGATTTACCTGATTTGCAATCAAATTGCTCATCCCTACTTAGAATATGGAACCCTTTGCCCAGGTAGCTCATACTGAATGTTTTTTTATTAATAATTATACTTTAAAAATTATACTTTTATTATAATTTTCTTACCATTTTATGTTTAAAATATTGCATTGTTGTCATGGTTAAACCATGAACTATGTTTATAAAAATAATCATAGTTAAAATTACTGGTATAACTGTTTAACCCCTTTCTGCCCACAACCCCTGTATTAACATTCCTCAGAATGATGCTCTGTGCTGGGGATATGTGAATTGACATTTACCTTAGGAAAATTAGCATCTTGGCTCAAGACCCCATAGCAATTGCAGACTAATCGCATGATCAATATACCAGATATAACATATTATTCACATGCAAACCATATTATATGTCTTCAGCCAGCTAGTGGCTGGACAGTTTTTTATGTGAATAGAGGGAGTTTTTTTAGTAAGTGTTAGATGCTTCAGCATGCAATTGGAGGTCCATCTATATGATTTTTGTGTTGGATGCAGATTTTTGGGTAGTGGTAGTTCTTCACAAAGGCATAGATCAATGCTAAAGATGGCAAGATAGGTGAGTATTGACACTGGGAAGCATGCTCACTGATCTTCCTCCTCAGCATACTGAAGTCATCACGAACACATAGTTCTAGCCTAACTGTTAGTAAAATCATCAGAGGGAAGTGTTGGCTGGGAGCCCTCATAGTTTTATGAATGGCTGTGATTAGCGGTTAGGCTGGCAGGCAGGGCTTAAAGCAATAGTTCATTCCTTTGCATCAGAGGCCACTGTCTTATATTGTTTTCTTTAACCTGGCTACCTATCTGATATATATACATCATCAGCAATTAAATATAGCATACTTTCAAAAATACTTGAATATCATGTGCAAAAAACCCTGTCTAAAGTAAATCAAGATGTACTTACCAAGAGAACAAAGATATTTTCAGTTTTTTTAACATTAAAAAAAACATTGAAATTGTTAGACTAGGTTGTCTCTCTCTCTCTCTCCCCATATAAATATATATATATGAATATATATATATATATATATATATATATATATATGTATATATATTGCTAAACTGTATAGTGCATTGGTTATCATAGCAAACTGCTTTAAGAGGTAGACAATGTACACAAGTATAATTGGAATAGCAATAAATAAGACATCAAAGTACAATGTATACCAATGTAATCAGGACAGCAATGCTGAAAACTGACTATTTAAAAATAGAAAACTTTATGCTTACATCTGTGCACAACACTTATAATTTACAGGGTCAACTGAACAATAATATTTATATAGTTTAGTCCAGCTTATCCAGCACATTTCAATTTTCATAGTCACAGTTTGCTATGCAATAAAGTCCTCAATTTATTAATGTTCAGATTAGCAAATGTACAATAAGAAAAATGTGACAAGAAGGGAAGAAAATATTTGGTTCAGATACAGGTGAGAGGGACAAAATAATTTCATATTTTACTAATTCATAGTATAAGTCATCTGCTGTAAAGGAAATGTGTGAATTTAAACAAACAACAATCAGATTTGTTTGAGGTTCATCAGGCTTAAGGTGCTCAACTAACCCTTTAAAAGGCTGGGCTCACTTTAAAATTAAACCTCCCCAGCTACCCCTGCTTAAGACCCCTAACCTATTTTAAGCTGCACCCTCATAGGTGTCTTTTTACCACATGTGGATTGTTGTGGCCTGTCACAACCCAAGCTGTCTCCATCAGAAACAGGTAAATAGGCACTTTGGTAGGAAGGTTTAAGCCCATATTAGTTAGGGATACAGACAGATGGGGTTGGTGAATTTTTTATTTTAAATAAACATTCCTTTAATGTGTACAATGAGAAGTGCTACAGCCACATTTGCTTGTCTGGTGTACCAGCAAATGAACCATATTAATTTGTACTCATATATGGAGTCATATATCTTCCTAAAATGTTCATTAGAGCTGTAGAAAATAGTAATAGTAATAATAAACTATATTTTAAGATATTTCATAATATTTAACCAGTAAATTATGAATACAGACCTTACAGTTTTGCTACACCAATGTCCTTTCTAAGAACAAGCACCACAAGGTGTCCAATTTTTCCTTTTCTGGAGGGAGTAAGCCTCACCAGCTACCATTCTCTTCTCCATTGTACAGTCATTGAATAGGAGAATGGCATTTGATGGAGCTTACTTATGAAGTCAAGGGGAAACTGCTTTCAGTTCTGACAAATTAATATGTGATTTGAAGACTTTGGGGTACATTTATCAATGATTTATTGGGCATTTCACCCTGTGAATATTTTTTTTTCTTTCAGATGTAAAGTATCAGTGAAAAAAACATATTTAAACTGCATGATAATGTGTTAGCTTCTGCTCTCCATGGTGCTGAAACTATGCTTATTCACAGTTTTAGCACCAGAAGAGATAAATGTACATGTTCTAAATGTTTAAACCCCCTAAACCATGAATGGAACAGCCACCTAACTGTTCCCCATGGGGTACAGGTAGATAATTCCCCCAACCTTGCCAATACTTCCTGAAGGACTGCAGGGGTGCAAAAATGCCTAGTGTCAATTGGCATCAGACTCATCAATTTTATGGGGAAAGTCCTCATAAACACCTCCTCTGATTTCACATGTGGTTTGAGTAAAGAAAGGAGCTTGCAGCTCAATTGGTATAGTAATACCCGCCCCCATTCCTTTCAGCCAACCAGCCTACTGGTTATGATGAGTTAGGTCTGGAAGGGAGGCCATGATTTCATCAGGAGCATTAAGTGAATGTTCAGGGAAGGTAGCATTAGTGGTTTTCTTTGCAAGAGTGAATATTACAGTAATGACCTTTTTGCAAATGAATGTTTCACTAAGGAAACCAGGATTATTTTATTTTAAAGGGTTATAATCAAATCTCCATTTATAATGGCTTAGGACAACATGTTTTCCAAAGAATGCTAAGCAAGTTTAGGGCACATTAGGCCAAATCCTTGATACATGTACCCCTTAGGTAAATTTTTAATTTTCCAATGATATTGAACATTCAGTGTTAGAAACAAAGTTGTTTTGTGTTCCAAATGACCCAAACTGACATTTTTCCAATGAAATATTAGACAATAAATTTATACTTAAAATGTTCAAATTAAAGGGAAATGTAAGAAGCAAAACTATAAACTTTTTAGGATCATACATATTTACAACATCCAAATTTGTATAGATCTGCTACTAACACTACCTGGACAGAGGGCAGTGTTATTGCAAACCCTTGTTTCTCTTAAGGGGCTGCTGCAGTGTGTCCCGTAAGGTGGTACACAAGTTCTGGTTCGCACCTGCGACCCTTGACCACAAGTAACTGAACATGTACTCCATTGGGACCACTCTTCAACACCAGATTCACCTGTATACAAGACAACAAATAAAAATGAATACAGCCTTAAGTCATGTATGCTACTACAGCATGATAAAATGTTTAGTACAGAAACATTATGACATAAATAATGTATCAAGTTGCATGCATTTTTTTCATCAGTATTTATGCTCAGTAATTAAGTTCCTGAATTCCATCTAGCACTGAAAGGGTTCATTTGAATCAAGAGTTTTTGATGGCATAGAAATTGCAATAAAAATGAGTTTTTGCTTACTTTTAGAGTAAACCTTATCAATTTGGTACCACAATAGAAAATACTATCATAAAGCATACAGTTTATTTACTGTCGCTTTTGAAGTCTAAATGTCTTTTTCAGTAGGAGGCTAGTGGTGCTTTCCCACAAGCCATGCTTTCGGGTCTTTTTTCACCAATGCACTTTATTGGAGCAGGATAAAAAAAAGTCCTGCATGCTGTAGTTTAAGAACACTGCCTTGAATTTTGCCATTCAGGTCAATTGAACTGTAGTTTTTCAGAAATGTAAGAAAATCTACTATATGGCATGCGTTTTGCTGTAAAGAAGCCCTCATGTAAAGCTATTTTGCCAATATACAAGTATTATGTAAAGAGAAAGTTCAATAGGATCCATTAGAGTCCAAAAAACACACCCATACAGTCAACTGAAAAAAATCTAAAATAATACTCTAGATTAAGGCGTCATGTGTCTTTTACAGTAATTATGTTCCAAAAGTAATTCAAATATTCCTTGTGTTTGCAAATGTTCCTCTCTGTAGCATGTATTTTTCAGGAATTAACTAATAATATTTACTCTGATCCTCTGTAGCTGATTGGTACAGTAAATTGGCCAGCATGACACTGACTAATAAACAAGGATCTCAAGGTAAGTCAGAAGTTCAAAACAAATTCAGTAATTTAAATATTGTTTAACAAAAGGACTAAAGGCTTACCAGGGTATCCCCGTCAATATTTGTTCAGGTTGTTGTTACAGCTAAACTGTTTTTCATAAGAGACATAATTTCCATGAATCATTAGTGTCATATACGGAAGCATACAAGATTTTGGTTGCCTAATTCAATAACTTTTAGCAAGCCTTGTCCCAATTTCTGCAAGCTTGGATCCACCTTCTAAAATTTGGAAGATTTTTTAATAGAAGTATATGTTTCTTTTTCCACCAAGAAACTATTTCAGACATTTTAATCTTTTCAAACTTAAAGTTCTTCCAAAAAGCAGGCATCATATGGTACAGTTGCTATTAAGAAAACATTCCTCTGAGCACCACATTGTTTAGTAGGTTCTTGACTTTCCAACAGTCCAAAAACTACACTACCCACTTGTCTGCACCTAAACCAGAATAATGCTCTTAGTTACCAGTGATATGCTATCACTGGACAGGAGGGTGGCACCTTAACCAAGCCTAGGAGTCAGAGAAGTCACAATAATACAATAATAGCTTTGTGGTACCTTTTCTTAGGAAGAAGGTTTAGTTCAATTATTTAAAATGGATTGACAGCCAATAAAGTACTTCTATCAACAACCATTTATATGCATAAAACATAATTTCCCTTAAGGATGACATAAAGGCTATGATTAAATTAGACTATAATGTGAAGAATATAAATATATGTGTTTTGTTCAAATATAATGTTTTAAAAATGCAAATGTACAATGATTGTGTTAAATTATGAATTAATGCAGATGTGAGTATGTTACATGCAGTTACAGATAAATTAACTAAAGCATGTTGTATTATTGGCAGCCACTAACTAGAGAATCATTTTAAATTATTAACTGGGAGATTTGAAACTAATAATTATATTTTAAGCCAGTAACTGTACTGCAACACTAATTTAGACTAGATTTGCAGAAAACAGGTTCTAGGCAATGTAACTGATTGCTATAATGTCTAGAAATATTTTCATATTTTTCAAAGCTATGTGGCACACAGTTTAAAGCATTGATAGTAAAAGTACACATAGGAGCTAAAATATATAAACCAATGTAGGGTAACATATTCTGATGATATTTTTTGTTAAATCATTCTGCAATGGGTCCACTTGTCAACTGAAGGAGCATGCAAGATAACTTGACAAAGCTACTCATAAGATATCAGCTAAGTGTTTTCATTTTAGATGTTTTTGGTAGAATCTGCCAACTTTGATACACATTCAAAAACTTTTTAAGAAACTGTATACACAAAAGCAATTAGCCAAGTGTACTAAATATAGATTAGGATTTACATAAACTTTATTTTAGTCAATCATCAAAGTTAAAACATATCTGTTTAGTGACAACAGTGTGGCAACTTTTATTTCAGCAACAGCACATATAGCTGAATAATGTTGTTACTGATGTTCCTCTGTTATATAGAATATAGGAGGATAAATTGAGATGTCTAAGATGTTACAAAACTTTCAAGAAATACCATCTATTTTATAAATCATCTTTCCACGTGAACACAGCGTGTTGTTGTTCCAGTGGAAATGATTAATAATGCTGTACACACCAGGATGCCATAGCCCTCTTGATTAATGCATGCAGATAAGTAAGATCATATAAAGTGTACAAGGCAACTCCAAAATAAAGCTCAGGTATAACTGCATTTACTACACGCCATAATAGATACAATCTTTTATTTTGCATCACAAATGTTTCAGATCCCTGAAGTAAATTTATTAGCTATCCTATCCTTTTGAAAAGCCTTTCCTGTGGGGGTCTTAGAAACCTCACAAGGTATTTGCCATTAGTATAATTTCCTAAAAAAAAATTTCCCTATACATCTGTCTGATTTAGCTTGCTTTTGTTGACTTGACTTCCCAATCTGGGCTCTCGGCCATGATAACTTGCCTTAATGTTATCCAAAAAAAAGTAGCCTAATTGGCAAACAATGAATAAAAAAGACTTTTAATGGGAAAGGTAGCCAGATTGCAGTACCTTCAATTCACTTAAACATTTAGGTGTGGATGACAGGTTTCCTTTAAATACAGTTGTTATTACTAGGCTTTATTATAAAATGATAAAAAAGCACATGAAAATGCTAGATATAAAGCATTCCTAAAAATAAGACAATCTATCATTTTGTTTCCTGTTATTTGTACAAATAGTTTACAAGTGTTTAATTACAAATGAATGAATATCTGACTATAAATCTTCCAGGCTTATTCATTATGGTACAGTAAACCAGTAAGTACAGGTAAAAGAAACCAAAACACGGAAAGCAACCAATCAAAATGTGTATTTCAGTGACCTGACTTGTACAAATTTGATTTCAGCTGGTTTGCTATCAGTTATTTTATGTACTACTGTACTGAATACTTGAGCATAGTACTGTATATACTCGAATATAGGCTGATCTGAATATAAACAGAGGTACCTAATTTTACCTAGGAAACCAGGAAAAACTGATTGACTTGAGTATGAGCTTAGGGTGGGAAATGTGGCAGATTCTTTGCCTGGGTCCTCTCAGGGGGTGTTGACAACCAGCCACTTATCATCCTCAATCCGCCCATCCTGAGCCTTCATTCAAACAGCTAGGCAGACTCAGCAAATCCAAGTTCCCCGGGACAGAATCCTGGGCATCAGAAAAACCAGTGCCCAAAGGGGGGGCGGGCTTGTGGTCATGGCGTAACTGCCCAGACGTTAGCCCAACAAGTGGCGCAGATGTTGGGTCCTTCCCCCCCATAAGCCAGAGGAAGGGGGAAAGGGGGGGAAGGAGAGAGGGGGGAGAGAAATGCTGATAGGTGACTTGAGTATAAGCCAAGGCTGAGTTTTATAGCACATTTTGGGTACTGTATATGCTGTATAACCTATCTTCTGTATTCGACTAATATGTTTCCTACTTTGCTCACACTAAATTAACTACATAAAACCATACAAAAAAAAGTATAATGTAAAATTCTTTGCCTGGGTTCCCCAATAGGGACACTTGGATACAAAAAAACAAAAAACCTTCAACACTGTATCCCAAACTACCTCAGTCAGTGCATTCATTTTTATTAGCACCTAGATATGCCAGAGAAAACCTAGTTACTTGATAGCAAAATATACTGCATTAATATATAATTATATTGCCTTATTTCTTAAAAATAAAGAATAAAAAGCAATCCTAATAAGAAATGTGTTGTATCTTGTAGATTTTAATCTACGTATTACAAGCATGTTATATGACTTTAAACTAGAAGGTTGACAAATCAAGAATTTAAAAGTTACAAAGAGCATAGTAAATGTGTAACATTAGTCATTAAACATGTAAATCAATGCAGCCTTTTCAGAATCTCCTGTCTCTGTTTGCAACATAAAATAGATGTACCATTGATTTTGTGTGATGAAAGCATGCACTTGAGAAAGGAGTGACATTCAGTATGTACAAGGCTTAAATTTAATGCATGTACTGTGGCACAAGCTCCATCATTTTTTTCCTAAATAACTACTCACAGGCTAGGATTAAAAGGCATTTTCTGCTATAATAATATAATCAATAGAATGTTTTATTTATTGCTTGCCTTACCTATTAGGCTCTCAGTGACAAATTAAATGTTCAGAAATATATTTAGTAAAGCAGAAACAAAGTGCAAATTATTGTGACCTACAGATTACTTGGATTTCTGTTTACAAAACTCAAATGTCAAAATCTCTGATTTTATTGAATATGCCAGCTTATTTTTACCAGGTAACAATACAGCGATATATTGTGTATTTACCCATTTGCCTAGCTTTCTTCCTCTATAATGTTTACTAGCATATATTTTTTATTGTTTTTGTATGGTTTCATTTTTTTACAAGATGAAAAATTCTGTTCTTCTTTTCTCTTTTACCCACAACAAGACTCACATGAACATTTGAAAGCGTAAAAAATAGGGTTGTGGTTAACTGCTAATGGAGAATGACAACTTTTTTTAACCCAGATGCAATGTTACAGGACTTTCCTGTACCACATACAATGAAAGCATTTATTCAATAAAAGTCACTCCTGTGACATTAGCTTTACTCTTTAGAAGGTACGCGTATATATAGGGGTGGATTTACTATTTACTATTTGACACTGTAAGTATGGACCTGTAGATGGTAGAGCCAGACTTTTGCCGGCTTAAATCTAATAATACATTGTCACAATAGTTCAAGCCAGGTTGGGACAAGTAAAACAACAAAATGTTATGTGTAACAACGATGATCCTATTTAAAGTGTGTGTGTGTGTGGGGGGGGGGGGGGGACTATACTGTGTACCTATACATGCGTCAGTGATGGAAATCTAGCTTTAACTGAATTTTTAATGTCATTGCTTGGCCAGAATAAGGCAATGTTTAAAGCCTATGCCACTGCTCTTCTGCCTGCATATGCTGTGCATTTTTAGGTCCAAACCAGTGAGTACAATGGGCTGACACTTCAGACACTATGCATGCAACTTCCCTTATTGTATGGAGCAGGCTGGTAAATATGCTGCATTTCTGAGTATAGCTACAGAATAGACAAGATGTCAATCCCAGAAGTGCCATTGCATTCTCATTCCTCTATAAGAAGGCAAGGGCTATATGGATAATTAAATCTTTACTTAAATTTACAATAATACATTTAAAATGTAATAAAAAAAATATTAAAAATGTACTGCTGAAGGATCTAACTGCATTTTGACAGTAATATTATTAGCAGTACATTAATATCAGTTTGGCTGAAAATGATGTTATGGTACATTTTTAGTAAGGAAACTATATTGCTCTTGCAGCTATTACATAATGTTGTGGTGAAGATGCCAAGGATGAGCTGTTGTATTTTAATTTATACTACATATATTCTATTAGTTATAGATGTTTCCTAAAATGTTATACTGGACAATACTAAAGGGACACAGTAAAGCTTGCAGGTATGTTCAGTCTTCTTATGGCACTCTTTTTCTCAAACTCTTTGATGACCAAAACACATTTTCTTGGCAATAAAGGTAAATACAGGTAGTCCCCGGGTTACATACAAGATAGGAACTGTGGGTTTGTTCTTAAGTTGAATATGTATGTAAGTTGGAACAGGTACAACTATTTTATGGTGGTGTCAGTCACTGTAATACTCACTGTGGGTTGTACACAAAAAAAAAAAACTATGGAGCCTAAACATTCATTAACTTCTGGAGCAAGCTGTGCTTTGATATGCAAAAAGAAACATGCAAACCGTTCCCTCCAAGCCTCCGTCCTGCACAGGAGGGAGCAGGGAAGCCCCATTCGTATCTAGGCGTTGTCCGCATGTCAGATGTCTCTAACCTGGGGACTACCTGTATGTTTAATTTCTTTGTGAATATACTACCTGGGAATTAGTATGCAACATCAGAATTGTTCTTTATTGTTTCCTCCTATTCTTATTTTTCCTCCTCTATTGGGATTTGAGCATGCATGTTTATAAAATAAGTGTGTTCTTACCTCAAAATTCTTTTTATCCAAACAGTGTTTATTTGTGAAGCATATTCATGGATTAAGATAATGAATCACTATCTATGGTGAACTTTCAGGGCAAACTATGCTGGTACTTTTGACTTCAGCTGTGTACAGGCGCCAATTCAAATGTCAGATTATTGCCCTGGAAAGGATTTTTTGTGATAGTCTTCAGTGACAGCGGGGGCACCCACTGTATTCTCCTTTATTGGAAAGTTCCTATTGAAGTGGAATAATGAATGTTGTTGGGGGACTGCTGTACACATACCAATATTTTCCTGAGATGAGAACAACAATCCAAATGATATGTGATGGGCTGTATATAGAAGAATCATTCTTGTAAGACCTTCACACAAACATGTACAGTAGATCACCTGAGTTAATAACTATGAAGAAGAGAGGAAGGAGAGATGGAGGACATCTTAGTGCCAGTTTATCCGGGTAGTAAACAATTATGTTGAATAAAAAAGTAAAGCATGTTTACTTTACTATGTGAATATTTTATTTTCACTTAACTTAGTAAATAGGGAAAGGCTTTGGAGACGTCTGTCACCATAATATGTTCAAGCAAACGTCAATCACAGGTTATACTGTATTCTTTACTTTTTTACCACATTCCATAAGCTAAGTAAAAAATTTGCTTTTCAAAAAAAAAACACTGAACTTTAAAAGAAGTGAACTTTAGTAAAATTGCAGGAAAATTGCTAGGCGTGAAGTCCCAGGATAATATAGCCAAAAATGCATGGATAGGTCAAAAAGTGCCCAAAGATACCAGATTTTTAACAATCATTTTATATCCACAGGCAAAGCTTGCCCAGGAGCAAGATTCTAATGTAAAACCTGTTCATTTTACAAGATACAAATGTCCCTAATGTCTGCATTTGGCCACAGTCTGTAGCATATGACTGCATTATGAATGTATTTTACCATAAATTATCTTATGTTTTGTATCACATACACCAGAAACAATGATTGAAGGCTGAACAATCAGTCAATGAGAATCCCCTTATTACTGCCTTCACTGATAGGCCGCACCCCTTCCTAACCTAAAATACACCCAAAAGGATCCACATGACATATTTCTATTGATTTTCAAATCACACCAAGGTCTACCCTTTTGTTCTCCATTTGGGACTCTGATCATTGCATATTCTTGTTTAAATCACATTTCCACAGGGACCAGATCCTTCTTTTCACTCACAATGTCTCTATCAGTTCCAGAATTTGGGTTGTAACATGGAAAAACAATGATATAGGATACTATATTTACACATTTTTTCCAGCTGTTTCCCATATGTGCTTGAGATGCAACAGGAAGGTGGGCACAATGCTACATATTGTGGCCCTGCTCCCTGCTAAGACTTTTTGGAATACAGTGCATGCTACAAATATTTTCTTAAAAATACATTTTAAAAAATCCATATTTTTTTAAAGCACCATGCCTTATTCTTCTCATAAAATCCTAATATGGACCCCTAGTCAATGATGTCAGAATTTGTCTCCTTCTCTATTGGAGGGAACTGGACCCTCACCCCTCCATTGGCTATCAAAGGTAACTAAATTATGCATATGGAAGAATTTACTTCCACTAGTAAAGGGTACTAGGGATAAATTCAGTAGAACATGGTTTTACTTGTTGGAGTTTTTTTAATCCTCAGATAATATACAATACAGAACCAATCAGATATTAGTTTAGTTGGTAATATATTCTATGACTAAATAATGCTTCTACATCCCCTTTTCCCTCCATTGCCTCTCAAATCTTTCATTTCTCACTTGCTTGATTCTCCCCACACTATTCTCTAAATGATAAAAATCAGAAAATTGATCATGAAAAGAAGTGACACTGTACACATGCTTTTATTTTTCTTTGCACCATTGAAGCTCGCTGCAATCAGCAACAATACCAGCTAGCTCCAGATAGCATTTGCAGCCTCTTATGTGGACATTTCTTCCTGTGATGACTGTCTGATTGTCTGTTTAAATATCTGGGATATAAATACCAAGCTTGAATATTTGCTCATTACATTTTGATTATCTCTTTGTGCTGTATGATATCATTATCATTGACAATTCCTTTCCTTTTAAATGTAAATAGTTTAAAAAAATATTATTATTTAAAAAATCTGTGGACCTTTGGACAAATCCACCAGATATGGAAATGTTTGTGATATTTACTCCTAAAGTAGTCTGTCTAAGTTCTGTGATAAGGGTGTGATGCGTGCTAGGACCATGTATCATCTTATAGTAATAATGACTTTAATTTGTATTTGGAATAATATTTTATATTTGGAATAAATGAGGAAGGTATCCAGAGTTCATTGAGAAGCTCATGCTAATAGTTTGTGCTATTCTCCCATTATCAAATATTTTCCTTGGTCTCTTCCCCAGTGTTTAAAATAGGGTAAATGTTTTAGAGGTAGAAGACTCAACATCATATATAAGATAAATGACAAGTAATCGTTTTGCAGTTCAGTCTTTTATAGATGTACTCTGGAGGAGCCATAGAACTAAGGTATCCCTGTATCTCTAAAGTTTTGAGAAAATTAAGTAATTGAGTGTAGAGATAAAATTCATATAATATTTTCCCTGCAAAGTAGTTTTTTACAGGATGCCCTGGCTGGTCTAAAGATCTGAAATCCTCAAAAAATCATTAATGGACTACCAGTTAAAAGCCCTTATTGGGTGCCTGCAGTAGTTTGAATTTTAAATCATAATTAAACGAATTGCCCTATTTTACCTAATATTGTGACACAAAGACATGAAAAAAGGAGGCACCAATTCTATTGTAAGTAATACAAGTAAAGACATGTCCCCTGCAAATAGATAAAACAACACACAAAAGTGTGCATATATATGTAAATTACGGTTCAGAGCAATTGCATTAACTGTTTGGGTATAAATTGTAAAAGAAAAAGACACTTACTTTCAATTTACTGAAAATATTACTTAGGTATATGAAACTAAAACTTTGACCATGAACATATTGTAATGCAGGAGCATATCTACATTTTACTCTTGCAATTATATGTCTAACCCATGAATATTTCTCTTTAATAGAATTTATGATTTAAGAAGCTTATCTTATTTTTAAGTATTTAATTGGATGAATTTAAACCCAAAGAATACCAAATCAGATTTAAAACCACTAAAATAGAAATTGCATTGCTTTACAAAGCCACATTTCATTCTCACTGTTCTATTATTATATAACTGGGCTTTCAAAGAGCATTTTAATACAGCTTCTCCCTTCTGTGCAAGCTGGCGCATTTTATATAATGTTGGAAAGTGCCCTGAGCACAAGTGATATATGTGACAAGTTGTAAAAACAAAACAATTACTGATTCTTTGCACTTTTGATCGGATATGGCTGCAGAACAAATAAAGTCTTCTGTAAATGATATTAGAAGAGAAAGCTATTATTCATTTGGTTGTAAAGCCTGTTTGCTAGGGAACAACACTGCAAACAAATGGTTTGTGATGATGAGCTGATGTATTAGTAACTACAAAAATAAATGCCATGAGAGTTTAAAAAGGAAATTTCAAACAGAGCATATTTTGATCCATATTTTCTAAAGTTTTTTTTTATCTAATAATATTTTCTAAATGTACAGATAAAGCATATCAAAGCTATACCTGTGCAAACTATATTATAAATGCACTATGAAAATATTTAAAGCTTCAAAAAAGTATTTAAACAAAAACGCCATTTAGTCCCTGACATCACAAATGCTGGAAAGCACTGTTATTCCTAAACTTCAGTTACAAAGCTTTCCATAATCTATCCCCTCCAGACATATTCTACTAAATACCATATACTGTCCCAACCACAATATGAAGCCATCCTATCCTCCATGTTGGTCATCTCCTCCTACATTCAAGACTTTCCATGAGCATTACCCCTCTTTAGGGTTCAACATCACATCCATCAAGCCTTGAAATCTTTAAGCACACCCTTAAAATATACCTCCACAGACAGGCATACAATCTGCCATAGCCTCCTTCAGTCACATATGCATAGCTGCCTCATTCTACACCAGTTCTCAAGAGAACTAAATGCCTCCTTTACAAAACTGTTCTTTACCTTACTTTGCACCTTCACCCCACTCTAGATTGTAAACTCTCAAGGACAAGATCCTCCCCTATGTGTAAGGGTGTCCAAACTTTTTGCAAAGAGGGCCAGATTTGCTGGGGTGAAAATGTGTGGGGGCGACCATTCAGCACATACTCAGGGTTAATGTGGGCGTGGTCTGCATGGGTCCCTCACTGCACACTCCCTCGAGGATGATGTGAGGGATTCCCTGTGCACGGAGTCCAGTGTCAGTGCGGGCTTCATGCAGAGCACGTTCCTGGAATCAGAGTGAGCGTGGTCCGTACGGGTCCACACAGGGCACACATGAGAGCTCCCGTTCTCCTGAATATGCCCGCCGAGTAGCAGGCCGATAATTGCAAGGCGGTTGATCAACTCTAATGAAATATAAAATGGCTTTTTTCTACGCGTGTATTTTGAAATGTGGTCAACAGTGCTTGCGGGCCGCATATTATTGATTTTATGACAGAGGCTGCGGGCTGGTGGAAATCTGAGCACGAGTCGCAATTTGCTCCCGGGCCAGGCTTTGGACATGCCTGCCTTAGTGTGTCTTGCTTGTTTTAAATACTCTGTCAAATCATCATGTTTTGCAGTTTGTACTTTAGTAATGTCTTACTGGATTTTCTTAGTGTACTGTACATTAACTATTTATGTAATATTAGTGTCTCCTATTCTTTATATTGTACTGTGTATTTTCCTTTAAATATATAACCTTTGGTTATAGCTTCATTCTTTAGTTTTATTAATACAGTATATGCTAATTGAATTTTATGCCCTGACTCTATATAGATTTCTCATATGATTGATATTATTGCATTGCAGTGACCTTAATCCCAATTACCAACAGGATCTTCAGTGTTCTATTGAAGCTTGGCTTTGTTCTGTTCATCAAAGTACAGATTCCAATTTTATGTCAACAGAATATCTGCAGTAATGTATATAGATTATAAATGCTCACCAAATGGAGTTTTATGAAGTTTCTCTAGAAGAATGCTGATTACATGCATAATATTTATGTTCATGAATCATGATGTTCTTTTTTATGTAACTATTTTGTTTGTACTTAGCAGGTATTTTATTGTGAAACGGTCTGGTTCTCTGGTTGTCTAGATTAGGTTGATTATAATAAAGTTTATTTTTATTGTATGCTATATTTAGGCACATTTTAAAGATTTTCTATGTAGTTTTATGTGTTTGGAACATATCAACAATTATTTTTACACGCCCAACAAGCCTACAAATGTATTTAGGTTTATCAGTCTGTAAAAAAATATTTAATGTTTTAATAGTGTTTTTCTTAATGTAATTCATAAAATATCATTTGTTATATTGTTATTCTAAATATTGCTCTTTAAAAAAAATGATTTTGATGATTTTTTTCTTATTATAAGTTTTATAAAATACTTATTGTTGCTAGACCTCAGCCAAAAAAATTTCCATATGTGTTACATACAAAGATAAAAGCTAAAAAAATTTATTCTGCTGGTACCATACCCCAGAGGTTCCTCATCGGCTCTTCCCTACAGTCAATCCATAGTGCTGGTGGTGTGGGACCGACAGGGGTACCTTGGAGCACATTCTCTGGGACTGCCCACTGATTCCAGGTTTATGGACACAGGTGGGCAATCTCATTGCCAGTGTTACCTCGCTTTGATCTCCCACTGGACATGTTGACTCATCTACTGGGCTTACCTATATACCAAGCCCCACCTGGCCCACACAAACTAATCTCTCACATTCGACTGGCTGCCAGCTCCCTTATAGCCTCTCTCCTGGAAAAAAACAGTGCCCCCTTCTAGAGAAGCTCTGTATAGCAGAATTCAGGATATTTGTTTAGTGGAATACCTCACTGCCATGTTACCAGATAGATTGACCAAATTTAAGAAAGTTTGGGATAACTGGGGTGTCTATTATGTTACCCTTACTTCTTAACTGGTCGCGAGAGTTGATCCCCCCCCCACCACCACCCTGTTCTTTCTACTCCCTGAACCCTCATTTTTTCCCCTTTGTTGCCAGTTAACTATATACAATGACACTCCCTAGGAGCTGCCCCATGAAAGGAACCCCTTGTTAGACAAGATGTTTGGAATTTCTAACTAAGTTACACAAGTTCTATTATTTCCTGATGCCTACTTCCTTTTTTTAGGTGATGGACATGTACTAAGATTGAACTCTATGAGATACAAGGACTTTGCTGTTGTACTAATGTTCATATTACTGCCTATCCATCGCTTGTGCCTGTTGCCCACTCATATAAATACCAAGCCTATTGTGCATTACAAAGTCTAGCATAATACTGTCATTCCAAGAATTTGGTTTACATGCTGGTTTCCATTATTAGCTTCCAAAACCAATTTTTTTCTTTAAAAATCATAAAAACAGTTATTTTGTTTCTCCCTGACCATAGAGAGTGAAGGGAGCAGGTTATGAATGAAAGTATGACACATGTCATGGCTATGTGCCACTGGAAATAAATTAACCACCTGAGCGTTACACTGATTTCTAGATTTCTGTTCCAAAAGC
>NC_092861.1:66020042-66075630 GCF_032062135.1 Pyxicephalus adspersus | reverse complement strand
CTTGATAGTTGTACTAAAAAAAAAACCCGGATTAGCAAATCCTCCTCAACCTTTTTGATACAGCAAAACTTGTGCAGAACAAACAGATTCACAGAGAGAAAGTTGTCTAAAGCTTTTATAGTATGTTATATGATCCCTAACATTCAGCTATTTATATATTCAAATCTCCACATATTTTAAGGGCAAAAATTAGTGAAATATCATAATCAGGATACAATATCAAGGTGCCCTTTTATCAAATTACAGTAAAAGGAAACAAAAGTGCTACAAAAAAATGTCAATTAGGGCTATCTGGTAGTGGCTATTTAAGTCAAGCAACAAAATACATAAATATTGTTCTGATTGTAATGATAAAATTAGAATGCTAGGGCACATAATTGTTTCTCTGTATAAACTTAACATGTCTATGGCTAAACTTCCATACATGTGTAAACTATTATTTAATATACAGTAGCCCTCACAAAATGGTACAATTTTTTTATTTATAATTCTATTATCATGTTTATATATAGAACAAATAAATCACGTAGCTTTACAAAATCTATAGTATGCTATATATATCGTTATTCATTTATTTTGTTTTTTAATCTTTTATTGATTTATTAGATTTTCACTTAGCTGTTAGTACAAATGGACCAGAACAGTGTGTGATATAAATAAAAACTTTGACCCTTAAAGTAGATTTAACAACTCTCTATATTCTAATATTTCATTTACTTTACTGAAAAAGACAAGCTATTTGCCATCTGTTAATTGAAAGCATTTTTCTAGTGCATAATTATTGCACACCATAACCCTTTCAGAGCTAGATAATTCCTCAGATAAGGGATTAACACAAAAAAGATTTAGCTTAATTGTGAGGATAAAAATTAATGAAGCATATTGATTTCAGCAATTTTGCACATTTGAAATGAATTTATATTTTAAGAATCAATAAACGGAAAACACAAGTTGTCATTTTATGAATTAGCAGCTAGTGACATTCACAAACATGTATGTAAAGGATTCAAAATTGATTCACATCTACAAGATAATTGAACTAAATCTAAAGCTATTGGTAGACATATCTTTGCCAGTCAGTTTTCCTGCCTGTAAAATAGAATACGCCAATAGGATGGAGTTTAGTATCAAAATTTGATCCTGTTGTACAATAGCATTTGTCCAGCTAAAATGTACATACAATTAGTTATGTTAAATCTATAATATGTAATAATTATGTATTTGTGAACGCTAAAAGGTGGTCTTCCATAAAGGAACAACTTGTATTTTAAGCTGCTTGCATACTTGCATCATGGCTTGATTTTGAATCTTTCCATGTACAGATGTACCATATTTTTCTGTACCATATGAATACCTATTTAATTGGGACTGATTTAATAAAGCTCTCCAAGACTGGAGAACATTGACTATCATGGAATAACCTGGGTGTTCCAGCAAATCTGGAATGGATCTGGTTTAGGATTGAAACATTTGACAACTAACAGCAAGTAATTTTTTAAGAAATCCATTCCAAGGTTGCTGGATCACCCATGTTCTTCCATGATAGTCTATCTTTTCCAGCCTTGGAAAGCTTTGATAAATCAGGCCGATAATATTCACCATGTGAGGGCTTATGCACATGGCCACAGAGTTACAATTTCAGAAAAACACCAGATAAACTCCACATCTAAAATGTGTTTTAGTAGATACAAGTCTGCCCTGTTCACCTCTATTGCAAATGAAGGCTATCATGTAGATCCAGTGTTGATCAACGCAACAGTGTGCATTAAAAGGCACACAATGCAAAAAGGATTGGATTGTTGAATTACATGTAGTCCAGAATGGAATTACAGACTGCAATCACTATAGAGGTGAATGGGGACTATCTTGTACAACCTAAAACAACAAGAACATTAATTATTTGGCTAAAGCTACGAAGGCCAGCTTTGTGCATAAGCCCTAAGTAGAATATATGATCATGGCAGTAAATTCTACTGCTTTTCATTTATATTAGATTTGTTACATCTGTATTTGTAAAGACAATGGGTTAGTTAGCCACAATTGAAATGGAAGTGATCTGTTTATTTTGCAGCTACTTTATTTATGGAACTGTAACTGGTGAAAAAAATAAATAAATGAGTAAAAAAAGTATCAGCTTAGAAAAAAACTGACAAATATGCAAAGGATTATGGAAGCATGCAGTGGTTTTGCTAAAATTGATAACAGTAAGTAGAAAAATGTAACTAATGTATTACCAGTTTGTGCCATAAATTTAGCAGCATCAGCTTGTTCCTGGGTGACCCTTTTCTCATGAACAGATCTTGGTCGCTGACTTTTAATTGTATGATCTCCAATCATTCCAAATTCTAAAGACAGAATAAAGGTTTATGAGAGCTTGTGTGTAGACATTTCTCAAAAAAAGTAACAGCACTCATGTCTCATGCAATATGTTCCTAAACATACTTCCATAAGTGTGATACAGTTTGAACAATATAAAAAATCAATTAACATTGACGTAGCTATGCTATTCATAATAATTGTACACATATCAGATTATTAAAGTCAATTCAAAGTCAAGTGAACGTTTCAAATAAAATAACTATGACAGAAAAACTATGTACATAAAAAATATTATTATTAACACCTTAATCATTACTAGCATATATATAATATGCAGAGATATCAGGAATTTAGATTTAGTGATAATTAAAGGAGGGAAAAGTGACATGGGCTTGAGTTGTATGGAGACATGAGTGTGGCAATAAAATCTTTAAAAATGCAAAATGAAAAAAAAAATATATGACTCTTACATTTTAATAATCCTGTATCAAGTTACAGGTAATCACAAACTTGTGATTAAGTACAAAAACAGTTTACTGTAGAAATCTGCTTGTCAATGGAATTCTGTAGAGTTAGTATAAATCAACCCCTTGTATAGGAGGAAAATATAATGCTTTTGTTTCCAATGGTTTTTTAATGAATATATAATGAAACAATGCAATGTAAACAATATATTCATAACACAGGGGAGTTTTATTTAAAATTCTAAAGAAAAAAAGCCATAGGGTTGCAAAGCAAAAAGGGAAAAACTGGAAAGGCTTAAGCAAAAACATAAGAGAGTACATGCTGCAAAGGCAGAACAAGAGTTTACAAAAAGAATATAATTTATAAAAACAGCTTTTGTGTCATGTTGAATGACAAACAACATTGCATATCAATGCATTTATAAATAATTATCTTGGGAAATTATCACCATGGTGTTAATTGTCGGTTTGTTGATGTTAATACTACACTAGAAAGAAAAATAATTAACTGTTTCAATTTAGAAAAAAAATGCATTTGTTATCTTTGTTGAAAATAACAGCTTGTGACTGGCCTAATTCATATTCTCAAAAGCTATGTAAACAAGGCTGGCTTAAGTAAATAGAGATGTATGTATATTAAACAAAGTGGACCTCTAAAGAGCAGCATATTGCAGGCCATTCATTAGAATCCATTTGACTTTACAAGTATATTTTTTATATTTGCTAATGCTGCCCACATAGCAAGAGAATTATCCATTTGATCCCTAGTAAGGAGCTCATTATTACGATTAACCTATACACATATACTGTATGACCTTAACTGAGAATTAGATATTTGGTACGTAGGCCCTGCTTCGAGATTGGCAAAAGAAAATATCAACATATTGAGTTTTTTTGCAGGGATAATAAATTGCATATTTCTAGCACTTGTGATAAGCAAAATTGATAAATGAATTGTCAAGAAAATGAATATATTACAGCACCGATTTGCAGTATAATTTTAATTACATTGGACTATGAGGGAAGCTTGTTTCTTCAACTCTTCAACTAGAAGAAGGGCATTTTTATGATCAGTGTTTGCAGAGGGCCAGAAAAGGGGATTAAAAAAAGGGGGATAAAAGGGACAGCAGTAAAACAGCTATCCCTAAACTTGCTTCATTGTAAAGTAATCAATGGATGAAATGACCAAATGGGGCCATTTCACCAGGTAGGCAGTGACTGACTGCTTGATAACGGGGGCCCTGTGTGGCCCCCAAAACGATGAACACTGCTTTGGATCTCCATTCATCTGACCACCACACTCATTGCTGATCCTAAATTGTTAGTACCAACTTTTTGTGCAGCTGGGGCTTCTAGTTTCCTTGTGGATATGGTCTTTTTTAAATAAATATATGTATATATATAAGTCTGACTTTACATTTGTATCTATGGAGGGCTCAAAGCAATGTCCTAGTGTTAGTAGGGGATAAAATTATTTAAAAATGTAGATAAATATCCTACTGCACAATGGACAACTTTATTGCAGATTTGGGAAAGTCATCCAAACATGACCTATCCTGCACTAGTTCTCCACTTAAAAAAATATTCCTGGTTATGCTTAATTTTAAACTTGCAAAGTTTTAATAAAGGTTCCAGATAAATGACTTGTTTTATGGCAGTCCTATTGGAATAGTATCCTATAGCTTATTATCAACATACAAGGACTTTAACCTTTTTATGGTCCATTGAGACACCTATTTAGTAATTTGTGAACTGTTTGTTTGTTACCCTAAAATTAGAAAATGCTAATGTTACACCAGCGTCTAAAAATCTATGACCACTTAAAAAGTCATATCAAAAGGAAGTGCATAAAAGGAACCCACTTGGAAGAACCTGTGTGTTTTTTTAATGCTTCCCTTTAAAATATATCTTCATGCCAAATAAGTAAAATGTGAAGTCAAGCTTTTAAAAAAGGTAGGGCTTTTTCTATGGATAAGTGATAATGGCATATTTGACATTGTGTGATTACAACACCATACATATAATGCTATCTAAAATGTCAACAAAAAACTTCTGTTTATATTAAATTTAAAGAATTATATTGGCTCTAAAAGAAATACTTTTTTTATTTTTAAAATGAATATATAGGTTACTATGTATACGAAGAATAGTCTGTTCTTATTTACTTTTTTACGTAGTTCTCCTAAACTGATTCATATGCAATAATAACCATCTGAAATCAATGAGAAAACAGTACATAAACGAATAAAGTGTGCGAGAAGTACATCAGTTTTGGAGGCAAGGAGCTGGAAATACCAGTCTGTTACATTTATGTGCTGGATAACCTTTGACTTCTATTGTTTGCTTATATGCTTCAATGAACTCATTGATGGACATGGCAATATCTGAAATCTGCTGAAAATTGAAAAATATGTTTCATCTTAGTAAGCTCAAGGCTAAAAGACTAAGAAACTACTTTAACAAAATATGAATCACGGATTGTAACTACCTGGCACTTTTAAGTTAAACCAGTCTTACAAAATGACAGGGAAAAATGGCAAATACAAGAGAGATCATTGCCATTGAGCTATAGTGATTTGCAGTTCATAGGGCAATTCTGTTTAAGATGACAAAAATACTGCCGTGTAAAAGTTACTACTGTTTATAGACAGTAAATTTAGTGCTAGCCCTCTAATTGCTGCTGAAAGGTGTACATGGGGCAATAAACTACATTTCCAAAAAAAATAATTGAGTTGCTTTTCAATTGATTTTGGTAATGATAATTGCATGACCAGCAAAAAGGATAGGAAATATGGCAATATCTTTGTTGTTTATTAAATAGACAGTTCACACAATGCTTATATTTTAGTGTATATATTTGACTTTCACCAAGTGTCAGCCTCTTACAATCTCTGTACAATAGAGCTTGGACTGAGAATAGAAGAACCAGCACAAGAAAATCTGTTGTGCTGTAGTTTAAGGAGTGTAGTGGAAGGGGAATGGAGCAGAATAACTGAGAAATAAGCAAACCAGCGTGTTGTATCTGCAAATTTTTCATTTTTTTGTTTTTACAGGCTTGGGCTGGGACAAGACCTGTGTTACTTATGAAGAATTCACCCCTAACAACCACCAGCCAATGGGCACACTGCTCCCTATTTATAATAGCAAATCAGCCTTCTCCAGTTACATACATTAAGGGCAGGGTTCTGTGGTACCAACATCAATGACCTGGGGACCCTTTAGGTAAAAAAAAACACAGAAATTATTTAGTAATAATGACTAAGGTTTAAGGAGATATACAAAGTTAACTGGGGATGTTCTAAAGGATTTTAGGCACTGAACCAGCTGAAGCCTACAGTCACATATTCACATCACTGAGGTTATGGTTATGGTTATGTGAAGTCTAAGACAACATTAAAATACTGTTGGCAAAATGGTGGCAAATGGCTTTCTCCATATGCCCATTTTCCCTTTCACTGACTGCCAACACTTGGGCATGTGTTTCCCACAGACAGTCTACATTGAGACATTCTAGTTACCAGTGTGTTATTCCTCATACTAACCACTGACAGTGGGGTGTTCTTCTTCCACTAGCTGTCAACATTCAACGATACCTGCTCCCATTGATTACTGACACTGGGCATACTTCCCAATGAGCAATGGCACTGCAGCATTCTTCTTTCCATTTACCAATCACTCTAGGGCATTCTTTCATTTCATAGAGCCAACATTACAACATTCTTCTTCTGACTAGCCACCACTAGGGAATTCTTCCTTTACGTTACTGCTGACATTTGGGAATGTAGTCTACTACTCACTGCTGATACTGGGGCACTCTTTCTCCAATTGACTACTGCAATGGGCATTCTTTCTCCCACGCTTTGCTAACGCATGGGCATTCATTACACTGACAGCCAACACTAGGGCATGTTTTCTCTCTCTGGCCATCAAAGCATTATTTGTCTCAATGACTGGCAATACTAGGGCTTTCTTACCCCCACTGACTGTTGATATTATAGTATTTTTCTACCCCCACACTAATCATACTCCTACTCTTTGCACTCTGTATGCTCTCCCGTACATTAAATTCTGATTAAGGTGTTTAGTGTCTAAACATCCACTGGTTACTATGTAGTTCACAACTGTTCTTAATTAGAGTAGGCTCAGATATATTGTTATCTCTTTGACTATAGTCTGTCTGCAGAAAAGAATACGTAATAAAAACATTTGCTTAAAAAAATTAAATAAAGCTTTGTCCTGAAGGTGGAGCCACTGGGGAAAACTTTCATTGGCTAATGGTTGTTAAGGAGCTCTCAGATAAATGTAGCTTGGGAGTGGAGCAACTAAATATCAATTGAGAATGTGCTAGTTTTATTAGAACTAAGTAAAAGGACTATTTTCCTGTAGTAAATCAACCTCATTCAGTAACTGTCGTAACATATGTCACTCAAGCTAAGTAAAGAACTTCCATGTTCTTTTAAATCCAATGACTTTTGAGTGTATGAATAGTGGTGTTGATTCTGTGCTGTTAAAACACATTATGTTTTTTTAAACGCATGACATCTGTATTGTACTGGCATCTTCCATTCTATGGGGACAGATTTATAACTGGGTTTACTGACATTTGAACATTTGCATTCACATACACGCATTAATCAAAGCCCTGTTTATAAAGTGTATTAAATGTACATTTGTTGTATGTTTGTCTATGCAATCACCAGTTAAAATGATGATGCCTTTATTAGCCATCATCTGTTATTCAATGGGAGAACATGTTTACTTTAGCATTTCTCCATTTTATAACCCTGAAAATGTCACATTATCTGCACATTCAATGACCATGTCCATTTTATACATTGATTGCAAATCTGAGCTGTAAAGAATGTTTTATTGCTTTCAGTAGTGGAAATATGATTATACTGCACTCTATAAACGTATCATACTGCTACCGTAATATATTCAAAGTGATGTTGCTAGGCTAAATATTGGCATAGGGTGTGTTTTACTTGGTCAAACATGGCTTGCTATTCCGTCAGTCAAAACCGATGAGCCTCTTGTTTCAGCATTTATCTGGTTTTAAAATGTAAGGAGGCATCTCTAGGCAGAGGTCATTTAATGTTACCCCGTTTTAGGCTAAGACATCTTCATCTTTACAGAGCTCGTGCTTTTCATTTTAATGAGGCATTCAATGTTAAGGTAGTGTAGAGAAATTGGCACATTAGTCATGCCATTCAGGATCTTTTAAGCTTTGCTTTGTTCAAGCTCATTGTACTTTTGTTCTTTGCAGGTTGCTACTTTCCAGCCCTTCCTCTACACATCATAGTTCCCCCAGGGATTTTAAAGTTATTGGAAATAGTTCTAAAACCTATGCATATACTCATCACCACAAACCTTGTCAGAGAGGAAAAAAAACAAAACTTCAATTGTTGAGAGGGGAAGTTTAGTTGTCTGATTGCACTATAAAATTACTACCGAACTTGTATCACCTCTCTCAGGGAAAGTAATAATCATTACTGCATAAATGATATATTGAAAAAAGTTATTCAAAATTCCTGGTCTCCAGGTCATAATAACTAACATTTTATGACTGCTACATGTAATGGCCAAAAAGTTACTTGTTAGGGGATAAATAAATGTAAAGGGTACCCCAAGATCAATGGTATGATAACCTTGTCCAGTAAAATGTCACCTATTTCCTTATAACAATTAAATATTTTTAAATTTCTATTATATAAACAAATTTAACAGGTAACAAAATATTAATTTACATTTTTTAAAAATACAAAAAAAAGTTTTTTTTTTCGTTGTATTCCAGATTTACGTTACGTTAAAAAAAAATCGTTTTGCGTTAACCCCTTTAACCAAAAAAAAGAACTGTTCAAAAAATAATGTTACCATGAATAAAATTACTAAAAAAATCAAACACAAAAAAGCACAAAGACCCTGATTTACTAAAATAATAGATAAGTATTCTTATACATTATCAGTACATAATTAGCTATTTCAAGAATTTTTGAAGGCTTTTTCAATGTTTTTATCAAAGTGACTTTTGGGGATTTTGGAATACTGCCTAGACAGGTTTCAATGCTCAGAAAAGTGTACAATTAAAAATGCTTTTTATAGACTAGCTATGGATGTTTCAATTACTGAAAAACTGTAAATCTTCAGCCACGATCTCTAGGTACAATTTAAACATATTTATTATATTTGTAGAGCTATTTTATTGCAGCATGTCACATGACACATGAAGGTATAATAAAATACATTGTCTGCAAAAAAATAGGATTTTTTTTTAACCTTGATCATATACAAACTAAGCATACATTGTATGAAAGTTACAATAAAAAGTTTAATTGGGGTTGGTACTTTAGTTAAATGAAATCTTTACAATGATTTACAGATGTACAGCACATGTAAAAGTGATCAGCTTAATTGGTGGTAGAGAAGAGTCATCAAACTAAATGAAAAAAGTACTCTTGTGGAATGGGAATATTAGGAATAGTAAGATGTTAAGTATGTTGACGAATATCAGTACTCAAAATACTTCATATGTATTTCTCTCGTAATACAATTATTTGTATGTAATACTCCAATTGTTCTTGATTAATGGGCACTTAAGGGTCAATATGTGGTCCTGCATGCTATATTCCTTTCTGCAATTATAGGCATTGCACAGAGTGAGTGCAATTTCTGGATTAGGGGGTGAGGCACATTAAAGTTCTCCAAGGTTTAAAAGGATACACTTTCATCAGAGAACCTGGGTGATCCAGCAAACCTAAAGTAAATCTGGTCCAGGATTGAAAACATTTCATAACAAATAGCAAATGAATTTAAGAAATCCATTCCAGGTTTCCTGGATCACCCATGTTTGGTGAATAAAGTGTATCATCTTCAGCTTTGGAGAGCTTTAATAAATCAGGTCCACTGTTTGAAAAAAGAGGTGAACACATTGCGACTATACATATTTATGAATCTTTTAAATATGTCATTGATTGATGTATAAATTGTTTACTGTATGAATATATGGAATATTGCCTTTTGCACTTTATATTATATATTTTGATTTTATTGCTAGAAATGTGTTTGTATTCAAAACAATATGATCAACAATTACGAGTATATTAATTCATATATATTTTTGTATTATTAGAGTATTAGTCTCTCTCACCAGCAGCACTATATGGATGCCTTGCAAAAGAATCTCAATTTTCTTGCAACTTCTACATTGGGGTGTATTGTTGGTATAGACACTCTGATACTAAGAAAACCTGGCTCATTGTACACAGATACTTATGTCTCAGTTGACATTAGTGTGTATGTCCTTGGGGTATAAACCTGTATATCAGCATTTGATGGAGGGAAGGGAGCTTTTTCAGTAGTTGCATTGTTACACTTCCCCTGTTTCCTAATTCCTATGTGCAGATTTCAATTTTTCAGTTATATTTAATTTAGCTTTTTCCCCTTCCCATGCTTATTCATGGCACTGCATACCACTAAACCACTCAGTCCTCATATAATATGTAAGTGGTAGATGATCCTTTACAAAGATAATATCCCGTCGATGGTTGGTGCAACATACCATCACATCCCCCTAGCATCAACTATTTTTAGGTTTTGTGACTGGCCAGGTTTTGTGTTGCTTTTCCCCTTTATCTTCCCTAAGCTTTCTTACTAGTATTCATATAAAGAATAATATTGACTATACAACAAAAACAGCATATTTGAACAGTTTAAAGTTTGTAGCTAGTACCAGTCATTAGTTTATCAGTATATAATATATTATATGTGAAATATCATTTTATTTTAAAATAATAATAGTACGTATCCACATATTTGATTGTAAACCAGCTTAGAGGGTATTAAACTTGAACTCTTGGGAGATACAATATTGAAAAAACACCATTTAGGCTAGTTATATTTTCAGTAAATTAATTTAACATGCTTTTTACTTTACTAGAACCTGAAATTATCTTTTATCAGTCTCCAGTAATCTATTGTAGTGAAGCACTTAAGCTCTGAGATACAGGGGCAGTGCAATGAGCCATCCATGTTCCTACTGATTTGCACAGTGCTATCAAACATGCTTAAGACAGGACAGAACATGAACATGAACATAAACTAATAATTGTGATGCTGCCCTTTCCTTGGCAAATCAAAGGCTGGTGCAGTTTGCAGTATAGTCCAGGATCTGGCAGGGTTTGCTGGATTACAAAATGGTGTGAGCAGAGTTATTAATAATTGTCAGGGAAAATATTTATTTCATATGTATGTCTGATTTTCCTGGAGTTCAGCTTTGACCAATGTGTTGATGTTAAAGCGTAACAAAAGCTAAAAAAAAAAAATACATCTTTGATTTAGTTTGTCAATATCACTAACACAGCAGTGTTGGTTTTTCTGTTCACCTTTCTAACATGCTTTATTACTGTTTGATCCTGTCCAGCAAACAAAGCAGGTATAGAAAGCACAAATCTCAGCTGCTAAATGGTCAGTAGTTGTTCAGCAGGGAACTGGATAAGAGCACATGCCATGTTAACACCTTCTTATCTGCATGTATACTACAGAAGTTTTGCCTATTTGTTTCCAATACACTGCATACTTTAAAGTGCTGTACCAGTAAAAAGAAAAAATGTTTCATGTGCCTTGCTTTTTAAGATTGTATTCTTCAATATTTGAATAAAAAAGGCTTTAAAATATACAAATCAAATGACAATGTGTAACTGCTGCATGCCATAAAATATAATAAAAAAAAAAACTGCAGTAAATGAAATGCTATCTGCCCACCTGCTACAGATTACTATACCATGTTCTACATTTGTGAATAACACTAATAATGTTTAATTCAAAGGAGAACAAATGTGCTATGTAAAGAAAAGAATTAAGATATCAGTCTTATCTGATAGCAGTCTTTCCATTTTAAACTTATAAAGTGTAAATTTAACCCTTACAATAACACAAAATAATCATTTCTTACACTTGGATGGAAGTTTAATAGAATATATCATCCTAATTTCCAGTGTTTGTGTGAGATCTCAGTCTCCTGGCTTGTCTGTCAACTGAGAACTCATTATTTCAGAAATAGGAATGCAGACACTGTGCTTTGCCACAGAACCAAAATGATATATTGTACTGTAGTAAGGGAACATCTACATTTAATGATTGTAAAAGTCTATCTATCCCTGGGGTAGTTAAAAGTACAAACAAGTTGCTGGTACATTCAACCAGAAAGTCAAACCAATTAAAGTGCTAAAAAAAATACAGCTGTATCTGGAAAGTTATGTTTATGTCTGGAGGTAGAAAAATAATCTCGCAAATGTGTCCTGTGGATGCACCATTTAATAGAGCTTCAAAAATACCTTTATTTTTCCAATTAGCTAAAAAGAACAGCATATACCCACAAAAATGATTGCTTGGAATCTCGTGCCTTGCTTTCTCAATGATATTGATTGTAATGCATAATTTAGGAATACAAAAAGAACATTTTGTGGTAAAAATGCAAACATTCATGATAAATCATTTAGTGGGTACAGGTATTAAATTGTTACTGTATAATTATGAGCAAAAACATACAAAATTAAACGTAGGCTGCAGCCTGTCACCAGCATTAACACAGCAGTTTCTGTTTTTCTGATTACCTAGTCACATAGTTTTAATTTACTAGTTGTTCTTGCCAATGGATCCATGATTTTTCCATTCCCTTTAACTATGCTATTTTCAAAGCTTGAACAAACCATATTGCATTGGGGAGGTTGTTTGCAATGGTCAGCTTTTATTATATGGCTTACACCATTTTCTACAAGATAAAAAATCTGTTGCTGTAACTGCTAGAAAAATTGGAAAAAAGTGGAAGTTGGCCTTTATTTCATTGTCCCTAAACTCAATTTAAAATACATGTTTATTTAGGACTGTCCTGTCCACAGGATGACAATGGTGCTGTGCGTTTTCACTGCAGTGCAAATAACAATAACCAAAAGTGGGAAAATATTGGATTAATTAGCAGGGTGAACAGGTAATACCAGGGGTGACTTGGAAACAAAATAGTTTTGTTAATGCTAGCGATAGACTGAATTGTATATGTCATTTATATAAAGCACATCTCTTAATGTGATTTCTGGTACAAAATGCAAACAAATAAGGAGAGGTACACTTTTCTTTCTTTTCTTCATTTTTTTCTCCTGTAGTGTGGATAATGAAAAATTTTCAATTCACTGAGCTTGCAGCAATAATAAATAGCTCCACAGAATGCTGAAAAAAGGAATGTGTTTAAATGTGTGGAAATGCCACCTATTTCCATTGTCTACAAATAGCATTGTTGTTAGAAGAAAGGTTTATTTAGCAAACTCTATATAGAAGCTCAGATCAGGTTAAGAAGAAAATAAAAGTTCCTTATAAGCTCACATAAATGTAAAGAAATGTCAGCAAATGTGGATCAGGCAAATTGTACATCTCTCTATCAGCAAAGATTAAAGTACTAAGTACCAAGCCTTTTTGTAATATGGGCAGTACTGAATGGAGAGACTAAAATGGCATTTTCTCCAGTAAAAGTTGATTCAGGGTATTCTATTACTTTTTTTTTTCAACATCACACATGCACCTCAGTTGACTTTCTTTAGGTTTTGTCACCCAAGCTTGGTTCATTGACAGTGGGCTAGTAAAATTTTTCAAATTTACATTTCCAGTAGTACACTGGTTTGCTTTGCTAAAAAAAAACAAAAGTGTTTAGTAACTGAAGCCCACATTTATTTATTCGGATTATTGATAAGACCCCATTAGTTTAGACAGGTCCATATGCAATATGAAAGTTACAGGCTTATAAACTGTAAATGTTCAGATTCAACCTGATTGCAAATCTCCTAAACATCTGACATTTTGTTTGATTCTAAAGCCGCATACACACATGTGCAATTCTTGTTGTTGGAAAGGATCTTTCACGATCCTTTCCAACGATAAGAACCGCACGATGCATGAACGAGTGCTGTACATACAGCACCGTTCTGCTCTATGGAGAGGAGAGGGGGAGAGTGACGGAGCGGCACCCTGCTGCACGCTCTCCCCCTTCCCTTGCATTAGGATCGCTCATCGTTCATCGTCCGTGGATCCACGGACGATGAACGACCTGGGCTGTACACACGCCAGATCCTCGCCTGATATCTGGCCAATGCCGATTATCGGGCGAGAAAAATATGACGTGTGTACGCAGCTTTACAGAGACAAACATTTGTCCTGTTTTAACTAAATGAAGTTAAACAGCAGCATTTTATTTGCTGGTTACACCACTCGTCAATGAGAACATTCACTACCCTATAAGCATTCTCCTTAGCTGGTGGTGAATAAGCCGATCCTGCACCCTGATGACTAGCTACCAGTGAGAATTTTCATCAGCATTTTGATTGACAACAGCTCATGGTCTACAAATGGCAGAGGAAGTGGCTGTCTACTCACTTATTTTAAGGCCTCCCAAATGTTGCATACCTTGCTAACAAGGCAAATTCCAAACATCAGCTTTTGTTTACCAAAATGTTGCTCAAACAGAGGGATGTCCTAAGCAAACTGCTTAAGGCTGTTATCTCTGTTTAGAAAAGTTATACACTTTAAAAGTAATACATAATCTATGGGTAAGAATTAAAATGTAGTTATCTTCAAATATAATAATATTATACTATTGATATTTTTAATTCATATTTGCACATGTATATTTGGTCTGTACTAGGTGTTGGAATATATGCAATACCTGACATTTGTTTTTCTGGTCTCAGTTTTGCTGTATTATAAAGTAGCAAATAGTGTAATAAATGTGCATAATGTTAGGCTTAAAGATTTATGGGAAACATTTTACTGAATGACCTTTTGTTCAATAAAGATGCGAATCCCAGCCAAACAAAAATTATGTGAGACAAAACACTAGCAGATATCAGTAATCTGACCACCCTCCTTCAGAGATTACCTATGCAGCCACTTATTACTATACCTATATAATCTATAAAACACAGACGTGCCATGTGGATACCTTTTATTCTGACCCTGTTCACAAATTTATATTCATTATTTCATAGCAACCTTTGCTGTTCTCTTGCACTAAATTGCCAGTCAAAAGATTGTTAAAAGCTTAAATAATTAAAGGGCTTGAGCCATTTCTTTCACTTTGTGTTAGTCGTGTCGTACGCTACTGTTATAGCATTTCTGTATTTCTCATTATTTCATGATTCAAAACAAATAGCTTATAAAGAACCTATTTTAAATACTTTGCATAAAAAACAAATGAATTAACAAGGGAATATTGTAATTTAAAGCTATGTTTAATGTAGCATTTATGTATGATACATTTTCTGTGTTAGGTGTAGATTATTGAAAGCTTTTAGCAATGCATACAGTGTTAAATAATTAACAGGTTATGTGAAAGGTGATGTGTGTAAATGTGTAGAAGTTAATGAATTTTTTTCCACTGTTCAATGTATTTAATTTATACTACATTATAGTTTTCTGTAGCGCTAAGATTACGCACACTTACATATGACAAATATTTACAGTTCATTACACAAGACAATAGCGGTAAATCACAAAAACAACAAACTTGAAATAAAAAAGAATATGGCTTTGTAAAAGAAAAGAGTCAGCATCATGACCTCCTTCCCGCAAAATCAATTTACTCAGCCAACAGGAGAAAGAACATGACTGTACATTGTGGTCGGTTGATAAAATTACAGCATCAGAAACAGGAAACAGCTCAAGGGCTAGTGGTGACTGAGACAAGTTAATATTGATAATGATGTCTTTTGTATTTTATTCAAAGGCCTGCTAAATATATTACAATAAGCATGCAATACAGTTGCTTAGTTAATGCGTTTGTATGTGTCAAAAAACATTGCTACCATGAGACTTAAGTAGCTTAGAAAATGATGTCAGTGTATATTTTGCAGCCCACCAGATGGTAGGATGCTGCTAATAGCCTCATACAGCCAGCGGTTCTTCTGTGTAAGCTGGCCCTGATCTGTCAGCTCTGAACAGCCTTAGGAAAAATTGCCACCAGACCAGCCTAAGACACAAAATACACCTGGGCCTGCAAAAACAGCTGCAACATGTACAATGAATGATACTCAACTAATGCTGCTATGATGCATGGTTCTACATAGGATAAAGCCTGGCATTCAGTGCAGTCATTGAATACAAACATTGCTCTGAAACAAAATGGAGACTCCATACAGGATTCCAAAATGTTAAAAAATAAGGAAGTGGAAACATCTGTTTACACTGGATTCTGTATAACCCTTTTTTTTATTTACTTCTCCTCTTACTTAACCCAAATTCTTTAAGGGAAATCTGGTTGCTGCCAGTGACAAAAGCAATTCTTTTGTAATCAAATCTATAAATGAAGCTTTTTATTTTCATTAAAGACGATCTTTTTTTTTATAAAACCTGACATGTTGTTTTTCTGATGGGCTCGCTAAGGCTGATTACCCTTCATCTCCTTTGCTGGAGAC
Source organism: Pyxicephalus adspersus (assembly GCF_032062135.1). Classification (NCBI taxonomy): domain Eukaryota; kingdom Metazoa; phylum Chordata; class Amphibia; order Anura; family Pyxicephalidae; genus Pyxicephalus; species Pyxicephalus adspersus. The sequence goes on along the minus strand of NC_092861.1, from coordinate 66,059,393 downwards.
ATAACAGGAAAATAGAGGAAATCTCTATAACAGTTTTCATCAGAACAAATGTCCCCACTTCTTATGTTTCCTTATGTCTGGTGACAACTATTGCCGTCTATATCACCCTTGGGTAGATTTACATCTTTTCTGATCATTGTTCTTATAAACAAAATTAAAAATCCAAATTGGTACCCTTAGAATTAATGGTAAAGAGAAGGCATCAATGGGGGTAAAATGGCGGGGGGTTTAACTCTTTGTTGCTTGAGCTATATATACTTAACTTCCAATCTATGATCTCTCAAATTTAAACCCATTTCATGCTTAACACTGCGGCCTTATAGAACTTCCAAACTCACTATTCTATATGAGTTTACTGCTTCCTTCTCCCGTTTTCTTGCATACAAATATTCACAAATATGTTTAGTCCATAAAGTCAAAAATAACTTATTGGCTTTATAATCTATCCGGGTTTCTGAGTGTTTATTTGTAGGTCAGGGATCATGAAATAGCTGTTCATACATGGGGAGAAGGGGATATAATTTTATGTTGCTTATGAAAGGTAATCAGTAACTAAAGATTCTACCAAGACTGTTGCTTTTTTTGATTATTTTTGCTATACATCTTGTGATGTCATAATTCCAAGGTAGACCAGATGAAGCTAAATGCAGCATGCCTAATCCATTATGATACATTAAGCAAAATCCTTTGCCATGTATTCTGCTAATGCAATCCCACCCTGCTTTTTCTGTATTTGCAGGACATGTTTTATATGATTGGGGAAGTACTTCTGGTTAAGGACATTTCTACATCTGGCTACAAATCAGAAACTAGTAGTACATGTCTTATCTTGTGAAGACATTGATGTTTTGACTAAGGAAAGGAAGAAATAATTGGTTAACCACTAATTATAATATAAGGTGTCATTTTGACTTTTAGGCATCTTTAACTTGATGTGCTACAGGGTTGAAGGTGAAAAATAGGGATCCAAGGTAAGATTTCAGTTTTGACTATATAAACTAGAATAGACACTAAAAAGGACTAAACTTCAAGACTACTGTTATGGATACAAAATATGAAAAAATATGCTTCATACCAAGCTACAGCAACAAACGTTTAAAGCTAAGAGGTCTTTTGCCAGACAAAAAGGCATATCAAGAAATTTTAATCCATTTTTCAGTGTTTGGATCTACAGAAAAGAAGAAAACGCAAACATGACTTGCAGAAAGTGACACCTGGCTGTCAATCTGGTATTATGGAATTAGGGCTGGATACAATGGTTGCTCAACTGGAGAGATACTATTGATTTTTGGCAAGCTATGCTGGCTTTGTATGTAATTTGCTCTAAATGTTGTGTTATACACTGTATATTTAATAATGTTTTGAGCTTTATGCAACACAGCGAACGTTTGGTTTGTTTCCGTATTGATCGCTGAGTCAGCACACAATAAACATACTTATTCATTTTTTAGAAACTTACAGGGAAGTATGTTATCATGGGTAGAACATTTTGCAACACTCCTTTTTACATACTGTGCATGCTTATTCAGGCTTGGCGTTAATAATTTCATATTCATCTAATATACTCCCATCTGGACACCAAATCTTTTCACCCACACTGTAGTTTTATGTAAGTCCAATGTATCAAATTCTTTTTATAACCATTTTCAAAAGGAAGTTTTTTTATACTTTTTCAATATTTTTCAAGTAAAAGTCCTTATGATAGGAATAACCTGTTTGAGGTTGATGAGGAACAACTGCCTCTTTGCTAACAATAACCAACCACATAATTGTAAAACATTAGAATATTATTTGGGCAGGTTCAGACTTCCCTTGAGATTGGGCAATCCAGCATGACTACAGGCAAATGGCACCTTGCCAGCCGCTTATCACTCACACCGGGTAGCGCTGGGTACTAAAGAAAGTATCTGCTGGCAGTGAGATGTACTGTACCCATTACTGCTGCCTCGATTCATTATCTATGAGGCTGCTGCAGTGAAAAGCTACTTGTAAAGTCTCCTCTGAGGCTGCGGCTCACGGGCCTAAGTAATTATATATATAATCTTGCAGGTATATATGAGGTCAGACCCTCATATGCATTCATATATATGCACATACAGATAGGCCTTATTTAAAAAAGCTCTCCAAGGCTGGGAGGATACACTTTTATCAGGGAAGCTGTGTGATCCAACAAAACTGGAATGGATATCGTCAATGATTCAAAACATTTGCTACCAAATAGCAAATGACTTTCCAGAAACCCATTTCAGGTTTGCTGGATAACCAAGCTTCACTGATGAAGGTGTATCCCCCCAGCCTTGGAGAGCTTTAATAATTCAGGCCCAGTATGTGAACATCCTATGGACACTTGTCTTGTATCATCTAAGGACAATCTTGAATGTTCAGTAGAGCTTCCACTTATTCACTGAGCTAAGTAAAATATTCCTTTTAAGGGGATAATTATTTTGCCAAGTAAACAGCCTTATTCCCAAAGACATAACATAAAAACAAGCTAATCTGACAGGACAAATTCAACAATATTCACATGAAGTATAATGCCTACAGACATTGTATGCTGATAGCAAATAACAATACGACAGGTCACAAAACCTTGCCTAAACTACATTCCCCATCCTTCCCCAGATGTTCAAGATTTATATGTGTGCCTTCTCTGCCACTTTTTAAAATCCTAAACATAAGTGCTCAGTTGAGGCATTATATGAATAAGCAGGACAATGACCATGCAAACATCTAAGTATTTATTTGCATATCTGATCATCTTCTGATGTCTTTCCTCAGGCTAATATAATTATAAAGAAGAGCATCCAGTTTCAAAGATTTCTTGAATGGGCAAAGTACAAATAAACTGTGTGCAATGCACTTCTCTCTGTTTTCATAGTACAGAAATTTCTAGCTCTAATGTTTGGGTGACTCAATGCTCCTCTTTCTGGCAAACTTGGTAAGGGGGCCAAAGACTTAATCTGGCTGCCTGCAGAGCAGAACCCAGCCAGCATCTAAACGTTAGACCTGAAAATCGCTAGACTTAAGTTATTATGGGAGGTAAGTGCACATAATTATACTTACTTTCATCTTACAAGAGCTTCTATAATTGCACCATAAAAGTGGTAAAAAAAATATATATAAAAATGTGCATGTTGTGTACAGCTGTAAAAATGTCCTGGTTAGCCCACTAAAAGAGTATTTGGAGTATTGGTTCTGATCAAGCTATATCAACCAATTGATCAAGTAAATTTTCAAGTCAATCTATAATTAACCGACTTCAAAAGGATTATTTCGATTTACATAAAAAGCTCTAATAATGTTTACTGGCCAGCCTTCCTTTCCACTTATAGGCTGAATTGCTACATAGGGTTAGTAAGGGGTAATTTGGGTAATTTTTTTATTAAGATGTAAATTAACACAGTCGATTACCAGTATTTATGTATTTGGGTAAATCTGCTTTGTATTATTGTCTCCTATTTAATTAATGACTGTTACTCCAGTACCAGATAGTAATGGGAATGTTCATCAGAATCTAACCATTAAAAATGAAAGCGCATGTACAGTCAATGTTATTTTTGCTTAATTGAAATTCTGCCTACACACAATTTCTGTAATATGAACTAACTACATATTTTTAATATTAATTACCCAACAAAAATAATATTATCTGCATATCTTGTCTGATAAGTAATGTCTGCTGTAGAATGCGAAGTACGACAGAACTATTATCACAGAAATTAAAATTTCTTTCTCTCTTATCGTTTGACACATCAGAAGATAAAACCTGCTCTAATTGTAGAAAACCATGATATTCTTGAGATCGAAAGTAAGGCTTTGGTTAATTTTCTGCAGAAGGAGAACAGTTGTAATAAAAAAGTCTAATTTTTAAAAGCTATTGATTGCTAATTAGTGTCTATGAAGTATATTTTGTATTCAGGTGGCATCTGTTTCAACAAACAATCTTCCGCTTAGGAGAAAGATCCAAGTTATAGCTCTTTTATTAGCAACACCATCATTGTTTCCATAAGGCGTAGTTCACCTTTCTTTAAGCATGCATAGTAGTAGTAGTAAGGCATATTTTTATTTTCAATATTTAAATCAAAATAGGAGTCATTACAGAAAAGTAATAAAATATAGCTAATTTGCTGTCAATCAGTAAATGAAATGCCATATCGGTATCTGACAAAACAGTTAAAATAGTTATTTTATGAATTTGTTAACTGTATTTTGTATGAGGCAATTGTATATGGATGTGCAACTTTTAATAGCATTTTTGCAAATTAAACCTAGTTTACAATAACATTGTGTTGACAGTCCTATATCTGTGTTCCACCTACTTGTATCTAATTTTAGTGTTTAACATATGCAAAGAAACAAAACACAGTATATGCACAAACACTGGAAGGCTTATATAATTATGATAGCTATGTAACATGAACAAGTTAACAGTCAAAGCAAGCTCAGCATGTGTTATGATGACTTGTGTAAAGGCTGGTAGAACTGGCCACAGATAGAAATGTAGTCAATAACCACAAACATAACTAATACATTATTTAAATTAAAATTACTATCTATCGCACTTTCAGTGGAGAGAGTATTAATTAGCAAAGATTTGGATCAATGTCCCAGAGGCAAGAAAACATGCAGGTTTGGTGGTTCATGACAATAGTAAATAACACTATATGTCTTTATGTGTGTATAATTTTCCATGTTATGAAACGCTCCCTATAATCCTTAAATATGACTACTCACTCAACACAAAGCCATATAAAAGATGTATAAAAAAGAAACTTGAGCATAGACAGAAGAAAAAAACTCTCTGCCTAACAGGGCTTTACAAGAACTACAGCATTTACAGCCTCTGTTGGAATTAGTTGGACAGTACCCAGTACTTTGTTGGACCGTACCAAAGAAATATTAGAATACTAATCTCTATAGTACAGAAGACAGTTATTCTATTCATATCTATGGTGGTGTGCACAGTAATGAATAGGACAACACTCACACTGAGACCTTGCATGTTGTGAAGCCTGTGATGTGAGGACATGCTTCTATCTAGTATTTATCTAAGGGTGATAAAAGTGGTCCCTTAGGAGGGAATTATACAAATGTATAGTCATCCTTTAAATTATTAGCCTATAAAAAGTGCATACATAACTTGTATTTAAATTTAATCTACAATATGACTGGGACAGGTTATAGCCTGATATTTTACAATCTCCAGTATTTCAAGCCTAACTTCCTTTTCTTCAAACAGTGCTCACGGTATATACTTGTAATTAAAAAACACAGTAAGTAGCCAACCCTGGGGTTAGAAAATCACTTGCTACTGCTTTCCTGAATTTAAAATAGTTAAATGGAATGTTAAATGGAATGTACATACTAGGCAAATGACTTCTATGATATTGACACAGCTATTATATTCTATTTGGTCTGTAGTATTTTTCTAATTTTATTTTTTTGGTAACTACTTTAACTGTTGGAACTACTGATAGAACTACATATAAGTATTTGTATTAAAATGTAACCACATTAGTCTAAAGCAATATCTTTTTAAAAGACATACTGCAAAATGTTGAAATACAATAGATAATATCCAGACAGACATAGAGATAGAGAAACAATAACTTGATTAGGTTTGTGCTTGGATATTGATATAATAAAAATATAATTTCACCAACATTTCAAAGCAATGAAACAAATTTCAGAAAAACTAACCCCACTCTGTACCATGTCAGCAGATGTTGATATTACATTCTGCCTAGCTGTCCACCAAGGAAAAGGGCTCTAAGCATGGGCAGAGCCCCAAAATGCAGAGATGATGGTGTTCATTTAAGGAGATGAATTGTAAGGTTTCTTTTTACAAATATGCTGATGGAGACATTGGCCCTGATTTATTAAAGTTCTCCAAGACTGGAGAGAATACACTTTTGTCAGTGAAGCTGGGTGATCCAGCAAACCTGGGATGGATATGGTCCAGGATTGAAAACATTTGCTAACAAATAGCTAATGACTTTTAGGAAATCCATTCCAGGTTTCCTGGATTACCCAGCTTAACTGATGAAAGTGTATTCTCTCCAGCCTTTGAGAACCTTAGGAAATCAGGGTCCTTGAGTGTTAAACTCCCTTTCTCTGAATATCAAATAGAAAAGTGTATACACATAGTTACCAAAGCAAGAATAACCATTACACCAAATATTAAAATAAAGCAGTACAATTTTGTGGACTATATTCTATCTTTAAATTATACACTCTGTGGCCACCATTTCTTCTTGCCTCATTTGCAGGAAAGCATATGTCTTCAGTGGGCAACTGCGCTGTTAATGTTTACCACTGATGCATAAAAATGAATTAGAACTGGGAGACAAAAAGAGGAAAACATTCTATGAATAATAAACCAAACACTCTACTACATAAAGGGAGTGTTTATTAAATAAAGATACATAATACCATGTTGAATTTTCCAAAATATTGGAAGTAATCTAATAATATAGTATGTTTTTATAATACCATGGGCTACCAAAATAACATTGAAAACCCATAGTAGACCAAAAAAGCTTTAAAATGTTATTCTTGGCATCATTTACCTTACTTGGCATCATTTACTACGTATCTCTTTACTATGCCTCATGGTTCATTGTCAACTAATTGTAACAAGTGAATACACCTAAATGTAACTATAACCCTAAACTAATAAGAATATTGGAATTTCTTTACTAACCACTTTCTTGCTATTGTACTTTAAATTACTGACCTACAAAAAGTATGCAAATCAAGAAAGTCAGAGAAAAGGGAAAATATCACATCAGCATTCTTATTTTTGATCAATTATTCAAACAATTTAGCCATACAGTTTTCATGATATTTAGGTATATACAATTTTAGGCAGTAGTCAGTCATGGCAGTCTCTATGGGTCTGATTTATCAAAGCTCTCCAAGGCTGGAGATGGTTGATCCAGCAAACCTGTAATGGATCTGGTCCAAGATTAAGAACATTTGCTAGCAAATAGCTTTGAAGAAATCCATTACGGTTTTGCTGGATCACCCAGCTTTACTGATCAAAATGTATCCTCTCAAGCCTTGGAGAGCTTTAATAAATCTGGTCCTATGTTTTTGATGGGTGACAGGACTTTGGGGGATTATGTTTCTATATTGTGCACAATTACTTTATTGCAAATCTACTTTTGCGCCAAATGACTGACTTTCTTATGACTTCTTATGTCTTCTTTTAAGCGAGCAGTAATGTCAATGCTGATTTGCTATTAATTAGTGGGTATCACTGGATGGATTGTAAACTTAAGCATGTAATCAGATCTAAGTAACAATGAGTTTTTCATTTGTGTGATAAGGTTGCAAATGTTTATATTTTTTATAATAATAATACAGTTTGCAGAACTGTTCAAATGGCATAAAACATCAGAATATTCACATTGAATTCTATATGAACTAATGCTGGCTATTAGAGGTCACTGTTTATAAATCACATTGTTCCATATTGATTTTCTTTGTTAAGCGTAAAGTTTTAATATTCTAAGGTTAATTAGCTAGATATCATTAGTAATTTGATTGGAATATGCTTTCATTAAGTGCAACCATTTTCTCCCATTATAAAAAGCTTTTCAGATAGACATTCTTATCTATGCCTACAGGGCACAACCTAAAGCTTGACTGTACTAGATTAACACTGATATGGCTTCAGTTAAGTTATTTAATCAGTTTCCTGAAATAATTTTCAGCACCAATCTGTTCCTGGCTTATTCTTTTGGACCACTGATCTTCTTTGTTATTAGAACAAATGGCATAATTTCATTCAATATAATATTCTTCACAATGATCTGTGCAGACCAAGGCTTTCTAAGTACTGTTCTAGATGAAATACAATTTGTTTTTTTAAACTTTATTACAATGTGACATCCGAGTGGCCATCTTCATAGGGAATATAAAGAGTATTAACATATACTGTATTTCTTTGCAGCTTGAACCTTGTAACTCTGCAAACTCAGCCTACATACCCCTATGACACAATTGCTAATGAACATGAAATACAATCTAAAATATACCGTACCTTACATAATTCCCTGTAAAGTTCATAGCCATTTGTTACTGCAGCTTTGATTTATGTATAAAAGACTTTTTGGGAAATTCAAGTTTTCTTTTGCAAAGGCTATGCTGGCCTTCTTCTGCAGCAGAAAAAAGGTAAAAGGAACCCAAATGGACAGAAATATAGAATGCGCTATTGCCAGTTTGTTTTAGAAGCTTCACGTCCTGAGTCTCTTAAACCCACTCTTATTTTACAATATATTGAGTCAATGACCTACAAAATGTAACAGCAAATCTGCAACCTGAATTCAAACCTGATGTAAACTGAATACATATCAACTGAAGATTTTGTTATATGCAGCATTAAAACATTATTGTGCTCTTACTCTGTGATCTTTCTTTCTTCACATTGATATCACAATTGTTAAGAGGACCGCATTTCTTGTGGATACAAATAATCAGGTATCAGTTTGGTAATAATATAAAACATTACTTAACCTAAAACAATTTATAAATGCCAGCACTATGATCACTGATCATTAGTGTTACTTGAACATGTCTCTGTTTATTTGGAGATCTCAGTTGAACACGTCTTCACTGTTGGGTTTTGGCCAATTTTGAACACTATTGATGTCAATAGGGAATAATTCTGATAGTTTGTTGCGGCCAAATGCACTAAAATGGCATGCAAAGAACCCTAAATACCCTGGGAACTTTGTGTTGATTTAAAAAAAGGAGGGAAAATGTGTACAGTAGTTTGGAACGCAACACTGGAAGGACACAAATATCTTTAGTGTACACTTCACTCAGGACCTAAACCAACTTATTATACAATTGCAGAATACAATTCCCTAATCACAAATGTACACAATGTTACTGGAATGTTAGAGTTGCTAGCTGTTAGGCCAGGCAACCATTTGCAGATTCTTAGTCCCTTTGTCCTATATTGGTTTTGACTGTAAAAGGTTCAAAAACTTCTGGTGGCCACATGTCTAGCAATGACAGAATAGCTAGTTTGTTACCAATTACTGTGAACAGTCTTTTTCCGAACAACATTATTTAGAATTCATGAAAGAATGTCTTAAGCAAAAGTCAATTATCCGTTTTAATTTTATAGCAAGGCAACATGTAGCCACACAAGTCTTAAAAAGGGGAAATCAATATGGGAGACATTTGACACAACATTGAAAAGGTCAGTAATTACATGTTGAAGCTTTCTCTAAGCGTTGACTCAATTATATGGTAATACTGTAAGTCCAATTGCGATCATTTATTTATGCAACAAACAACATTCTACTTTTGATTTCCATAACATTAAAATATTTTATATTAAATTTAAAATTAAAAATATTGTGTAGGCAGAAGACTCGCCAGAAGGCTAGTGTGGTAAGAATGGTTTTGTATAGTCTACTATGTTGTCAAAGACTAGCTGTCTGCAATCATGAAGTATGTGACATACAAAGCTAGTGTTTTATGTCTAATAATATGTACTCTATGACATTGTATAAAGACTGAATAGCATAATAGAAGGATGCCACTTACTTACCAATACAATTATTCAGTAACACACAAGGATGGGTTTCTTCATGGCCACTGAGTTCAGATATATTGTATACAATTGGTAAATACTAATGTGCTTCTAGAATATGGGTTGCTATATTTCTATCCTGAACTGTATTCTAATAAAATTGTAACATGCTTATATTCGAAGATGAAATAATAAAAGAATGTATGACATTTTCAATTAAACAAATTTTTGTAATTATTAATAAATATTATTTTTATAATTTTAGGCCAGATTTGCTGTATGAACTACTGTATATATGTCTAACTTACAATTTTGTCTATGTTGCTGTAGTTGGAATAACTATATTATTCAAGTTAGTTGTACTCTTTAACCAGACATTCAGATTAGTTTGCCCACCAATCCTAAAGATCACAGCAGACAAAAAAAGATAAATCTAGTAACAACAAGGCTAACATAAGCACCAATCTCTTTATTACAAAGCAATTCAATGTCTTTGTCTATGTTCCTTTTTGTGAAGAATAAGATTTCTTTGAAACAGTCATACAAGAAAGCCGTAGCATGTGGCATGATATGATTGTTTGCTTGTATTTTTCTGTTAAATTTTGCATATGCTGGTACTTTGAGCTCTCCATTATATAAAATAAACAAATTATTTTGGAGCTGAGCATTGTCATAGTCATAGCCAGTCAATTGAGAGATAAGGGCTTCTTAGGGGAAATCATACCAAGAAATATGAAAATGTGGGATCCATCTGACTAGTGCCCACTCAGAACTGAAATATTAGCCTTGGGTAGAATTAACCTGTCTGTTACTACAATGCTTGTGTTGTTCGGTATTGAGATAAATATGTAAAATGGGTTTGATCACCTCTCGGTTGCCTGCCAATTATGCTAATTTACGGGCCTCAATATTTTATCAGGTAGATACCGAGAACAATTAGATAAAGAGTTTGGACCTAAGTGTTACAATCAGGATCAGCATATTTTTCAGACACCAGTGACTCGTGACCATTTAAGTCAAATATAGCCAGTCCACTGACATTTTTCAAAGGAGGTCTAGATGAGCAGCCTTAATAATTCTGTTAGCACAGATGTTCTTTATTTCTGTGACCTTTATCTTGCCTTAAAGTAATTAAAAATATAGGATTCATTGCTATGCTGGAATTAAAATGTGACCATGTATTTAGAAAAAGTGCATCAATGTGGTATATTTATGTATTTTATTTTAATTGTCATTCCCTCTGCTTTGTGTTCTGTAAAGACGGCTGTCAAGGTTAATGATGTTCACGAAAGCTATCAGTTTAAGATGGTCGTCACAAATTGATTCTGCAAAAGGCATGATGGTAAACATAGGCATTCAATGAGGATCAGGATAAATATTCTCTTTAAATAAAAAAGCTATCATTTTATTTCATAGCTATTAGTAACAATAACATCTCGAGCATTTCTCTTGCATATCACTTCCCTCAGCACTTTCTAATCTCCTTGCTTTCAAACTACCTAAGACATTAATTACTTTGAAAGCCAAGGTTACTTTAAATTTAATTCGCATAGACCTGGCTCTCTAACTTAACAAGAACGGAAACTTACGGAAGCAGAACTGAGAATTTATTCCCAGTGTTGGGCAAGGATATTTGGAACCAAAGGAGGAAGATTTCAGTGCAATCAAGGAGAAATTATGAATTTTAAGACCTTTTTGTATTCTTTCCTGTAGTATGATCACAGTCACAGACAGTTATATCGTAACAAACATTTATATTGTCATATTTAAAATCAAGGTGATTAAAAAATGAACTTTTAAGGGCCGGCACTGCCTGGGGTCTTTACTACCAGATAGAGCTGTCCAGCCCTACTATAAATGTCTATGTGTATTTCAGCTAAGTATGTATGTATTTGCACTGGACAGACATTGGCAATCTAATCCCAGAGAAACCACATCAAAAAGTCCAAACTGTCCAAATAATTTGTATCCCCTAGAACTAACCTTAGGGTTTGTTTGTAAAAATTGCATTTTTTAATCTTATTTATGTGTAACCATTGTGACAGAGGGTCCAAAAAGTGTTAGGAAAAGTGTTAGTGGCTCCAGGGAAAGAGAGTGCTACTTGGTGTAAAGGGTTTTTAGGAAGAAAAACTAGGGACTTTAGAGCCCTGTAGCCAGCCAAGGGAAGTGAAGGGTGGGTTCCTTGGCCCAACTCAACCCTGATTTGGGATATTTGTGTGTGTTCCAGGCTAGAAAGCCAGAGGGTTCCAGGGTGAAGAGAAAAGGAGAGCCAGAGTCCTCCAGGCTGAGAAAGAGCCAGAGTGGATTCCAGGCTAAGAGAGCCAGAGTGGATTGCAGGCTGAGAGAGAGCCAGAGTTGATTTCAGGCTGAGAGAGAACCGGAGTGTTCCAGGCTGAAGAGAGAGCCAGAGTGTTCCAGGCTGAGAAAGAGCTGAAGTGTTCCAGGCTGAGAAAGAGCCAAAGTGTTCCAGGCTGAGAAAGAGCCAGAGGGTTCCAGGCTGAAGAGAGAGCCAGAGTGTTCCAGGCTGAGAAAGAGCCAAAGTGTTCCAGGCTGAGAAAGAGCCAGAGGGTTCCAGGCTGAAGAGAGAGCCAGAGTGGATTCCAGGCAGAGGGAGAGCCAGAGGGTTCCAGGCTGAAGAGAAAGCCAGAGAGTTCCAGGCTGAAGAGAGAGCCAGAGTGTTCCTGGAGAGCCAGCGGCCAAACAGTACTACAAAGTTGTGAGTTAACAGTATTGATATAGTGTATGTGTTAGGAAGAGAAGGCACCAAGTGAGGTAGCCAGATGCCCAGCCAGGCTACTGTTTATTGCTTTGTTATAAAGTTGTTAAGTGTGTGCTAAAACACCTTCATAAAATAAATACTGCTGTTATTTTGGACTTTTGGAAGTCTGCTGCCTATTATCTGCCCTGTAAGCATCCCATTACCATAAGCAACACCCAGTGATCTATCACACCATGTTAATGTTATCCTTCTTCAACTGAATTTTAATTTGCTGCTTTTCCTAGTGCCCCAATGCAGAAAAACTGTGGCGGCTGGGAAGGCTGTTCGTGCGCTCTACATAACATCTAAAAACATGCAACCTGCCAAATGCATACTGCTCTAGGTATCATCTACATATGATACTGATTCTCCATGAATAATAAAACTAAAATATAATAAATAAAAGGGGCAGACCATGGACAGTAAGTCTTGGGATAAAAGGGGAGGTGATACTAAAAGTTTTTCCATTAGGGAATTGATACTTGAAGCAGCTGCTAATACACAATGTGAGAAGCTGGCGTAAGTAATTTCTGTAATTTCTGTATAGGAATAAAGGCAATGCAACTGTGCAAGACTCCAGTAAAGCTGGAATTCAGCCTAATACTGTAAGATTTCTGATAACTCAATACTGTATAGGGGGTTCCTAGTGGTATATCTTCTGTACTTTGCTTCTCTATTACAAATACTGTGAACAGTGCAAGATTTTTTAAATTTGCCAATGTGGCAGTGTTAATTCAATTCAGCTCTGATTCACTACTAGAATCATTTGTCAGTAAAAAGAGTGGAACTGTTACCTTACTGTCAGCTATATTAAAGTATACCAGACCAGCAAGTCTTTATATGATTTTTCACAGCAAACAGCTTTTTAAGGTTTACTTTCTTTTTTATTTAATCCAAAAGGTAAACTCTGGACACACAGCTAATAAAGTTCAAGCAAACATTGATTTATATGCATAGGACTTACATGAAGAACTTTCTTATGTACCATCCTCTTGGTAGGTAAGCTCCCAGTTTCGAATTGATTGCCCTATTTACAATAGAGTCATGGTTGGCGCATACCATCAGCTGTTCTGGTAACAATAATACAGGTTGGAAAACAATTGTTGGTCTGGTGTACTTATACCCTATAATAAATTGGAATTTTGGACATTTTGAAGAACCATTTTTTTAATTAGCACCCTGCTAAATGCATGTACTCTATGGGCCTGATTTAATAAAGCTCTCCAAGGCTGGAGAGGATACACTTTCATCATTGAAGCTAGGTGATCCAGAAAACCTGGAATGGATTTCCTTAAAGTAATTTGCTATTTGCTAGCAAATATTTTAAATTCTGGACCAGATCCATTCCAGATTTGCTGGATCACCCAGCTTCACTGATGAAAGTGCATTCTCTTCAGCTTTGAAGAGTTTTAATGAATCAGCCCATATGTATTTTACCTAATTTTTAGTGCGCATAAAAAAAACTTAATGATTTTTTACAGAAAGCTATGAGAAAAACAGAAAGGAATTCCAGAAGGATCAACAGGTATTTTTCTATACTTGCAGAAAATTTACTTAAAAAGAAACCTAATGCAGCCATTAGAAAAATTGGTAATCTGCACTATATACCATGTATGCAATTAGGTTTCGATATATAAATATAAAAGGCAAGAAATAATCTTGAATTAACTTATGAACATGACCCTACAGGTTCTGGCATTGACATAGTTACCACAACACAACTCTCAGCAAGTACTGGGAATATTGTAATGCTTGTGTTTCTTATAAAATAGGAAGGCAAGTACAATGTTCCTATATCAATACATCCATGCTTAGGATCATTTTCTGTTTATAAAATAATTTTAAGTTATCCAATGTAATCATAATCTCTATATGTTTTCAAACTGGTTGTTTTTGCAAAGCAGCCAGCCTAAACTGCTCGATCCTTCACATCTGCTGCATCAAATTAATCCCCTGACTAACAAAACACATCCCACAAATTCGCTGGGAATCATAGAACATACTGTTCTCGTCATCATTTTGCAAAAAAAAAAAAAAAATCTTCAAAGTTATAATCACTAACCAAAAGACATTAATTACAGCATGCTTGACTCCATAAACTCATAACAAAGAACATAGCCAGTCGAATTCTTATTTAAAACATCAATTATAAACTCCCTGCAGGAGAATTCAAATCCTATATTGACCTATTTGATAAGCTTTCTCCATTAACCATACGGTTGTCCTATTGATCTGATGCCAGGGGCAAAAATACCCTTTAGCAGAATTTATTGTTTATTGTAAGTTGAGCTCAAAGTCTTGTGAGACTGCCTTCAGGAACACCTTGACTAAGGGTCCATTTATCCTTCAATTTCTTAGCCTTAGTGCAAGTGTTTTATAGAAGAGAGAAGGCTCAGTCTTGCCTAAAGTGATTTCAGTATAATAATCATCTCATCAGCAAAGTTTGTCGTTAATCTTGATTCCAGTTATATCTGAAAAGCTTTTGACCATTCTGTAAAATGGGAATTGCGATATCCAAATAAAAGAAATGAAGGCTTGTTCCAATCAAACACAAGAAGTTATTACTTTATCTAAGCCTACTTGCATGCCAAATCTATTTCTAATGCTAGCAGTAATTCCTAGTACCAATCTGCTCTATATGCCCATATAGTTATAGAAGGCATCCTGTTCCCAAGCCCAACCAATGAAAGCAACAAATCTGCCAACTCTATCCATTTGATACACTGAAAGCCAATATATTTACATACAAAACCAATTCTAACAATTTTTTCTGCCCCAGGTAAGAAGTCTGCATCAAACCAGCTAGAAACAAGAATGTGCCAAACATAAAGGATCATTTCTGGTCCTTTTGTTGTTTTTGATGCCCCAGACAAGATCTTCCCCCAAATCAACTAGAAACCACCATCCATTATACACAAATTAATATGCAATATTACATGTAAACATACTATACCTATATACTACACATATTAAAACCATTACAAAACCTACATGATACAAATATGTGAATAATGCACATGTCCCACTTACACAATAAACTTCACACAATAAATAGAAAAATTCCAACATTTCTCAAAGTCAAGTTTTTTGAACACAAGACTGGTTGAACAGAAACAAAGAAAAAAGTCTCATTGAGATTTACAAATAGTTCACATGTATGAAGTCCAACAGTATATTTAGCTTCTAAACTAAAGTAAACTAGCTGAATTTGCTGACTTAAAAATACTGACATTGTTTCTTGTAGTTGAGAGAGGATCTCTACTTAAAACTCATCATTTGTTGTTGGCTACATTATTAGCAGTGACCGTTTATTTATGTACATACCAATAGGTATTCCTACTGGACTCGTCTACCTTTCTGATCCATTTTTTTAATATATTTTTTGGGGAGGACCTTTCTTTACCACCGCAGCAGTAATGACTGAAGGGGAAATCCACAGCTTCCTGGGATACATATGTCACATATCTCAGGAGGATTCTGAGATCAGGCATGCGTTATAATAGGCAAAAACACGTCACCCAATCTTACACCTGCGCAGTGCAAGATTGGGTGCATAAGCAGAATCAGAAGAGGAAGAAAGAAGATGGCTGTGACGGCTGTCCAGTCTGCGCTGGAAGGAAGGAGAAACATGGGATGGTGCGGGACCTACTGGAATCAGAATGCAAAGGAATCGAGGGCTCTCCGAAAAATGTACTTCCCTGAAGATTCAAGTACTATAAGATCCACCTGTCAGCCTTTTACTTTTTCCATGTTTTTTGGCTTACACATAGAACCAATTTTGAATAACAGATCTGAAGAGACAAGTGATTCCTGCAAATTCAATTTAGATGTGCATTATGGATGTAGAGATGGGGTTTCGTGCACATCTGCATAGATTTTTAGGTTAAAACTCCAGGGTTGTCCATTAGTTGTCAAGAGCAATCAATTACTAGGTGTAGAAATGGCACTGCCTTCAAAATTCTGATCACATATGTATGGGTATTTAAATTGACAGAAAATAACATGATGGAAAATCTCTGTAGTTTTTTAGCTGATAATCTCCTTTGAAGGACAAAAGGGCACAATAGGTATACCACTAACATCATTCTGGTGTATCGAAGATCAATATGAAATTACGAAAGAATGTGATTGGTTGCTACAGGGCACCACAGACATTCTGGAACAATCCTTTACCCGGACACAATACCAAAAGTAGGTGAATGTGTTACATACAGATTGTAAATATCATTTTTATATTTACTCCCCATATTTGAAATGCCTATTACACAGTTCCACAACCTTGACACAAACACCCTGTAGACTTACGATAGACAAGATTGATTTATTTTGCTAAAACATGGTTCTAAAAGCAACGCTCCCTATAATCCAACTGTCTTTTTGTAGAAAGAGATCTAAAGCTACGTACACACTTCCAATAATTATCGTTGGTAAACGAACGACGAACGATCCTGCACGATATCGGCGAACGATCGTATAGCACCGATCCTGTACATGCAGATAACGACACGATCGTTCAAAGATATTGTACACACAATAGATGCGATCGTTTGAGCGATACAGGAAGTGACGTGCACGACAGGAAGTGAACGAACGTTCGTTCATCACGCATGCTCAGACCATGGACGATCAATGAACGACCGTACACACGATAGATGGTAAACGATCGTCGTCCAATCTGATCCGCCGGTCCGGTCGTTCATTTCCAGCGACTATTCTCGTTCGTCGGCGTCGTTGGTTACTTTTTTTAAGAACGATTTTTGACCAATCGATCGTTCGTCGTTCGTTCGTCGTTCATTTCCAACGATAAAAATTGGAAGTGTGTACGCAGCTTAAGTAAATGTGACTATGAACACTTATAAGAAAAGGTAGCCCAAGGATTTTTCCTAAAGTATAAACAATGCACACTGGCTATTTTGTTTAATAAAACTAATACACATAACTTGTTCTTCTGTATATATTATAAATCTATAGCATAACATTGAAGTGTACAATATGTATTCCTCCTACTAAAACTTTAATTTTACGAATTTACATTTTAAAAAGTTAGCAAGGTACATGGCTTGTGAATATGTATATCTGTATCAATGGTTTTACAGAGAATGGGAAAATCAACTTGTTATTTGTTAAGGATACCAATTATTGTAATCCTTAGAATAAATGTATGGAAGCTTTAGACTTAAAAGCAAGTAAAGTGCTTTCTTTATATGCATTTATGATGTATTTATAATGTATTTTGAATTATTTCTATGATGAAGAAAAAGCAGCTTAAACATAAGAGATCATACATCATTATAGACAAAAAATGATAGTGAATACCGTACATACATGTTAACACTGCTCCTTAAGTAGCAGCTTAGGACACTGCCTTTTCAGAAAACTAGAAAATTTCAGAAACTGGAAGAGTAACTCAAATGTCTATTAGCCAATCATATTTCATTTTCTATTTATTTTTTATTGGTTTAGAAGCAGCCAAAGGTGTAGAGGTGATTGCAAGGTAAAGCCTAAAGCCCATTTCAGACATTCTCAAACAAGCTACCAACCATTCCCATTCCCTATTGTATGGGAGCAGTTTGGAACCACTTGGTGCATGTGGATCCATTCACATTTCAATTGTGGTTGATTGTGGCATGGTTCCTAGAAGCAACATGGCGCTTCTGGTGGTATAGTTGATTTTGATCTTCTGAAAAAAGAACTGCTCTGCAACTTGTGGTGTGGTTTGCTGCTCATGGGCGCATAGCAGCGTTTTTATGCAGTTTTCTATACTCAGTTTGCAACCAAAAGTGTGCAAGAGCTCTAACTTCATTCTTCATTGCTTAATATTGGCTGCACAAATTTGCATAGTGCATAGCTTTCCATGATATAAGAACCCAAAACTTTCCTTTACTGAAATGTATCTTCAATAGATTTAAAGCCCCATAGGCTTTGGCATAGGACCTCAAAGGAACAGCATATCTTATTCAAAGCCTAAGCTAAGCTTAAATACATTATTTTGTTACAATGTGTTAATGGTGTATGATATAATGAATCATAATTTTAAATAGGAGAATAAAAGATTGAAATGAAGTGCACCAATGATAGAAATAAGAAAAATTAAGTAGTCCAGAAACAAAGTACTTAAAATAATTTTCTACATTGTATTATAAGTTAAACAAATATAGATGGCTGTGATATAACAGCTCTGGGGAGACAGATTTCAAGTGAAACAGAGCATAATAAGGCGATTTTATGCATGCTCAGTACCACAAATGGAAAATAATCCGACCACTGCAGGGGAGGGGATGCAGCTTTGGAGCTGTCTGTGGTTTAAAGAGAACACTCTGCTTGATGTAAATACAGACATTTGGAAGACATGACGCTCACATTTCCATGGATGTTTTGTAAACACATCACGTATTTGCAATGCACCATTCAGTCATGATTCATTATACACTTAATTGCTAGAATGCAAGTACTGCATGTACATATCATCTGTAACAATTAGTGTAAAACACAAAATCTAAATATATATATATATATATATATATATTTATATATATCATTTGTCAGATTGTGTGTTATATATATAAAAATAAATATAGAAACTCACTGTGTAAAATTAGATTTTGGTGCATCCTCACCCAGATCCCAGCCCTCCTGCTACAAAAACAACACATTTTCAACATTGCTAGTTGTATTAACTCTATTAACTCAAGGCCTAGTAGGAAAAGCATTAGTTTTTGCCTCTGTGAAGGGGGAAAGCAGGGTTGCTTTAACTTAAAGGGTATGAATTGACCCCTTTTCTAATATTGCTAATATTAGATTACTAATATTAAATTAAATTACCAATATTAAAATCTATACATACTAGATTTTCAGTTGAAAGGTGCTGGGAGTAAAGCACCTGTAAATTACAGATTCATTTCTATCCTGTGTCATGTATGCTATCAGTGCAGACAGTAATGAATTGTGCACATGCCTTAACAGCAAAAAATTGATTTGAACATCATTTTATCTTTGTAACCTCCATGCTGAGTGTTTCATTGCATTATTTTTCTGATGATTTACTAGCTTCATTTTCTGGATGTAACAGAAGAGTATTTCCAGAAAAGTAGCAAGCCTTAATGAGCTGTAATCTTTCTATAAATGTCTAGCAAACTAATTTGGATTGCACATATCCTGAATACTACAACAAAAAATATACCTGATTAGAAATAAAATCATTACAATTCAGCAGATTTAAACTAAGTTTCAGGTGTATAAAAAAAACTAATATTGTGTTGTTGAAAGCTACAATAGGTTGCAATATGTAAGGTCACATAAACATGAATTGGTCTAGTGGAACTAACAGGGCATCTTTTCATATTTGTATTTAATTTATTCCATCTAAATTCTGTCCTGTGCTTATTTGCCATTTTTTGTAAACTTGGTAATGAAAGTAGCAAAAAGCATAAGTAGAAAAAGCATGATGAGTAATTAATATTTTGTATGAAACAGATAGGGTTTATAATGAAAATATGAATAAAATCAGAACTCCAAGCATATTACTGACATTATAAACATATATCTGTATTTTTATTTTAAAATGTATTTCTGGGATTAAGATTAAGACCCTAACACAGAGAGACCTGACTTTTTCTACTGCAGTTACATAAAGCTACTAGGTACCAAGCCTGTGCTTAGACAGTAACCACAGTGTTTCCCCCTTATTGTCTATTACGGTGGTCCTAAACCTTTTGGAGCTCAAAAAGCACTAATCGTCCCCCCATAGTGAGGTCATGATGCCAGAACCCACCCACTCTGAGCCTGTGATGGGAGAGTGGGAGGGTTGTGTCCAGAGACACAACTCTTCTTCAGCCTGTGATCTATATGGGGAACATAATCAGTGGCTCTGGCCAGTGTGCTCCCCCAAGCGGTGTCCTTCTCCTGACCCCGCTGGGGGGTGCACCGGCCAGAGCCGTGGCCCACCACAGTTAGATTGTAACTCATCCCACCCTTACTAATGTCAAAATTAAACTAAAACTCTTCAAACAAGCAAATAATCTGATCTTGTTTACCCCATCCAGATACCAACCTGCCACCTTGTGCACAATTTACAGATTCTTTTACCTTTGGTTGTTGCTCCAAAAGGGCAAGTCTTTCCTTCCTATTGTATATTGATTTGTATATATACATCTCCACCCTCCTTCTACATATGGTGCATTAGGGAACCAGCTCGGTATTGCACTGCTAGTAAATTCCTTACTTAGTGTACATCTGCCTCCACCTCTCTATACAATTCCTGAATTCCATTGACATTTGGATATTGATATCAAATGCCTATCAACCGTCTGATGGACTGAAAATGGTAAGCTTGATGAGTTCATTAGAGGGTGCAGTACAAGAGAGGAAAGGTTATAGGGATAAGATGCGGTGGGTCAGATAGACCACACGGCACAGATCTCCTAGATGTTGTTGTCCTTTCTTTTTGAAAAAATTGCACTGAAATATTAAAATTATATTATTTGCCTAGTTGTGTTATTATTGTAGAGAGTAAAGTTGGAATCTACAGTGAAAATGTTTCTGTAGCTATTTCATTAAAACTAAAAACTTGCTGCACGTGTTTCATTTCAGAGACTTCTTTTTCCTATGTTTTAGCAAAATTGATCTCACCAAATATATAAAAGCCTAATTTCTTCTGTGATTGAGTGCATTATCAATAATTACCGTAACTTTGTAGGTTAACCGAATATTCGGCCTTCTTTTTCCCATAAGGACACTGGATGGTACATTACTGACTGCTTCATTTTTTTTTCTCTCACAAGCACTATGTGTCCAGTAACTCTTTTAAAAAATGTATTACTGACAAGTGGGGTAAAATTACTGGAAAATTACTCAGCATCTCTGCATTACAATTACAATTTACTTTTAGATTTGATCGCGCTGAATTAATTTCAGTGTAGGTATTACATTTTATAAAATATACTTTGGCATTGTAGCTGCATATACACATTTTTAAATGCTCTTTTACTGCTAATGTCCGTGAATATTATTGTGTACTCTCTGAGGAACAGTTACATAAAATACACTGAGAACACTCTATGTCATCATAATTTATTTGGAATTTTCCAATCATGAAGTTAGACAGCATTCTTTAGGCTAAGAATGTTATGTCTGCAGAAACATTTGCTGCAGCGTTTTTTTGTTTTTTTGTAAGAAAATGCTAATAATGGTGTTTTGCACTAAATAACGCTTTTGTGCAGAGATAAGGGATAAGAGATAAGTACAGATAAATTTTGAAATTTTAATGTACTGTTTTGCATTTTCTTTGTATGCATTTGCTTCTAGCCAAGTCCTCAGCCTTTGCTTATTTGTTATTTTTGGTAATCTAATCTATCACTTTTCTTCTGAATGACTTTATAGGCAGTTCAAGGCAAAGCAATATGTATGGTATTTTGCAGCAAAGCAGACATTTGGCACTTAGGCACAGCAACATAATTATCGGAGCAGATGGTTTGACAGTCAGATACATTATGTACAGTAAATGAATGTTCAGTTTTATGGAAGTTACTACTCCCAGTACTGTTACAATACAAATAAAGGTTCTAGTTGGTTACATTTTTTATTGATGCATTTTGATTAATTTTTAATTAAAATAACAACCCCAAATGCCCCTAATATGATATGCTGGCTGGATGTAGATGGGAAATTAAAGTTACCCTTTCACCTAATACCTTTCCAGCAGTTTATACTCACCTTTCCTCATTCCATTGCCATATTGTTCAATCACCTGAATTGAATTAAATTACCTTGATCTTCCTGGTATGAAGGTGCTTGTAATTTGCTAGCAAAATCACTGGTGCCTACTCTACTGAGATATACAAAGCACTATGGAATCTCCACCAGGACTGGTTGGAGGTCACATAGAGCTTTCTCTGAAGGCCAAATAGAGTGTGTATATGATGCTAGATGCTTAAAAACCAATCAAATCAAATAAATCAAATGTTCTATACAAGCTGTTTCTGATTTTTCTCTTGCTTACATACTCTTTAACAGAAGCCCAAAATATTCAAACAATTATTTCTTTCAGTAGTCAAGTCCAACAAAAGCATTCTACATATTTCTTTCCTGCCATGATACTTAAAAAATATCAAGCGGTTTATATCTGAATATACAGTAGTCTTTACTATCCTTTTCTCTTTGCCTAATTTTTGGATAACTTTAAATTTCAGTACTCCCATTCTGTTTACCAGGACACTGTAGTAGAAATCATATTAATGCAATCAGTTACCAAACATTAAAACATTTAAAGCTTATGTACAATGTTACATAAACTAATGTGATCCTAATCCTATGAATTTTCTTTCTTGTAAATGAAATATCTAATCCTTGGACAAATCATAAAAAACATACATCAAGTACCAGCTACTTTATGGAAGATTATTGATAAAAGACGGGTACTTGGTTTACTCAACCTATTTTTCCAGGAAAGCTACTTTCCCTTGGAAACTGTTTCCAGAATTCATCTTTATGTAATTGTTCAACTGATATTCTAATTGAATCCAGGTGAGTTCTCAACAAAATTATTCACTCTTGTCTACTTCAGACAGCATCATGGCAACTATTTTAAATAGTTACATTGGTCTAACAATACATTTGTTAATTATTAAACCACATTACCAATTTCTCAGATTCATCATTTACATTTTTTTTATTTAGTATATTAACTTTACTGTGGTAACAGTTTCATGTACTGCTCTGCAGCTCTCCACTCTTTAAGGGTATAGAGGCTGCAGTATTTACAAGGGCAAGGCCATCCCCTCAATTGTTTTTAAGATATATTTGGTTACAAGAAAGAAATGTGCTTTCTTCAGTATTTTGAAAATGTGTAATAAGTATGAACCTCACACTACTAGACTAATAAACAGTTGTATTATTATACAGAAAAAAAATACAAAAAAGAAAAACTTAGAAATTGTCCTTAATAGTGATTTATTAACTTTTAGGCAAAATACAATTTACAGGGTGTTGCAAGTCTATAAAGTGAATAATTATGCTTAATTTTTAGTATGAAAATATTTCCATTTTAAAATTACATATTTATGTATGGCTTCTGTGCTTCAGGATCATAATTAAAATAACAGATTAGGAAAGCCTGTGGTTGTTATGAACTTAGATTTTATATATCATTGACAGTAGAACATAAACATCTTAATGTTGACACATTTAATGTAAAATTAACATTTGATCCCGTAGTGCAGATGAAAGCAGATATTGATTTGTCTCTAGTTAATGCATTTTAGAGTAAGTGAGGCTCTAAAAATGAATGGGAATTTCTCAGAATTAGGATACAATAGGATTTGAGGAGATCTTTAGGTATGTCATAAAGTCAGTCTACAGTCAGTCTAAAAAAGCATAAATGGAAAATAGACACTTTCGTTTTTTTTACTGTATGTGAATGGTAAAATCACTGCATATGCTTAAAGCTAATCTTAAAAAATGCAATCTGTTCACAAAATCTAGAGATGATCTTGATAACAAGAGCATAGTGAAAGTATTGTAATACACCATGTATTTTTGTTAAATATTTTCTAGTTACATTTGTAATTGTATCAGCCCTGTTGCTAAACTCTTGATCTGCTTTGGAAGACGCAAATATGGCTTTTACTGAACACAAAAATACATTTCACCACTATTGTAATTCTAACTATCTGAGGGAGTGAAGGCCTGTGTACAAATGTAATTTGCTGTAGCTTTCCTAACAGTGTTTTCCTCAAAGTATTTGTAGAAGGAATATATTTACCGGTAATCCACCCAATCACATCCTAGTTATGTTGGTATGGTGTAGAGGGGGTTCTATCTTATCAAATTGCTTATGTAACTTTTTTATTAAGGGGCTAATGGTTGTGTAACCTCTATCCACCAACTTTACCACTGGAAAAAGCAGGAGCTGTGTGTGCTTCTATTTACCAAATGGATACTGAGCAGCGTGGTTTTCAGTATTCCATAGCTGAGACTGCCATGCACAACAGAGAACTGACTAAATGTATTCTAGCTTGAACAGCACTGGGTAATATATTGATTTTAATAGTGGCTGCATATATACCATAAATAACTTTTGGTTCAGTGTTGACATGCTGACTTTACTTTTAGCCCTGAGTGACACTTTAAAGGTTTTTTGCATTTTTCTATTTTTGTGCATAAATTATTTGACATAATTACCTGATTAAATATCTGATCTTTAGAATTTTGTAGGTAATGTGTAAAGTGCATAAAGTTCTCCTGGGCACTTATAGCTTAGAAAGTACATTAGGCTTATAAAAAGGAACTTATTAAATGATAGTTCATTTTGACCCTATCTGAAGAAGAATCTTCTGTAAGCATTTTAAAGCACTATACTAGAAAACCTTTTATCACTATTTTTTACAAAGTATTCTTGGAATAAAAGGGTGACATGTAGCCAGATATTTCTTTAGTCAGATGTCTACCAGTAAAATACAAATAACTTTTTATAAACTAATGGAGGATTTGTTCCTTCCCTACAATATATTTGCCTAACTTCCTAATGTACCTCCATAATGTTATTATTCCATGAAACTTACCTTTTTCTAGGCAGTAATTAATACATGCTTATTTCAAGGTTGCTGCAGTCATTTATCTGGGTTCACTAAATACGATGCAACATGATGTTGGTAATGAGTAGCAGATTTTGTAGCAAGGATACCTATCGATTATGAAAATGGATTTTCATGGTAACTTCACATTAAAAAAACAGATTTTCGGACTCCACCTATTTAATAATTTTGGGTAATTGTACTGTTTAAAATAAGGCGTTAAGGCTTAATATATACCTATTTAATGTACAGCGCTGTGTAATATGTTGGCGCTATATAAATCCTGTTTATTAATAATAATAATAATAATACATTAAATGTAACGGTACTACAATGTGTTTATATTACACAACTATACAAAGATAACAGCAGACCCCCAAAAGTGTCTATATATGCCTTTATAATAATCATTAAAGGGTCAGCTCAAAACCCCTGGCCAACTAGGCAAGGCAGGATTTCCTAGACATATAAACAGCATGTTTCTTTAGTCATCATTAGCAGGGAGTAGCTGCTAGTAAAGCCAAATCTGACAATTCCCTGGCTCTACTTGTCTATCGGGCATGCAATGAGTTCATTCATTGCGCATTCATTACCAACAGGGCATGGCATCCTTAAAAAACAGATGCCATGGGCCCTCTAGAGCAGGAAGGTCTATGTCTCCAAGCATTGATTTCTTGGAGACATAGGGAGGAGACCATTTCTAGCCCTTACAAGGGGTCATTGGTTTTATTTTCAATGTCAACCCTGACACTTGCTGGGGTTATAGCATGGAGTTGTCATTTCTGGCCCTGACACTTGGTGAGGATCATCATTAGTGGCCCTAGCATATACTGTGGGTTAGAGTAGTTGGCATTGACAACTAATGAGTTTAATAAACCAAAAAGGTAATAGAACTGTAAGACCCATAAAAACAATTTGACAATACAAGAATGTGTGACTCCAACAGAATATACTCATTCCTCCAAATATGTTTAAATGCATTTTTCATGATATGTTTTCACGACAAAATCAATGTTAATGTGAATATGTAATATAGTTAATGATGCTGTTGTTTATTAAAATGTGAAGCTTTGAATTAGACACCTGAGATGACCAAAAGGTAATTTATAGTTATAGTAAACTATCAGGGACACTAGATATGCAGCAGCAGATGGTCACAAGTTATGCTACATTCTACAAGAGATCATGCTACAAGAGATGGTCAGTGATTGCAGAAGCCATTTAATGTTTCTTCAGACATGAGAAAGTTTACATGATACTGCCAGAGATAACTGCGATTAAAGTTTCTTTACAAACCGATTCTGCCACATTTGATATTTATTTCAGTAAGATCCATTATATAAGAACAGAAGAAAAAGGATACAAAGGGAAGTGAAACAAGTGGGATAAATAAACCAACCCATTTAACTACTAGAAGTCAATATAAAGTTTTCCTTCACTAACATGAACACCAAAACATTACTGTCTGCAGGGGATTGGTGGCTACAGGTTGTGCATCAGGGGGATAGTGAATAAACAAATAATGTAAGTGAAGCACCAACTGTGAAACAGCAGCATATGATACATTATTATAGGGATTTGCAAAGGTCATAGAAAACAGAAGACAAGTCATTGTATTAGGCAGTTGGTAGTTTAAAGAACTTCTAATTATTGAATAATATCAGGACTAGCTCCCTTATTAAAATAATTTAAATCACATCTAAAAAAATAGCTGTTCCTTTTCCTCTTTTCTACAGCTTGTTCAGTCGTGGTGCAGTGGGATGCTGTGCCAATCTGAAAACTTGGTATTCTAGTCAGTGTGGTGACATCATAGTGTCTTTTCTATGCTCTGCAGCCTATTCAGTTTAAGAAAGTAGGTTCTTTTGTTCTGCAAAATTTCCTACCCAAGACTGTCTCTATGAAAATGATGTTGATAGGGAAAGCACACATTTACTTTCAGGCTAAGCTTGCTATCCAGACTCTCACAGCTTGAATTGTTCCATTTTGTATATCTGCAGGTTATATAGTTCTTAAAAGAAAAAAGAGAGGATGGTTATTGCCATTTTAATATGCACAGGCAGCACCACAGGCAGATTTTTATTTAATTAAAGATTTTTGGCTGTAGTCCTAGAACAAAGTAGATTTTATCCAAATTTTTACATTTAATGAAACAAAATCCATTTCATTAAACCTATATGACAGTTTGAGGCAACAATTTAAAATCCAATAGGATTTCCAACAGCTGTCATGGGCAACCTTGGAAAAAATCATTTTAATATTGCCCCTTTTTGCAGGATCTTGATAGCCTTTCAAATGTTTTACTGCTTTAACTAAAATGCATTTTTATGTCTTGTTTTAGAGTTTTCAACTCTTAAATAATGTTGATATTATTTTTGTTTCCTGGCTTCCAGCTTGATGTAAAGCTTTTGTTTACAAACAGCAATTCAGAGCAAAGCACTTCCCTTATTAGGTAAAATGTTCTTTTGTGTGAAATAGAAACAGTTGCACACTTTGAGTAATACCGATGATCACCGCTAAAACTGTTCTATAAACAAGCGTTGTTCGTTCAGCACTTTTTTTTACACTATAGGAGCTATTACATAAAAATATGTATTTATTTTTGTTTATTTTTTCCATTTCATATATGTTGCTGATCTTAGGTTAAATGCCTAAAGCCAGTGGCGGAGCTATAAGTAATGTAGAAGAACATTAGCTAATCCCTCAAAGGTTGAATGAGGTCTGGGGGTTAAAAACAGTTAACTTTAGTGCTCTGCTATTGAGGGTTGTGATTGGAGATACTACTATTAGGTTTCTGAAAAGAGGACAATTTTAACACCACTAGCAAAATGATTAAATAAAGCTGATCGATGGGGACAAATTATACCAAATCCTAAAGAAATAAATGTGAGTAAGTCCGATATATCTTTTATATACACTTAAACAGGCAAACAATTATTTCAAACCATGTCTACAAAAAAGGTTAAACATTTGCCTTTTTATTTATTTTTTCAATAAAAATACTAATGGATAAAACAATGTACTTCAGTCTTGCTCTAAGGTTCCTTTTAGACAGCAAATGTGTTTTCCTGACACACCTCTCACAAAATTTAAATGGGTGAAACCTAAATAATATCTGATTTAGATGCATAGATACCACAGTGAAATGTTTTGGGTTCTTGAAGAACCTTGGGAAACCATATTTGACCATGTAATGCTATTTGGTAATTATTTTCCTTACATTGAAATGTTAGATTTCAAGTCATTTTTTAAAATCTCTTGACAGACTCACACACCCACAATCACTTCTTTAAGGGCCTTAGAGTTTTTTTTTTTGTTTTGTCATAATGACACAACACAGTTCAACACTAGTCTCCAGATATCTATGATCTGATGTTCAAGTAAAGCATGTCTCTTTTGTCTACTCTCCTACAAGGTTCCAATGAGTGGGAGCTAATCTGGATCAGATTATTCTCATTTCATGGTTTTAAAGTGGTGATAAAAATAGGGGGAAAACTTACTTTCCATATGATTAATAAGAATGTTTTGTCATTTAAATAATGAGAATAAATTTACCATCACAATCATGTGTGTCATTTGTTTACCTATATTTTATTCTGTAGGTACTGTTTAAATAAAGGTCCACAGTTTACACTTTTCCAGGAGAATTTTCAAATGAAAATTAGACATGCAAATTCTCCACTTTTCCACTTGTATATATCTGTCCTTTTCAGTTCACCCAGGCAGAGTGCTCAGCATCATGATACGACTGCCCTAAGGTTTAATTATCTCTACAAGCAGGAAGTATCACTCTACCCTTGCTATGTGGCTTTATGTAGACAGGGCTAATTTGGTCTCCTAAACAGCCATCTACAGGAGCTCTTGGAGGTAATGTGTCCACTCAAACAAGTCAATGCAAAACACAAGGTTTAGGATACCATATACATATATAATAAATGTTTTGCACCTCTGTGTTATTGAAGAATCATTTGTAGACAGTACTGATTCTTGTAATCTAGCCTATGTAGGCAATTACCATAGTGCAAAGGAACAAATGCAGGCATGCAGCTACTGTAAATGGGTTGTATTTGAAAGTGGCAAGAACAACCTGTTTGGTTTAGATTAAAAAGTTGAAAAAGCCAAGGAATTGGAGTGTATACAGTATAACTAGGACTGTTTTATGCTACATAAGACAAGAAAGAAAACAAGGTGATGTGAGAGTGGTAAAACACCTTACCCTTTTAATTACCTTGTTGATAAGGCATTACATATTTAGTTACAAAATTCCACTCAAGTGCTAAAATTATTCTGCAGTCATATACACCTAAGTACTTGTATTTTCTGCACTGGAAGCCACCTCCTTTTACCTATTTCATTTATTTTAAATCAGTATTTGGTTTCTATCACATTCTTGTTTGGGGCTATGAGAACAGTGATCAAAGGTTATCACTTCCACTGGATTGTCTATTTCTGTATACTATACTCAGCAAATTGGCAGAAGCTACCAACACAAAAATCTTAGCTTTTGTTGACAGCACTAACAAATGATTAGCTGGACTAAACTTTGTGGTTACCAATAAAAAATGAATTACGACCCAAAAAAATATTTTGAGTGCTAGGTTACTTTTTTATATTATATTATATATTCATATATATAATATTTAAGCAATTCAGACCTGTATATGTTAGTATGTTGTATAAGTTTACATGATATGCTTTATATATAAAGTCAAGTATGAATTTCCAAGCTGGACCATACCATATATGTGATTACACTTTTAGAGGATAAAGTGAGCAGAAACTTTGGTACTGAATGAAACAAATTTACTAACTCTTAGACAACTTTAAACCTATATTCTAAGCACATCAAACACCTTTGCAAATCTAGGTATTACGATATAACAGTAGCAGTAACGTAACTGATCTGCACCCAACTTTTGTAGAGAAGAGCTGAGTGGCTAAGCAGGCTTGTAGTTACTTGCAGATAACTACATGACAGATGTGGTTACAAGACCATTAACCCCGGGAGAAAAAGAAGCAAAGTATCATGCTAAAAAATCTAGAAAAAAATACATAAAACATACCAAGAATTGAATAACAATACACATGCCTTTTAGAGTTGAATAATATTATTCTGAAGTATAGCTTCAACACTGGATCATTTTTACAAATAGTGTAAACTTGTTTGCTAGGCAATATTACGGATATGAGTTAGATTAAAAAAATGTCAACATGTATTTTTTTTAAAGGGTTCTCACCTTTTTTCAGGGCTTGATATTTTGCATGATGTTGGAATAAGAGCATTTAGTTTTGGAAATTAATGCTCTGCTTACTGTATTTCCCCATTGCACTAGCCTTTTGGTTACCCCCTTGCTATTGTCTGTCTGTTTAGTGTGTTGTTTTTTTGTTTTTTGTTTTTTGTAGTGGGCATGAAAAAGCAAGAAAACTTGATAGAAATAGTCTTTCTTTAGGTATGCATTACCTTTTCAAATTCAACTAAATCTACTTGGTTAAAGAGTGAACGCCATACACGTGTAGATACTCCTGTGACATGCCCGGCAGACACTGATAGAAGAATCAATAGTACTAAACAGTCCATTCATACTATTTTATTTCAGATGAATGTTAAACAAATAATATTTGAACAGGATCTGTTCACATATTTTCATCCTATTTTAGTTTAGAGGGTGATCACATCTTTACATGGCTGACAATGTTAGCTTGAATTTATTCTGACCTTCACTGATTTACTACTCGTAAAAGTACAACATACAATGAGGTTGAGTCGCATTTGGACAATGGTCATTGAGAAAAAAAGGAATCAACCAAACATCTTTAGTTCACATAAGGATCTGCATTTGATTTATGGTTATTGCTTTCTCTTTTATAAACAGAATATCACTTGGCCAAGTTGTAATCATTTACATTTTAAAGTACATTTTTTTATATGAGTAATTTAATGCAGAACTAAAGTGAACATTTAAAACATTTAAAAACTGTGACTAAATGGGTCCTTTATTATAGGAATGGACTGACAATATCCCTTCTATATAATTTGCATCAGCCATCTTCACCTTGTCCACTTATGGGCTCCAGATCCTCAGCCAGTCAAGACCGGAATAATGTAATTCCCATGCATGATTCTCAAAAGACTGCTTGCAATTTATTTTTGCAAAGTTTTTTTCTACTTTAAAGTGACTTGTCAACTTAAAAAAAAAACAAAACTCTTAGCAGTAGACCACTGTTAGCCACCTGGAGGGACCTGTGTACATATCTGCAACTTTTTTCAATTGCTCTGGTATGTCAGAAAGTTCACACTTAACAAACAGGAATCAGCTGTGGGCATACATGTCTAAAAGAATGGCTTTCTGTCATGTTACAGTGAAAAACATGGCAGAGTCATTCCTCTTTTTTTCACACATTTAGGTATCTGATAAAAATATTCTCTGCTTCCTAATACTATAGTAAAGGTGTTCACTGAACAGGAATCCGTATTTTAATGCAGCTACCATTGAATCATTCAGGTATTTGGAGCAACAAAAGAGTTTATATTTATTTATATCACAAAGTTTTATTAGAGGTTGTGTGAACAGATCTGGAAAAATAAGTGTTAAAAGGATAAAAGTTCTATATTTTCTTAATATTTCTACAGGACTTTTTTTCTAGTTCTAGACATTGAAGGATATTCCTGTGCCTACCTACAGAAATGACAATATGTGCCAAAGGCAAAATGAATAACGTCTAGATGAGACAGCAGATTGGGATATGGTGCCCTAACAATGGGAAGTGCAAGAAAACAGGATGATTGATGGATACTGATTGTATTTTTTTGCTTTTAGGTGTTAGTTGTTACTGTATCAGCAGATGACCTGACAAGGGGCTGCATACAGAAGAATCTCTTAAAGGTATATAAACTTGCGATACAGCAATTTTTTCAAGCTGCTGTCTGTATACAGCTGGGCGAGCATTCAAAAATGTGAAGCACAATTTTAAAGTATGAATCACAGAGTCATCTTGGAACATGTATTTTTATATCATTTCACTTTACAGATGCATTTAAATTGTCCCCTTCCAGATTTTTGATGCAGTTCGGTTTGCAGCATTTCCAACCGGCACAACATATTTCCGAAGCTAATTATTGAAATGAAAATGTATTCACAGTTACACATGAATGCCTTTAGAATACACCAATCTCGGAATATAACGACCTTGAGAAAACTCTATGGTATGTGTTTTATTGTGCTTACCTAACTTTGGCAGCATATGCCAAACTGTTACATACAGATCTGTTAAAGCATAAAATTCAACAGTTTGAAAGAAAATCCTTGACTGAAATTATTCATGGAATGGAATAAAAGAGGGACAAGACAGGAACCATTATGTTTGTCAAGTACAAGGTATATTCTATCCTAAGTCTAAACAATAGCATAGAAAAATGACACCAGTCGTGTCAAATGATAGAAGCAAATTAGGACACGTTCATATATCTGCACCACTGGATTCTAGTTAGTTTGACAATACTATTGATTGGCCAATTGTTCATTGCATCTGACATTTTATTTGAAAAAGTGTGCAGCAAAAGCTTTCCATTAAATCACTTAAAGTAGTTCCAGCATATGCCAATGATGTCCTGCAATCTATATTTAAACCTGTTACCAAGTAATTGAAATACCTGTTAAAAGAAACTCCAAGCTCCAAAAATGCTGTTGATAGCTAACTTAATATTTAGACAAAGCCCCACTACAAATTGAAGTATTCCATGTTTATTTCCCGATCCTTTTTTGTGTTATCCATTACTTTCTTCTGTTTTATCATTTATATTTTATTCTCCTTTTTTACTAATCCAGAGAGAGATTGCACTGATGAACTATAAATTAAGCAAATTGAGTACCCACTGTAGCATTGTAGCTAAGTTTGAATGAAGACTTTATTCAATATTCCTCAATATTCATTGCTTGTAAAATTTGTTTATTTGCAACAACTACAGTAAAGTTCTCTGAATCATAGTAGTGTATGTAAAGCTATATGAAACTCTGATTTATCCTGTAAAACTATTTACTAAAAACAGCTTTCAACATAAAAAAGTTCAAGTAAATTGAAACCCTAGCAGCAAACCACACTTAAGTTAACCCATTTGCACTTGCTCTTGCATTGTGGTTTGGCATCATGAATTCAGAAAAGCTCGGGAAAACTATGCCAGGCAACTGGGGACTCCTGATTGTTCAGAAATAGACTTTGCAATGTGTCCTTGTATTTTACTACTTAGACCCCATGTATTAGAAAATTTCATTAAACAAGCACTAGACAGGCCTAAACCACACAACTTTACAAATCAAAAGAGGCTATACTAAATAATAGCCAGGTAATTATTTTGTGCTTAATAATCAAAAACAATACACATACTGCCTTCTAATGGAATATATTTATTCAGACATCAAGCTTTAATTGCTTTACTCTTTTAATTTAGTTCTGATTTTGGATTGCATACATGAAATGATTTTCAAGTAGAAATCTGGCAGCCTCAATTCTGCAAAATGACTAGTGCCAGCTATATTGGCCCAAGAATATTAGCTGTATTTAGGATATTAGCTTTCTATTTAACCTAGACAGGAAGTAATTAGTCCTTCTGGTCTCTTGGAGCAACTTCTGTCTTCTTTAGTTTCTTTTGGATGGCTTTATAACTAAAGATAGTAATAGATTACACAGAAATATGAAAAAAAAAACCTTATATTAAATCCTCCAGCATAGGTTGGTACAAGGAACATCTGTGCTTATTAATTGTCATCTGTTTTAGCTGAGAAACTAATGCCATTTAATCTCTGTTCTTCAATGATTATTATTTATATACCCTTCAATGGAATGATCTTCATGCTAACACATTTAAATTATGCTATGCTCATTAATCATCTTCATTAAAGATTTCACATCGTGAAACATCCTATCCAGTTCCTAAGTCTTATTGTCTAATATTTTTGTAGCTCCTTGGAAGGAGCAGTATGCCTGCCATTGCTCTCCCGCTGCTCAAGCTGTTGGCCACAGGAGTTTTATAGCTGT
The DNA here is from genome assembly GCF_032062135.1 of Pyxicephalus adspersus. Lineage (NCBI taxonomy): Eukaryota > Metazoa > Chordata > Amphibia > Anura > Pyxicephalidae > Pyxicephalus > Pyxicephalus adspersus. The sequence continues at coordinate 66,025,486 of NC_092861.1, read as the reverse complement.
AGGAATACCAAAATTGACAGCTGTTGCAGCCCAGAATCCTTTGTAAGCTTGCACAACAGGGAGGACTGTGATTGGCTACAGGCGGTAGGATATGGACTTTGCCTCATGCCAGAAAAACTGACAACCAGAGGAGAAGGGGTTGGACAGGATTAAATGGTTGGTGGTGGGAAAGCTGTGGGCTCCTAATCTCAATAATGTGAGGATATTAGTGTTCTGAAGTTCCCTCTGTGAGACAGTTTCACCTTTACCCTCCTTTCAAGAGTTTGAGAACTGTGACAAGGGCCTCATGGCAAGGTACACAGTACCATTGGCCAGCGAGATTAGGTAGTTCATTAAAGCCTTATTTAAACCCTAATGATGTGTTGCACTTTTTTGTTTTTAAATCAGAATTTTGTGATAATCTCTAATTCTATTGCAGTGTTGTGGCCCTTTCCTGCCTATCACTTTTCAAGCTTGGCTTTTATCGGATGGGTGAAGAAGTGAACACCCTTGTGGCCCAATTAGCTCCTATATGCATATTAATATTTTTTTCCTTTCTAGGGTCTGTGGCCTATAAATAAACTGTTCACTTTTCTTGGTTTGTCAGTATCACAGCATACAGGTCCCTGGGTATGTCACTTCTGATGTGATAACAAAAGAAAAAAGCCCAAGGAGATCCAACCTATGTGGGTGATCAGGAAACTTTTTTTACTTGTAAAACTGGGATTCACTTTACACTCAGTTGAACATATGTCAGCCAAAAGAAATCCCATCATTTAATGGAGATTGCTATAGAAACGTAGTTAATTTCCATGATATGCTTCAATTTACATTACTGATGCCATAGGAGAGCTCTAAAGGGCGCACTAGTTGATCTCTATAATTTACTTTTAAGAAATAGGATTCTGTTTTGGACTTGCTGTAAGAATACCTGTCATTCTGTTATTAAGCTGCAGTCTGGCCATCGAATGATGCCATTGTAATTCAGATGAAGGCCTTGTGACAGAAGGTTCTCTCTTTTAGACATATCAGTTTGGCAAATAGATCATAAAGCTTTAGAATGAGCTGCCTCTCTCCTGCCAGTTTTCTCATGCATCCATTTTTTTAAAACTTTTTTTTTTATTGTTAGGAAGATATTTTAAAATGTCAGCATCGAGTGATAAACTGGAGAAATACATTTTAAATTTAAATGGATTTGCTTTTTTTTCTTAAATTTTATATAAAATGCAAAGTCATTTTACAGAAATTAGCTATACCGTTATCTCTAGATATAAACGCATGATGTAATCAACGCACAAAATATAATAGGAGTAGATAGTTTACTAACACCTTAACTCACCACCATTATCAAATACCTAGGGCCCTTGCTGTGATAAAATCATGTGTTCGTGTAGCAGTGCAGAATTATGGAACATTGTGGAGAAATTTAAACAAAGCAGTTGGAGAAGCGGATCCTGTAAAGCATCTCAATATAAGCACCATAAGTGCTCTGCAGGCAAATGCCTATACAAAAAGGGGGTTGCAATCGATCCTATTATTTCAGTGTTAACCAGGGCTTTAGAACGGTTGAGGACTGGTTGGAAGTGTTTACAGCAGTACCATTTGAAAAAATAGACAGTCTAAACATGCCCTTAAATATTTTGATGGGGATATATTATTTGATGTTATAAAAATATAAACCTGTCATATAAAAAAAAATCAATTATTTAAAATTGTTTTTAACCTCACCCAATTTATGTACTTGATTTCAGATGCAAATTATATAAGCACCAGTCACAATCAACATGAACACATTATTAGCAGATTGTTGTGAAAAAGTCACTACATCGATTGCAGATAACCAGGTATTACCAGCCATATTTTTTCCAATAATCAAATGAAAATGAACTAGTTAATTGACTGTCAAACTATTAGATTCATTAACATTTTAGTAAAGTGCTTTTCCACCAAATTAATTTCACAAGAGCCTATTTAATTAACCAGTTTTATGTTTGCTCTACTCAAAATCTGCACCTTCATGGGTTATAACAAAAACTTAAATTATTTTTCAACAATGTATAAAAACCTTAATAGGACAGTCTAAACAAAAACATCCAACAGGATTAAAGATATAAAAATTAAAATAAAAATGTATTTTTATTTTGGTAATTTGTGATCTCATTTGCTAGTAGGTTTACCAAACCAACATAACAACAAAAAGAAACAAATACTAATATTATAGTAAGCATACATTTTCAATTCAGTGAGCTTTCATATGTATAAAATTGCATTTTAATAGATAAGTGAATGTTCCTTTAATTTTGCCAAGCTAACGTTTCTACTGTTTCATATTTTGATGTTTAGAGCAACGATTTCTGAAATAACCTAAAACGTTTGCTATACTTTAAAAGTCGAACTGTCTTTAGGGAAAGGAGTTAATTGGTGAATTTAAATACAGCTGAGCTGTTTCTTATCCACAGGTGTTCGTGCTATAATTTGTATATTCTAATGAGTTACTATAATGCCTGAAAAGGACCACAATTTTGCATTCAATCAAATAAATATGATGTACACGTAAGATGATGTTGCATTTAGAAAGTTTTAGCTGAAGGGAACTTTGATGTTGCAAATTGAATTGAATTATATATTTTTTCGCCTGAGAGGTAAGTTTATCCTCAGTAATGGTTGCCAATTCAGTACGAATTGTGACATACGGTGTTAATTTTACTGTGATTGTGGTCTTCCCAGGTTTTCTAATTTTTAATAGGAATTTCAAAGGAAGCATAGTCTTACATTAACATGTAATCATGAGTCAGATTGTTTGTGGTTGGCACCTAGAAATTTCTACTGATTTAGCCACAGTTAGCTCTCTTGGAAGATGTTTTTGGCCACCCTTGGACTGTTTAATAAAAGCTAAAATAAAAATAAAGGCACATATCCATACCATTTATCCAAAGTTATTTCTTTTGCTAATCTTCAGTAGAAAAAAATACCATTTCCATTTGATTGATTGTTTTCTGTACTGAAAAGTTGTTATGCTTCTCAGCATTGTCATAAATGCATCTATACTTTGTGTGTTCCATTTCTACAATATTTGTATGTTCTATCAATGCTGCCATATTTTTTGCTTTAGCGTGTTTTTCCAGAATCATTCTTTCTTTCCTATTAATGTCTAGCCTCATTTATTGTTACAGTCGAATACTTTATTTGTGTTATTTCCTGTAATAATAATAAAAATATATATATATATATATATATATATATATTCAAATATAAACCTATCTTATTGTAAACTGGGATTCCTATTTTTATCCAAGCAAACCAGAAAAAACACAATGAGTTAGGTAAGTTAAATCTAGGGCATAAAATGTGAGTGTCATTGCTAATATTTAAAACAGTGTTCATCAACAGGATTGCCAATAAATTTATTATAAATAATACATCCATGGTGTGTTATTTTAAAAGATAAAAAAAGGAAAATCACATGAGTTTATTCTCTAACTTTTTACAGGTTAAAGTATTTGTTCTATTGAGTTGGTTTTGAATCACTTGCTTTAAATTAAATTGTGCAATATTGTTGCCCACCAGTAGATGGAGATGTGCCCTCTATTACAATGTATCATACATCAAAAGTTAGTGATACGCTTTACATCACAACACAGTGCCATCTACTGGTGTGGCTCAAGTATAAACCAAGATTCGTTTTCTAACAGCAATTTCATATCAAGAAAATTTCAGGTTTTACTTCAGTAACTTTGCCTTTTTTCTACTTCTTGTTTCTCCACTCAGCCATGAGATCTAAAATCAAGCACTATGAAAGTGACTAAGCATAGTCAAAGTCGTAGTTCAAAAAGGGTTTTGACCTTTAATGCAGGGCTTTGGATGAACCATGCATTTGAGTGCCCTTTGAGTGTTTTAAAGTAAAAAACAAATTGCCTACAGGAAATGCTGAACAGCATTATTGGACACATACATAAACTTTTGGATTATTTTACTAGCATTACTGTTAAGTAAATTGATCTGAAAGCATGGATAAACTATGAATGATATGAATTGATAAGTAAACAGAAAAAAAAGTCTAAAGAGGTAACAAAAAAAGAGAAGACTGTAAACATTTAAGATTATAAGAAGGTAAGTGTATTTATGTTAAAGAAAGGAAGAAAGCAATAATTTCATAGCTTAAAGATTCAAGATATTTTCCAATTTTTCTCTAATTTACCAGAGGAAAGCCCACACTTAGCGATCTGGGCAAATTCAGATATGTTAACAATAAAACAACAATCTAAAAAAAAAACGCTTTATTAGTGTTAGCAAGGTAATTGAGGATTCTGGAAAATTCATTACTACTACTCCATGATTTAAAGGAAGAGAAATTTAGATTGTTATGGCAGCTATGGAGATCATTAGTTTTTACACATTACACATCACAACTCATTTGCTGATAGCCCGTCCATCCAGACTTATGGAATGCTAAATGTGGAGACAAATATTTGCCTAGAATGTAACAAATAGCAAAGGGGGTTTCATTTAAGGGTGACACTGTCAGAATCAAACACATATGAATATTCCTTCCTACCTGAGTGCATAATTTCACACACAAAGAAAATACATTTTCAATTTCAGAACTATCAAGCTTGCAATCTTATTTCACTTCAATATCTTTTTTTTTTAGAAAGTGAAGTTTATTTCTGAAATTAACACAGTAGGAGATCTAAGTGCTTATGTTTGAAGTATGTTGAATAAGAAACGGAAAAATAATACCCTTCTTTAATGTTTTTTTCAGTGGATTTCTTTCTGTTTTAATTGCTTTCTGCATCTCAGTTTCTGAAAGTAATCTTTGATCGTGAATTTAATTTCTAGCTCTGGGAAGCGGTCTATTGTAGTTATGCAAGAATGAGCACAATTCCCCATGAATCAGACATTCTCATCATTTTGTGACCTTTCCCAACTGCACAACAATTTTGTGTTTGATAGGAACATTGTTTTTACTATTTGTTTATGTTTATTAAATATCTGATAGATGTTTTACAAACCTATGCATATATGTACTGCAAAACAATATATGCAAGACAGAAATAACCAGTGTATGGGTATAGGACTTTTTAATATAGCTCTTAGTTTTGTATCAATAAAGATCCTTTGTAGCAACAATGTGCCTAATTTATTAAAGCTCTCCAAGGCTGGATACATTACACGTTCCTCAGTGAAGCTGGGTGATCCAGCAAACCTGGAATGGATTTCTTCCAAGTCATTTGTTATTTGCTAGCAAATGTTTGATCCATTCCAGGTTTGCTGGAAAACCCTGCTACATTGATAAAAGTGTATTCTCTCCAGCCTTGGAGAGCTTTAATAAATCAAGTCCAATGTCTTCAATAGTTAGAAATCTTCCCATTTCCAGATAACAATGAAAACCTATTTAGTTGATGGGTCTGATTTATTAACATATATGCATATTAGTCATTTTTAACTACCTGGGCGTTACACTG
>NC_092861.1:66000443-66018894 GCF_032062135.1 Pyxicephalus adspersus | reverse complement strand
ATTTAAATATGTAATTATAAAAATTATAAAAATTCCCAGATATACATTTGATCTAAAAATAAACATTTAATCCTATTTTGGTATAACATAATCTAAACAACATACCCAACACTTCAAGTGGTATTCCTTTTCAATAAGAAGCATAAAAAGGCCTAGTTGGCAAAATTATTTGAGAAGTAATGTTGTATGAAATACAATATTATTCACATATACTGCCATTTTTACTTTCTGTTTATGTTTTTGCTGTACTGCTTCAGTAGAGACAATTTTAAGTTGTCATAAAACAAGTCATACCTTACCAAGTATACTATCGTTCCACATCCACTTAAGACACAACGATTTACCACCCAAAAAAAAAATGCAAAAAAAGAAACTTCATGGTATTGCAGCCCATGGGAATGATTACTGAAAATTATAATTATAGGGGTGATGTTTTATGTATGATCATCTTGCATTGGTTTGACTGTTAGATGGATTGGTTTCCTCACATAGCCTGAAAGCATATCATTGGTTTACATAAAACTGTATTCTGTTTTTGCTTTATGAAAGGGACAGGCATTCTACTTTTATCAATATTTCTTTCTAAGAAAGCATTGTGCAATAGTCACATACATGCACACACCAATAGATGTCATGAGCTCCAATTGACTTAGTAGCACTAAAAAAGTTAGTTCATATTTACTGGACTCAAGCACCCAACAACAGTGGCAGCAGCTTATTAGACTACAGAAATACTCAGAAGCAAGGAGGACCAAGTGCAGCAATATAAAAAAAAAACACAGAATAGTCTGTCTATCTTATTATACCCTTACGTTATTTAACAGAGATCTTCCTATTTCAGTTTTGTTTGTTGTTGTTTTCTTGCTGAAGAATAGTAATGCATCTTCTCCTAGTCCCCATTGGTTTATACACTTATTGATGTCCCTTCTTCATCCATTCCAATGGATCTATGGCCTGTTCTCATACATTCCTAACTCATTTAGTTCCCATCTACTGTATATATTTAGCCTAGCTATAGCAAGCTTAGAAATAAAAGATAGTGTAGTCTTGTAATACACACGATCATTAGTCTACAAAATTATATATAATACTACAATATTATAGATAGTCTATACAATACCCAATAAATAAAAGATCTTTCAAACTAACATCATTGGGAAAATATCTCAGCTGTTAAGCACTGAAGTGATACACTTAGAGCACAACGGCAGGTTTAATGGAAGGGCTGTTTACAGCACTATGATTTGCCTTGCAAACATTTTATTCTGACAGTCATGATCTCTTTATTGCCCAGAATAGGCAGCAACAGCATTTGAAAACCCAAGTACTTATGTGAAGATTGCTATAAAAGCAAACTAAATTTTGTAGTGTTTGTTGCTGATTTCTGAGTGAAGAGATTTTCCAGAATAGATCCTAACATATATATTTGCTATTAGTATGATGCTATGGCCACAGCACCTACTGAACTCATCAGAGTGCCATATATCAGCAGTCACCAACCGGTGGTCCGTGAGAAAAATGATCTTACCTGTGTGCTCCTATCTCCCATCGCAGGCTCAGACCTGCTTGCTAAATATCCTGGGGTGACAGTAGTGCAGGGCTGTGGACTCAACAAAAGTTGTGTCCATATGGGGGACATGATCAGCAGGGTCTGGGTGAAGTTTCTTCCCCTTTGAGTGACACGCGGCTCCTCTACATGCGCAGGATTTACAATTATGAATGTAGCGATCCGTGAGCTCCGAAAGGTTGGCAACCACTGCCATATGACTGGTGAAACTTAGAACCTAGAAAATTAGAGTTGGAATTTGTATTTGGGTTTAGAGTACATAGATGTTACATCCAGCCAGCTTTCTGCATTACCAGGTTTCAGAGGAATGTTATTATTAACAGTAAGCTCTATTAATAGCTTTGAGTAATGATTTCATTGTGCTGTGTTAAAGTTTTACAAATGACAGGTGGTTTCTAATACACTGTGCTGAAACCTGTCAGGAGATGGCTGTTATTTTTACACGTGTCAGACTGCTTGGTCTTCATATATTACCATGAAAGCCTTTTAGCACTTGACCTGGTTACACTAAAACAGGACACTCAGCAGCATACTAAAAAATGAATTGGTGGATTGAGTAAACAACTTAAAAGGCAGAATCCTACATGTATCATATGTTTACACTAGTGCATTCACCTGATATAAATGTCTGTACCTAAGCTTTTGATAACATAATGTGATATATATATCAACTGAGATCATTCAATTGTTAAAATGTGAAAGACTGATTAAATGAACAATTCATTCTTTGAAGTCTAAAAAGAACAAAATACTATTTTATCTGTAAAAGGTGCAGGTTTTTCCAGATTAAAGAATAATTGCTTTGTAACACGTCACAGCTCTTTTAATGAGCATGTCAACACATACAACCTTTAACCTTTCTCCTTTTTCTCTTTTTTCTATCAACTATTCTTGTCAACTATTGTGTCAGTTGCTATTTTCTGTAAAATTCTCTGAAGATACTTACAGTCCCAGAGCTTTTATTTATCTGAAAATATTTAAAAAGGTATCTCCAAAATCCTCTAAGAAGCAAAGACTCCCTAGGCTAGCTCATAGTTGGCTGGGAGGGATCAGCAAGGGGACATATGTATCTAAAGGAATATCAGGGAATGCCTTCTGTCAAATTTCACCAGAATAAACTATTTCCAGGCACTGCATAGAAGTTACATGCTAAACAAAAATACCAAATAACATTAGGTCTGCTGGCGTTAAAGATGTTAAATTATCTAGATTTGAGAATGTGATCTAATATACCAGTTATAGCATTTATTTTTTACAAAGACACTCTTATTCATTAACTAATCCTGGCTACAACTGCACATATATTGATTGGAATATTGACAAAAGGGGAAGATGAAATGATGTTTGGCCTCAAGATGAACTGCATGTCTGGAAAAGATCTAGCTGAGATTAATCAAATGATTTTTGAATGTATTAATCAAATTACTTTTTGGATATATTTTGAAGTCATCAATATTGCTTAAGGCAACATTTATATATTTTATTATTTCTTGATTAGGACAAGACAACTGTATTCTAGGTTACTACATTTGGAGACTGCATTTCTCATCTTATTTATTTTTTTTTACTTTTTCCTGTATTTTTGCTGAAATTTCCCTACAATTTCTGCTTTGGAGATATAACAGGAAGTAAGAGGAAATATCTCTATACTGAGGTCAGATCCCCTTATATTTGCATTGGAACAGGTGTTACTCAAACCAGTTGTCAGAACCATGCATACAATTCCCCTATTTGCTACTAGACATTCCTCGACTCTCACTAAGTTCAGTAACATAAACATATGTACACTATATAGCCTAATATTCTAAAGCCGTTTGTCCCAAACTGCATATAGGTATTTAGCTATGCACAAATTCATTTGAAGTGTTTTTTTTTCTTTAGTCCCCTCTCACTTTAACCTTAATAGTTAAACTGTACTTTCTCATTGCTTTGTTCATTTAGAGAACATTCATTTTTTCCCCTTGACTTTATGATTGAACTAAATCAGAATGAACATGTACAGTGCATTTCAGTTGCTCCTCTATAACCCTATTGTAATGATAAAAAGGTAGTAGACGTTTCATATGTCATATTAGATGGTGAGATTGTTTAACACATGGCTCCAACTTACATTCCAAAAAGAAACCCACAGAAAACAAGAAATTGTTTTGCCCTTGCTTTATGATAGTCGGAGGAGGAAACGTGGCTGCATATGCTTGAAGTAAGTAGTTATGTATTAAATTAAGTGATATTAAATTAGGGGAAAAATAAAGGCTAGAAGGTTTCTTGTTTGACACTGGTGAGCTAATGAAAAATATTTCTTTAGCTTACATTTTGCAAGAAAAAACAGTTCCTTTTTGCCATCAAGTTTACTCAACTAAAGCCACGTCAGCGTTATGGGTAGTGGCACTGGAAGAGATTTCCAACAAACGGCTGTAGAAAAGGTTCATCACACCCCTTTGTGAAACAGTCCAAAGTTTCAGCCACTTAAGCTTTAGCAGATTTGTAGGGCTCTATAGCCTAGGTGTTTCCAGACACATTTTTATGGGTTGGTTATTGAATGTTTTCTGCAGCTTTAGAGAAGGAGCTGAATTTAATAATTGCCTGGTACTGTCTGTTTCCAGTGGACACATGGCCCCTCCTATAGAGATTTATCACTGACACCCATGAAAACTGTAAGTGGTGAGTGTGGTTGTATTTTTGTGAGCTGAAGGTCACAGTTTCCCTGTTGCCTACATTTCTGCATTATTAGGCACTAATCCATACTTTATAGTACACCATTACTCAGAGTCTGGAATTGACAGACATTTGCAAATTGTAGGGAGAGGATGTTTTGGCTTAAACTTATCCAAACTATTCATTTGTTGTTTTGTAATGTATATTTATATGTTCTTACTTTACAGGGTACAATGATAGTGTAAGGACAAAGCCACATGAGCACTTAATCTAAGCTTCCAATGAAAAAAACGTTGATCATTTTATTGCAGGAGATTATTGGTCCATTGTTAGGAGATTTGTTTTATGGGATTATTCTCACTGGAAAAAAACTTTAAATGAGAGAAATTCAATGAATGTTTAGCTGTTTAGCTAACATTTGAATCATCTGTTTATCCTATTCTAATCACTTGACACTATTTTTGTGATAGACTAAACTGCAGAATTTTGCTTTGGTACAAATCTAATTACCTAGATTTACCCGTGAGCTCCTGTGTACAAGACCTACCTTATGAGTGCACACAGATTGATGTGAACCAGTAACTAATACACACAGCACTAATACAAATCTTAAATACACATAATAGTTTAATCACTAGCTGTTAGCAAAAAATTTTAACTCTTGTTCACTACTGCCTCAGTTGTAAGAAGTGAATTGAAAATGCGTATGATGGAGAAGTATCAATATAATATATAGAAGGGTCCTGTAGACATTTCATAAAGCGCAATCACAATTGATTAGGGTTGATTTAAGGATAAAAGGCAGTTTACTCTGGAAAGAGAATGTTCACTTTATTTTTTTTGGCAGGGAAGAAATTTCACACTTATAAGCAATTAAAATCTCAAGTCTAGTTAAGTCCCTACTGCTAAATACAAGAAACAGTGCTAATAACACTGTACACTAATACAGACAAGAAAAACTAATTGAATTGTAAATTCTCAGCATGCCTTGTTAGCTGTTGGACAGTTTATGAATTGTCACAATTTGTCCAGTCTTGATCTGCTAAGCATAATTTTTATTAATGTTTTATAATGTTAAAGTGTCATTACAAATTAATTGTTGATAACTCAGTTAACATATTGGGGTGGTTTAGGGGATAGGGCCTTATACACATTTCTTAGTATATGTAGGTCAATTAAAATAGAAAATATCAGATTTTTAATAATAAAAAGAATAGTATATTAACACAAGAATGAGATATAGTTAAAGTTAAATATTGTATAAACTTGCTTAGGTTGCTTACTTTGACCCAGGTCAAAACAACACTATTTTCTATTGCCAAACATGTTGATGTATGTGTAGCAATACGTCTTGTTGAATAGTGCCATGAGGGAATTCACTTGTAGACAGTGCTTAAGAGGATAACTTAATTATTTCACTTATTCCATAAATTAGTGAATCTCATAATGAAGCTAAATTAACATTTTAGTTAAGATGCTCCACTCCTGCAGCTCAGCAGTCATCCACTTGAAGGCTGAGCATTTTTGCTGACTTAAATAGGGAGAAATTATTATTTTTGTGTTCAAAACATTATGAAAGTAGACAGAGAATTGCAATGTCTTCATTTAAATTCTGTTTGGGCAGTAAACACTGTCTCTCTGACAATTTCATGAAATGACATTCTATTTGCTTATGATTCTGCTTTTCTCCTTCTGCTTCCTTGTCTCATACTACCGCACTGCCTTCTGGGGTGCCTATGGCACAAGACAGACAGAAGAGAGCTGATTCACTTATGCATATAAATATGTGTTGAACCATAATAGAGTTTCTGAGCATACATTTCAAAAAAGGAATCCATTTTCTCTAGCCAAAAAAAGGAACATGAACACATCTTTTACATTAACTAGCAGCTCCGAAGAATTGGAATTGCAAATACTCTGAAAAGAGTTTATCTATACTTGTGACTTGTTGCAGTTTGCTGGAAAATGCAGCACATATATTCATTCTATAACTGGGCAGAGATGCAAATCCTATACATATAACATTTCAAATATGTAAACAAGAAGTTTTTTTCCCCACAGAAAGGCATGCCTTACAACATAATCTCTATTGATTGGAGTTGATTTACTAAAGGAGCAGGAGCTCTTTGAAAAAGAAACGTCCATTTTTCCCTTTTTTTATTATTTTCCTAACATATTATTGGACGTGTGAACACAACTCCTAATGTCGGTTTTCTCGAGGTGTAAAATGTGTATGAAGCAAAGCCTACATTCCAATCATTGGCAAGCCAAAACCATGGTTATTTTTAATCATTTTCTTGCACATTACTGAGTTTTCCTTTCAATGTGATTTTTTTACCACATTCACAGAGCTAAATAATTTATCCCTCTGCAGAGTGAACATTTTAAACTTCTTTAATATATAAACTCAAATCTATGTTTCTTTTGAAAATCAGGTCTAAATTGTTTACCCCTAAAATCAAATTATACCTTTGCTTATGTCTGCACTTGAATGGATATACTTTAAAGCAATTTTTTAAAATGACTGGCTAGGAAGGCTTTTTCTTGTCCAATTTTTGAAATCATTACTTGCGTTTAAAACCTAATTATATATATAAAAAAAAGGGGAAATACATATTCCCTGACATTTATCTGTGTTTGAATTGAATATGAGTTTATGATGCCCTCATTAGTAGATCATTCTCTTACATTCCGAAATTGGGTGACGCCGGCGGAAGAAGGAAGAAGATGGTGTTCAGTCTGTGCCTTAATAGAATTCCTTTTTGCTTCTATGGTAGCTGCAATAAAGGTTATGTGGGAAGGAGGATAGAGGCCTGGAGGAGTTTGACCAGCATGATTAAACACTCCCAGAAGAAGAGAGATCTTAAGATATAAGGGGGTTGAGGACTGTACTAGGGAATGGACTCTTCTTGAGTCAAATTTTCTATTAGGTTCAAAGACACATTACAAGTAAAAAATAAAATAATTTATGGAAAGGAAAAGCATTGCAAGTACGCATTTAAAAGACCGCATCTTTTTGCACTTTAACCTTCAGTTTTTTAAAGCTTCTGACAAGTAATCTGTGATCCTCAAAAGCAGTTGAGCACTTTGAATTCAGTTGGTTTAACTGAACACCGACAGCTAAGGTGTAATTTTAGGATAAAATGGGGAAGTGATCATTATAGAAAGAGAGGTAAACAAAAAACTAGACAAAAACATTTATTAACGTCTACTAAGTTGAAATAACTTTGGTATCTATAGTTGTGGTTTAACGTTAAATAATACAATTTAATAACAATATAACAGTAAATAATTTAACATATGTTGCAAAGCAAATGATTTTTTTAGAAGATGGGAGATGAACGACATCAAGCAAGAACTAGTCATTATAATCTATAGTCTGGAGGGCATTCATTCAATTCCTCAATTGCTCTTAAAGCAAAAAGAAAAATCTGATTTATTACTGCGTGTAAGAGATATCATCATGATCAATGAGCCATTTCTGCTGATAAACTTTCAAGAATGAAAGCAAAGTATTTGTTTCTCTGCTTGAGTTGTCCACTTTAAAATATTGAGGAACAAAAGAAACACTGAAGGGGAGGCCATTGAAACATGGAAAACATTTAAAAAAAAAATGAAATTGTCCTGGCAGGATATACTCAAAGAATAACTTATAATACATAAAAGAAAATTTGCCCAAAATTGCTGCGTTAATCGTGTTGAACCTTACACCTAATTTAGCTACTTTATCAATAAATATTTTTTTGCCATTGAAACACTGATAAATACAAACCACACAGGTTTTTTGAAATTAGCAGTTTGTTTCCGGAAAAAATATTATGATGAATATGAATTTTTACTTGAAATAAATCATATTCTAACACACACACTTATATATATATATATATATATATATATATATATATATACATATATATACATATATATATATATATTATATCAAATCATATTATGATGACCTTCTATTTTATGGTTATAATTTGAGTGAATATTTCAGTTTTTCATTCGTAGTATACTATACTGATTAATTTGTAAGCAATGTTTTACTTCATGTAGGTACGGGTTAGTATGGTATTGACTGTAACTGTGTTACACGTTTTGTTATTCAGTTTATATTTTGTGTTCATCATAAGAACTAAGTAATTTACAAGATGATTAAAATTATTTTATGATGGTCTCATGAACCATAAAGCTTTACACTGTTAATTTTCAATGTTATGCTCTGTGCCATTACAATTTTTATTATACCAGGTGCTCTCTTACGACATTTTGAAGTAATGAAATTTTCTTTAGGCTGCAGGTGACTGTAGAGGAAATAGTTATAAAATAAACAGCTTTCTTTAAAAATACTGTGTCACCTTTACAAATATCCAGACCAATTTTAAATATACCACAATTCATATATTCATTTATATACCAACAGGCCGACAGTATTGAGCCTAAGCAGGTTCTACTACTTTTTCCATTTTCTGTTTGTGGGTGGTCAATTGGTATTCTAAGCTAAATGTTTCCAATACAACCATGACAGACACCACATATCTAATATGTTTTCTTTATTCTTACTCCTTTTGATTTACTATGCAGGTATAGTCAGTATGAAGCTATACCTTGATGTCTATCTACTACTAGATACTATACAAGCTACAGTCCGTTACTGTGTGATTTTTGGTTTTAATGTATGTTGGTATAATTATTGCTTTTCAACAGAGCCATAACTTGTGATTTTATGGTGTTATCTCAATATTAAAACAAGTTATTAGCATTTTTTGCTTCAGTTTTGTTTAGGCTAAAATATGCACAAAAATGTATGCTACAATAATCTGCTGCTTTTCATATGCTGCCTCACAAAAGACTAGCAGTCCTCACAAACTGATTGGAAAGATACAGAATGGAACCATATTTTATATGTTTCAGTTCATATTACTCATATAGAGATTTACAGCAGTATTGACATGTCTAGATTGTTAAGTCTCCCTAAGATATGTGATTCAGAGCTGTTTTAAGAAAAAGGCAAATGATGCATCTGCTTCAACCACAGCAAGTCAAGTGGACCCTCATGAGACATTCAAATAATAAACTTGCATTGTGGTGGTGTGCAAAAATGTATATTTGAGCACCCAAGTGTATCAGCAAAACAAGGGATTCTATCATTATGGTCACGTGCGATATCCTTCTGCAATAAAAAACTATATAATATTTCTTCTCTGTCCAGCACCATATATGAAAAGTAAAAAATATAAAGCTAAAAAGCCTAAATAAAAGCTAACATGCTTATGAAAACTTTAAGCTTTAAAATATGCAATTTGTAAATAAAACATTGTATTGCAAGGATGTCAAAAGCCATAATGGAATTCTTCATTTTCCTTGGGTGCATGCATGCCATATATATGGGTACTAGTCTGCGTACAGAAGACATATACATTTATCCATTACCCATTTAGAAAAATGTGCAAAAAATTAGCCTTTTTTTTTTAAACATTCCAACTTAGATATTATATATTATATTTTTTCAGGACACAATCTGTGTGACATTATTTTTTTATTTCACCTAGCTGAAGGATTTCAAATGTTTGATTACTGCAAAAAGTCTGCTACTGCAGTTTCACATATCAATCAAATTCGCCAAGTAACAAGCAGGGCACCTTTACCATCATTCACAGAACGGTGAAGCAGAAGGAGACTTGGCTATGCATGACATTTGAGCATTTTTTTAATAATTCTTTTTATTCAAGTCAAAATATACATGTCTTTCTACGTATTCTTTCTCTAGGTGCTGGTTTCAATGACCTCTTGGTATTTTCACATTTTAATGGACAACATTTTGAGGTCCCTGAACAATAAAAATGCATTAGGTATAACATATCTAAACTTTTGAAACCACGTAATAAAGGAAAATGTATTCACCGTTTTACATTTTACATGAAAAAGTGAATAATATACGACTTTGAGTTAGTGCTTCCATATATATTTTTATAACTTCTACCATTATTAAAAAATAAAGCCAATATATATTTATTGATTGAAAAAACATAAACTGGAACAAGGAATACTGTGAAAACAAGTCTTACACTTGCAAGTGTTTGTAAAAAATAGAAACACATCTTTGAATTTTGCAGGAATTGTCATAAACAAGTTTGCTGGGCTGCTAAGGTTGCAGCTGGAAAGTTCCACCCCAATATAATGAAACTCAACAGCCCTTTGATACTAAAATGGAAATATTCATCAACAGGATAAAATTATTCTGCAGATAATTGACACAATTCTCTTTTTATTTGGAATTAACTTGCAGGCATTCACACACCTATTAAACACAATCCTTTTAATTACCTGGTACTATACACTTTTGTTCAGTGAGTGTATTTCAGTCCCTATTTGCAGTTTTACTTAGGACGTTTTGTGTATTATATATAATATTAATATTATTCACATATACTGCATTGAGTTTTATGTCTATAAATATATAGCTTGGACGAAAAAAAGCAGGAGGATTGTTTTTTTGTGCTAAACAACTTCATTTTAAGTAAGCAAATCAGAAACTTGCACACTTTTTACTTAAATATTTTAGGGCAAAATATCATTGTATGGACCATGACATGCATGATAGACCTGCACTGAAATGAAAACTGAAATTTGCAGTAAGTCATTTGTGATTTTTAAGAGTTACACATTTATGTTGCCATATAAAATTTATTGCTAATTGCTTGCTTCAATAGAACAACTCACATATTAACAAACTGACCTTGAGTCTTACCGTAAATGTAAAGAAAAAAAACGTACTAGTGTTACATGGCTAGGTACCAGGTACATGCTCATGTTTTAGGAGCCCAAAAACATACTGAATAATATGGATCAGAACAATAATTTATTCCTTTTTAAAATAACCACTTTAAATTGATTGTTCTTCACTTTAAAAAAATAAATGTTACTTTAACATAATCATAAAATGGGCTTTCTCATAGAAAACCTGATTTGTTTATTTTGGATTCCTTGTGTAGAAAAATGTGTGTATAAAAAGTGAAATTAAAATATATGCCAGGTGTAATATTTAAATTACTGCATACTATGCTTTTAATAGATATGTAACTTAATGTAAGGGACAAAGAGGTCTTTGACATTATCCATGTAAAAAAAAGCATAACATCACTTCCGCTTCATACAGAATTCCACAAAAAAAAGTTTGTGTCACTTTACAATAGTTTTCTAGAATATGTATAACCTCTATACTTTATTATTTTCTGTTTTCCTTGTTCTTTATATGGAAGCACAGAGGAAAGATTTGGAGAGCCCAGGGAGATTGACGTTCAACAAATGTGTCACAAATGCATAACGCTTCCTAATGTGATCTGTTAAATGAAATAAGAGTGTGCTTTGTAGTAGGTACAGTATTTTATTCTATATAAAAGTTTCATCTGTCACTCTTATTCTTGCAGGGCAAGGTTTAAATAGTACAACACAAAGAGATTTCTTATATCCCAGGGAATAGTGCAGTGCCTATTTTGGTGTCCTTTATGAAGGTCTAATTCTTCGTTCTGACAATCTATCGGATTGCGTATAATAAAACTGTGTACATTTTAGACTACTTAAAAGGATTTCACTCACAGCATTACTTCTGATTCAAGGCAATTATGTCTCGTCTTCCAATTACGGTAAATCCTATTAAAAGCACTTTCATTATAAAATGCATCCTGTTAAACCAGGCTCTCGTAATGGGGGTGAAATACAATTCATAATTTATCAGAGTGTTGCTCCTTGACTACTGAAGAGCATCCATAGGATCAGCTAAATGATTAAGACCAACCTAAGCAGTGGCTATAATATTACAGTGGTCATATTTTTTGTTAATGTGTAAGGACTCTAAATAATAGAAAAGCTACATTTCTGTTAGACTAGATTTATAACATCTCAGAATCCATTTAATTATTATTTATAGTATATGTAGTTTTATTGATATGATATGTAGAGTTTAAGCTAGCTTAGTGATGTGGGAGGTCAGGGCCAAAGAATTCCAATATTATGTTGTAGATTAACACTAATGAAGACTGGAAGCAACTAAAGAGACTCACTTTTATTAGGATAAGGCAAAAAATGGTAATGTAAGGAGCCAGTAGTCAGACATTGATCTCCAACATATCTATCTATCTATCTATCTATCTATCTATCTATCTATCTATCTATCTATCTATCTATCCATTTATCTTAAAATAACTGTTTGAGGATTTAAATTATTATTAATATTATTATATTTTTTTTGATTATGTCAAATGATGATATCAATTGCATTTTGGGCATTCATCATATGCAGAAATAAAAGAGGTTAGTTAGAAAAGAAAAGAACTAGTGAATGTTTACCTAGAAATTAGAAACCATTTCATTACAATAAATTCAATATATAATATATAGATACAATATAATATATATAATAGTATATAAATTTTATTTTTTATCCCTTGTTTTTAAAACTACTGTAAATATCCAAAATTCTGTGGCTTAGTATTCACCAAAGTGAGTACAGGGAATTTAGGTAAAATCCAGAAGAATCCTTATTTATTTAGATACTTAAATTTATTTCTGTATTTCAAAAAATTTTGGAAACAGAAAAGAAGCCAAATTTTTAATGAGCTCCCAATTGGACTAAACAGGGAATGTTGATTAAACCTAATCTCAAACTCCTAAGAGTAACTTACTAAACTATAAACAGTACACAATGCTGCACGTAATTGCCTTGATGGCAGTGTACATGACTCTCTGACTGTATCTATGGGCAAGCATTATGCCTTAGCCTGTGCCTCTTGCAGAAATAAATACAATGGTATTTTTCAATGTTATTGCAATATCATCAAGTTAAATAAAGTTCAGTTTAATGCATAGATATGGACTAACACACCTATCATTCCAAAACTATGGGCTTTGTAAAGTGTTGCAGATGTCTGCATTATAAAAACACTTAAATAAATAAAAATGTAAAAAAAAAAAATAAAGCTGCTTTTTATACTAGGTCTGGCACTGCAGACAAAATGTAATACTTTGTATGAAAAATAATGTGTGCATTGCTAATTTAGTTTGTGCAAAAATAATTGATTGCTACGGGCAAGTCTTCAAGAAATTTCTGTAGGTCACTCTTCGCTTAAGTCTTTTAGTGGAAAATAAAATTCACAAAAGTGAATCAGTATATAGACAAGCAGTAACAAAAAGAGTTGAAAACAAAATAAACTTGAAAGTGTCTTTAATGTACTATATTCATCAAATGCATTTGGCTGTTTCTTGCAAAAGAATGGAGTTAATTACAATTCACTTTCATGTAATTTGGTGTTAATATTCTCTGTAATGTTTTCTAATAACTCATCAGTTAACGGTGTCATAGCTCAGTAGCATTTTTAATCATACATGCAGCAATAAATAATACTAGAGCCTTTTAACCATAATGAGAACTGTGGTCATTTGCCATTAGTATTAGATGCACATAATCTTGTTTAAAAAATCCTATCTTTATAACTCCAAACTTTCTGAACTTTGGCATGCACATTTAATACAAAAAAAGCCTGAAACGGACATTTTATCGTGTATTTGTTTATTAATTTAGGGGATTAAGTTAGGGGATCTTAGATGCAACATAGTTGACGTATATGTATTGCCTAGATTAGATTATGTTGAAGGAATAATAAAAATATGGATTTGCACTTCTAGATCCCTGTAAATCTGTTTAATTTTTTAGTGTTATCATTTAATATCTGAACATCAGTATATTGACTTATATTGATGTATGCAGATACAGATGCATTTGCAGCAACCAAGACATTTCCATAACAGGATAATTTAAATAGAGATGTAAGGACTTTAGGCAGGATAGGTGTCTATCTAATATTTATAACTGAAGAAAAGCAAAGTTAATGAAAATATTGACATTTATTGTCTTATCATTATTAGACAGACAATATCCAAAAAATACAGTTTTTTGTTGTCTGGACTGTATGTAAGCAGCTTGTAGGCCACAATATAGGAGGGAGAGAACATACAGTTTTTGTATTGCATTAAATTCAAGTGTATTATTTGATATTGCTAGTTTGTTGGACAGTCCATAAGCAGCTTGGTTATACTATAAGAAAGAGAGAATGGGGAGGTTTTATCCTGCAGTGAAAGTTAGAGTATATTGTCATTTGGATAGTCAATGTGTAAGTACCGTATTTTCCGGCATATAAGATGACTTTTTAACCCCGAAAAATCTGTGCCAAAGTCGGGGGTCGTATTATAGGCCCGGCGCATATGGTGGGGGGTGCCGCGGCCGAGTCCCCGCTCTGTGCGGGGAGTATGAAGCAAGGGGAAGCAAGCTGCACACATCTTCCTGCACCTCGAGGAGGAGAACTTGAGTGTGGATTGGCTCTCCACCAGAACCCGCCCATTCGACTCGGAGGGCTGGGGGTCTTCAGGTTGAGTGTGGAGCAAGCCTTAAAGGGGCAGTGTAGGCTGGCACTGGCTGTCTGCCGCGATTTAATAAAGCGCCTGGCTGTCTGTGCCCTGCCTTTTAATTTTTATTTGCTGTGCGTTGGAAGAGGGGTAGTCTTAAACAGCGAGTATATTCCAAACTCTATATTTTTACTGGAAAAGTTGGGGGTCGTCTTATACGCCAAGTCCTCTTATACGCCGGAAAATACGGTAGTTTATTTTACACTGGCAGTGGGGCTGTCGTACGTTTACGACTTCCAGGACACACTACATGTGGAATCTGCCGGTGGCAAACCCCATAAGTAATGAAAAGATGTTGCAGTGAGAACTACTAGTAGCACACACTGCTGTCCAGCTGTCAAATGTGTAATCATTGTTTTTACTTTTGAGCCAGTACTGCTAGGTGAGTGCATGGGCAGCTAGTAAGGTGCAGGGTCCCACACAAAATCGTGCACTGAAGAGGTAGGTGTAAACCTGGCCTAAGATGAGGGAGGTCTGGTAGACTTTATCTTAAAATTAACACTACAGTGTATTATCTGAAAGACAATAGTCACAAATATTTTTTAATGCAAAGGAGGGATTGAGGATTTGTTCTGCCTCAAACATTTAAAATTTGACAGATAAGTAATAGGTGCAGAAATATCTCATGGCAACTATGCAGTAAAGAGAACTGAAATAAACCACAATGAGACAAGAAGCAGGATTTAGTTACACACATTAGCAATCTGGCAGCAATAATGCAGCTGTGGAAGCACTGCATCCCACTTTAAAGTGGCATGGCACTGAATTGGCAAGCATTAAATTCTTTAGAACATAGAGCAAATTTTACTGTACAGTAAACATTGGATATTTGGCAGATGAAGTCCAGCTGCAAATTAACCACCAAGCTAATGACATTTTGCACACAATAAGAGATATCTTCTAAAAGAAATGCGCCACGTAATCCTGATGTTTCATGTATGTATTCATCACAGTGACATTATGACAAATGTTAGCCATGACAAGTGGATATCCCTATTTTTTATTATCTATCAAAGTTTACATTCTATGAGTAGATATCAGTCATAGATGACAAATAGGCAAATGCTTGTGCAAACCTACAAGACTTCTGTCACAACCATGAGCTGATTACTTCAAACATATTATACTATTCAATCTGCAACTAACACAGATGCTTAGGAGAGTTCATACTTGAAAGAATAGTTATATTTACATTTGAAATGTGTGTGCTGAATACAACTCATAAAAAAAAAAAAATCACTTTAAACATATGACAGAGGATTTTCAGCTATGCATATTGAAATTGAGATGTTTTAATTTGAAATTGAGATCTGAAAAAAAAGTTAAATTAGGACAAAAAATTACTTTGACAAAAATTTCCATGACACTCAAAACTATATGATAAACTTTTTTAGGTAATTGACAAATCAATATTATATTAAAATCTTTCTCATCTTTCTTTTATTTTATAGAAAGTACCTAAAACAGTGGTCAGCCTAGAAGAGTTATTACAATTTAACTACAATTTGTGGCAACCCTAATAAAACTCTACTTGTCTATTCCCCTTGATGACCCCTGTGGATAAGTAACATGCATCCACCTTACCTCTCCTTTTTCCCCTATATAAGCTAGTATAGCAGTAAATTAAAATTATATTATTTTTTCCAGTGTTGGGCCTTCCACATATGTGCAGCTACCAAATGTGGTTCTGCTCTCAAGACTGTTCATTTGTCATATGACCTCACGAGTCATGGCTTGGGAATGATGCAAGTGGCAAAGGGAGGATGCACAGAGGAGGAAGACCGTATACTGGAGGAGATAATATACTTTTAATCAACCGCTTCAATACTTTACTTGTTAGAGGGCTAGAGGAGCACAAATTATACTGGAGTCTTGGGGGGTCCTGTTGGAAGGAATGTAAGAAGTCAGGCCAGCTGCTCCTGTTTTCCCATACAGGAACTGCTCTAAACCAGTGGATTAGCCCCATTCAGATCTCGTAATTAATTTAGAAAATTAATCTAGACTACATATATCAAACATGCTGTCAGGCTGTCATTGATTCTATGGCTATACTTGAGAAGTTATTAAATATAATGATCCACAGATCTTTATAGTCATCAAGTGTAATGGTAACTTCATTACTCCCCAAAGAATACGTAGCAAAGCAAACCTTAGTCATACCATTTATTATTATTTTTAATAAACAGGATTTATATAGCGCCAACATATTACGCAGCACTGTACATTAAATAGGGGTTGCAAATGACGAATACAGACAGTGACACTGGAGGGGAGGACCCTGCCCCGAAGAGCTTACAATCCAGTAGGTGGGGGAATTAACACACAATAGGAAGGGAGATAAGATACCTTTAGTCTATTGTAGGATCTGGAAATTTGTAGCACAATTTTCATTGCAAGTTTTAGTAAATTGTAGCTTTTTATGATAAAACAGAATACAAAACAAACTAAAATTACAATGCACATTATTTCATATTGTGTAATGCGATGTTTGGGATTCAGCAACCAATCACCAGGCATGACCACTGCCACAATCACACAGGAAACTTAGATACAGTTTAATTTCTGGAGGAAGAAAGTAATGGGGAAAGTAGGGAAGATAGGTAAAAATGGGTTGAAGTAGGTTGGAAAGAGACTTGATTACTTTTCTGTGAGTGGCCCATGTAACAGAGTCTCTTTAATGTGTTGTATATTGGTAATATGTCTTCTTTAGGACATTTCAATGCTGACACATATAACATAGTAATGGTACATGGATGATTTCCCTAGCTCTTTATGTTCATACAAGCTTCAATATCATAAAGTAGCCTGAAATTGTGCCATCATTCTATTCCTGCTAGTCAATTTTCCTTTAGAGAATAGAACTCCACTTTAAAATATATACACACAGTATTTTTTGAGAATATAAAAGTAGTCTAGTGTCCTTTCCATTGGGGCATAAAGATGTATTGCTTTGCCAGCAAAGGTTATTTCCCTGTCTTGAAATCCGATACCATTCAAAGGAACCATATTACAGCATAGAGAGAATTGTTAGCGTACAATGTTTTGCTAGCAGTTTTTCATATTAATGGCATAAATTTGATAAATGAATAACTCAGATTCTAACCTTCTGCAGCAGATATCACAATGTCAGGGCTATAAAACACTTAAGTAAAATATTTTATAATGCAATATATTTATGTGGTCATACTATTATCTCAGTTCTTACTCCAAATCCTGAATCTGTTCCAATATTTTTAAACATTTTATGTCAATTATTGTGGCAAATGAGCTAATGCGATATGCTTTATGTTTGTGGTTATTTAATTTATTGATTTAAAAAAATGACTATGGTTTACAAATTGGTTATTTGTATTTTGTTTTCTGACCTGCATGTTTATTGCAGTTATAATGGTTTGGCAAACAAAAGACAAGCATTCATATGAGGATTATGAAAAAAGTCACTCACAAAAAGTGCTTAAAAGGGAGCAGTGGGCCTCAGAATTCTGAACACACGGGGTGTGCAGTAATATAGCACACTATGGCTTTCTCTCTACATACAATACCCCTAGATTGTAAGCTCTTCGGGACAGGGTCCTCTTCTCCTATGTTACTGTCTGTATCTGTCTGTCATTTGCAAACCCTATTTAATGTACAGCACTGTGTAATATCTTGGCGCTAATATAATCTTAATAATAATAATAATAATAATATTACACTGTAAGCTCTTGGGAGGTGGGAACTACTGGCTGGAGATGATTGCTAGGAACATTCAGGAACTACTTTTATAGT
>NC_092861.1:65958649-65999783 GCF_032062135.1 Pyxicephalus adspersus | reverse complement strand
GACACACACGCTGCAGCCAGCATAAAGGACACACACGCAGGATCAGATATCTGGAGCTGTCTTATAAATGGGTGAGTGTCTTATTTTAATAATTTTTTTAAAAATCGGGGGTGGCTTACTTAATGGGGATGTCCTAAAATCGGGGAAACACGGTATCAAGGCCTTTATTACTCGACATTCTAATCCTGCTGACTACAATGCAAAGGTCAATTGGGGCAATATTGTTTTCAACAACATTTAATTTGGTTTAGTCATTTATATATTGTCTTATGGTCTTCAGGTACTGTGTTAATGCACATTATAAAGTGCAGTAAAGCGCTGATCAAGCCTTATGCAACCTTTACCATTTTACACTTTTATCCAAGTTGCAAAAATCTTGTGTACCATATACTGAACCAGTGAGCACTAGCAAACCTGGAATGGATCTAGTCCAGGATCGAAAACATTTGCTAACAAATAGCATCCAATGTTTATAAACTCTATTGCAGGTTTGCTGGACTACCCAGGTACACTGATGAAAGTGTATCCTCTCCAGCCTTGGAGAGCTTTAATAAATCAGGTCCTATATGTTTAATAAATGTACTACTACTGCTTTACTGAAAGAAATTGACTTGCTGTTAGAGCCATCCACCTATTAAACCAAAATTCTACTACGCATAAGGATTATTTGTTTCTTGAAAAGCCAACATTTTTAATGGGTTATTTCCAGGAAACAGCATTGCCATATTTAGGTTAGTTCATGTACTAATTGCACTTATGTGCAAATATTTTTTTGCATTTTTTTGTTCTAAATTTATAGCAAGTAGGGCAGAAAAGTTATATTTCCCACCACACTCAGCATGATGATTATCTTGAGAGAGAAACTTAAGTTACAATTCTTCCCGAGGACTTTTGTTATCTGTTAATGTTCTTTATAAATATTAATTTTAATACTATATATATGGAATTTAATTTCTCAACTACTATCTCCACCCTGAAGACATTTAGAATATAATCCTGCTATATTAACTGTTTAGGAGCTTTTAAATTACTAAAATTATTTAACTATGTGAGTTTACTATATAGCTGTTATTTTTTAAAGTGTCTCATATGCTTATTTTTTTTTCCTTGATTTCCTTATTTATTAGTAAAAGTCAGTTATTTTACTTATTTTATAAATAGGCCAGCCTATAAATGTAATCAATGCTCCTTTTCCTGAATGTTAAAGGTTATGTGGTTTTTAAGCTAAAAAATAAATATATAATAAAACAAAGTTTAATATATTGTATGAAGCAGAAAATTCCATTTTTTGTTAGTGTATGTAACACCTTGATCAATAATGTTTCTGAGGCTATAGTAGGTGAACAGAAATTCAGAACAATTGTAGGTCTACTTGTGATGCTCATGTACTTTTATTTAGCCAAAAATTAAACATTGGGGGAGGTTGCAGGATTGTGTTCTGCACTGCATGGAATTTTTATATGTCAGGAGAGGATTTGTCTAAAGTTGCTGCAGGTGCAAACATAGCATCAGTAATAGTAATAACACAAGGTTGTCATAAGGGCAAAAACAAGTAATGCGGTTACATTAGGCTTAAAGCTAATTGTGACATTGACTGTGATATTAAAGCTGGTAACGGCAATGGTAACTGGAACCAGCTGCCACATGTAATGTACATATAGTTGATGTCATCACCATCATCAGTAGAGAATGACATTTACATTTTGGTAAATTGGCAGAGATTGGCACCAAACAATTACTGACAGCAGGGCTTGCATTGCAGAAACAATGCTATAACCGATATATACAGGTCCCACAATGTATATTAAATAAAGCCTCTACATTTGGCGAGGGCCCAGCTACTCAAAATTTGTATTTTCCAATCACATCTTTACATGAACTATCCTTTGTCCACTACTAAAAAGGGTTGTTACTTAAAACAGAATTATTTCTGTAAATCATGTAATTTTTTGGCAAATATATTATTTAAAATACAAATAGTATCCACGGTTTTCTTCTAAAAAGTGAACTTACAACTAATAAATGCTAAAATATGCAATCCCTGACATTAAATTTTCAATGCTTGGAAAGAATAGATATGATTTGCATAATTTGCTGGATTTGAATTTGACTTCAAACATTGTAAAAAAGTCACAGCCTAATGTTTTTGTAACACAAATTATAAATGGCGTGTGTCAAACTGAGCTCATTCCCACATGTTTTTCATTAATCTAAAGGCAAAGTGTACAGATTCAAGAGGAGCTCACATTTTTCAAAACAGAGAGAATACAGAATGAGCTGGTGACCTTTATAGCGGCACATGGTTTTTTAATGTTCAGAAAATATTTATACCTATCTGAAATTAATGTGAGCCTGTTGAATAACTTACAAAAATTGAATACTTAAAGAACGCCTCATTTACTGTCAAAGTTTCATAAATTGGCAAGACAAATTGCAATACTAATGTAAACACATTACATGACTACTACTATTCATCTATTGCTGGCATCATCATATAATACTGACACCACTGTGACAGTAGTAGTAACACTTTAAAAACTACAATAACTACAAATGGCAATATGAAGATAATGATTATTAACAATAATAATACATCCTATAATCTTAAAATGCTTGCCTGATCCACTAGGCATAAACACTACATTTAATTTGTACATTTCATAAAATGTTACTTTATTGCATATGTTTAATATGTTTAGTATATGTTTTTTTATTTTCTTATAAAAGAAATGGGATCAAATCACATAAAACTGTAACTACATATTTAAATATGTTTGATTAGGAAATGTAAAGGTCATATGTTATAAATTTATGCATATTATTCTGTTGTTTTATGCAAGGCTAACATTTTAAAGAGAAAAAAACCTAAAAAATATTTTTTTACTATTAAATATATTTTAACATTTTTAAGGAGGATTCAGTAAACTTGGACCCCATGGTCCACAGGCCTCCTTTTAAATCAATCTACCAATAGCATAAAAAGAGCAATTAGTAATGGAAATGTTTATTTCATTTATTAGATATAACCATTGTTTGATTAAATTCTTTTAAATAGTTTGTGTATAAAAGTTTGCAGAAACCAAAACATGCTAGCTACTGTCATTTTTCTCATTCACTTTATACCTACCAGATCAAGAATATTTTTCCATGTACTTTAGCTTTAGCTACAACAGCAATAATACTACTCAGCCAGTTTTATATAATAATAATAAAAAGCAATAAGGCTCTATATTGCTCAAACCTTATGAATGCCAATAATGATTAAACATGTCAAATGTTTAATAGTAGATTATAGCTTTATGTTTGTGAGATATTTGATGTGACAGCAATCCCCATAGGGATTAATGATACTCAACAAATGAGAAGTCAGCATGCAGTAAATAAAGAGCCTGACATTGGTGTTAAAAGAGTTCCCAAGAGGAATAAAAATAATAATAATAAAAAATACAGTGCTAATCCAGAAATTTTCCCCTTCCATAGCCTCCCATTCCAATAATGCAAGAGAATGGTTATTTAGCATTTACTTCCATTCTTGTCAGGTTAAAGTAAAAACTACACAATTTATTGAGTGAAACTTGCATAAACAAAAAGCAATAGTTGTGTGCATTTATAGTTTTCATTTAGTAAGAGGGTTTGTCTATAGCATCTGATAAGTTTAATGTAATTTTCCTCAATTGATTGGCTTTCATTCTGTAATTCAGTATATTTTGTTTTTCCATAGAAATAATTGACAAAGTGACTTTTTATTTTCAAGGGATGGAGCAAGTGCACAGGATTTTATTAGAGCTTTATGTCCTATCCCAAGGCAAGATCATGAAACTTCTTTGAGAAAGTACATTGAGAAGTGTTTGCCAAAGGTATGTTTACCAATACATCACAACTTTTAGAGTTACAAAATTACAAATGCCCATATGGGCCATAATGGGGGTTTTATAGTTCTGCTATAAATTAAAATGTAAAATGAGAAGCCACACTATAGAGTAAAATAATTGAAGGTTTGAACTTCTGCCAGAATTTAAATGTTAAACGTGCCCCGACAAAGAACCCATCTCGTAATTTGGAGGGAAGAGGTGACAACCTTTACACAGACAGAAATGAAAAGATGACAGTCCCTGTGCTTTTTCGGTTCTAGTTTTTACTGTTATTATTGATCTTTTGGACTTCCCACATCCTATGATACCTATTGGTGCATAGAAACATAACTTTGGGATCACACAAGACTACAGAAAGAGACAGGCGATGTCCACTCGTCAATAAGCATTCTTACTTGCCTCTTCTTCCCCTACAGCTGTGTGCCAGGAATGGTGGGACTTTTTGATAATTCCTCTGGAGAACCACCTAAGAGTTAATATTTTTAGCAAGTCAAATAAAAAAACCATGAAACATCTTGTGTCCTCCTTCCCATACTAGGTCTGTAGGTGGCTTTTATGCCTTGATGGGTCATGAGAAAGAAAGCAGCTAGTAATATAGAAAATATAATCCCTTACTAACAATTGCAAGTTTTTTTCACATTATAATCTAACAATGAGGTTTGGTCAAAATGAGCCGGTAATGGTCATGTAACTAATTGATTGGCTGAGATCCGTGTATAATTGTTAACTCCAGATATCATAGAGTTTGGTGCTGATGTTGACATTTTCTGGATACGCGTAAATAAATGCTAGCTTTTCCCCGCCTGACTCTTCCCAGTCAGATGATATGGAAATGGGCACTCCCTGGGGTAAACCGAGTTGCGTGATCTTGCTGATGGGATAGTTGCTGTTTGGGATCATTGTACGCTTCCATTAAAGATAAGGACTAACTTTTAATTAAGCAGTGTCTGAGTGTTTTGTGTCATTCTTTAACCCTTCCTGACACTTGTAGTCCCACACATACTTGTTACAAGCTGCAGGGACTGAATGAACTTTTGTGCACTTGTGTGTCAGTTTTACCAACCCAACAGAGCCAATCAAGCTAGCTGAAGATCTAAACCAGAATGAAAAGAATAAAGAAGATGGCAATGCCTGCATCAGAACAGGGACAAGTAAGTCCCCTGTCAGGCAGGTAAGGTTTTTTATTCCAGAAGGGACATCATCTATGCCTTCTACAATTGACTTTAGTTTTAACAGGAGGTACTGTCAAAATCCATCTTCCAATCACTAACTGACTTCCCAGATTCTCTTCTATAGTCAACCTGGGAAGTAATATCTGGCCTGTACCAGTTCTATGTTTTCCTGTTGACAGTTACATATTAACTTGTATCAAAATTCAGAAACTAGTTTTTTCATGATCATGTGTCACATTAGGACACTTACAAAAAACAGCTTGGTTTTGTAAATTAGAAGAAAAACAGACATAGGTCAGGGAACCCCTCTCCCCTTAAAGACTGTCTATTTAATATATTGACCTGTTGTGTGGTAGAAGTCTTGAACATAATAAAATATGACAAAAAAACAAAGTTGTTATATTTAAAAATAATACATTAACATATAATCTAAATCTTAAAGATGTACAGTAATTATAACATGTCTTTATGCCAATATGCTATTTTTGTTTATAACAGTCAAACTTTTTCAGGCCTTTAAAGCTAAAATATAATAAGGGATGGGTGTTACAATGTTAACAAAAAACTAAGTTGTAGTTTGATAAAATCGAAAATATGATAGTAAAGATATTTTAAAAATCAACAAAACGCTTAAGCTGTGTTTGTGTAATTAAAGAACTGATAAAAAATATTTAAGTACAGTTTTCCTTTACAAGAAACAAAGTTGGGAAATAGATAAAATTCACATCACTTCTTCCAACAAAAGCAACTGTTTGACCTGTCCTTCAATTCCATTAAAGCAGGTCTCACACTTTACTTAAAATAGATTTTATTAGAATCCCTTGAAATTGCTTGCCTCAGTCTCAGAAAAGACACATGCTTAGGGAATAAGGCTACTAATACTGTACAATAAGTTTGGCATTAAGTATATTTTAGAGGTCATAGCTAGTTTAATTATTCTGACTTTAGTATTACAGCACTATAAAATAGTACAATAAAACCATAGTGTCGACATTAAACCTATGGTGTAAATGAGAACTTTGAAAATATTTTCCTGTTAAATGAACTAGGTTTCTATATATTCAAAAATATATATGTAAGTACAGTAAAATTTATATGATGTGGCCTGTATATTCAACACAAATTTGTCAAAGTGCAACTGTGATGTGAAAAGTGCAGTTACTGGCAACCAATCGTATTTATGTAGTCAAGTCAGTTAAGAGATTCGGTCATATACAGCTGACAAACAGGGTTCAAACTTTACATACAGTAACATATAGGGGTCTACTATAAAATACACAGCTGCTGAAAATTGTTAAATGTATAGATGTGTTTAAAAGAAACCTGTTTAACAATATTTTGAAGTAAAAGGAGTTTTTTTTAGGTATACTTATAGATATAAAAGTATACTAAAAGATACATTATCATAATAAAATACCAATCGTTGTTTACTGCACTTCCATATTTTTTTTAATATCTTGAAATACAAAAAAAATTTGCATGTTTCATATATAAATGTTCTGCCTCCAGAAAAGACTGTTAGTATCCAATCTACCATATATTATCATACATTCATTTAAAGTTATAACACAATTTGTAATGGTTGGCAGTTATCGCTAAATACATTCAGACCGCCTCAATGCCTTTCCCAGACAACCATCTGCTTCTTCAGGAGGAAAAGTACAGAGGCACATATGTATAAATACACACAATGGAAGGCATTCAGCAGTGCAACACAAAAAGAAACTCAATTGTATAGTTAGAAAACAGAGTTTATAATAACACATTAAATTGATATCAGGGTTATACAACTCTTTTAGAAAAACTACAGCTGACAAAAAAACATTATTTTGGAAATAGTTGAACAAAACTAGTTGATGACCACCTAAAGTGATTTTGTTGCAGTTCCCGATGTGAAATTCTAGTCACTGAATTTTGTAATGAACAAACAACTATATGCTGCCCAGTGTAAAGCTGCGTACACACTTCCAATTTTTGTCAGGGAGTGCACGATGCATGAACGGTGCTGTACATACAGCACCGTTCATGCTCTATGGAGAGGGGAGGGGGAGAGCGACGGAGCGGCACCCTGCTGCGCGCTCTCCCCTTCCCTTTTATTAGGATCGGCTGTCGTCCATCGTCCGTGGATCCGGCAGGTCGGTCGTCCGGACGATGGACGACACCGACTGTACACACGCCAGATTTTCGCCCGATAATTGGCCGATGCCGATTATCGGGCGATAAAAATCTGACGTGTGTACGTAGCTTTAGACTTTTTGTTTTCTGTATCAAATAGGGATGAGTGGATTTGAATTTGGCCTGGATCAGATGGATTTACCCTATACTAATCTAACCACTTGAATCAGAAAATTTGCACATTTTGCATGTTTAATGTGCACCATTTTAATTCCTGTTTAGTGGGTTCATGATACCTTTCTATTCTCCTCTTTGCTGACTGCCCTATGCCCTAGGAGTGGGCTAGTCAGATGCATTCTTATGTTCAGTAGGTTATTATGTTCAGTGGGTAAGTGTGGCTGTGGAACCCAGTTTTTGTCATTATTATTATGATTAATTATATTAATAAACAAGCAGTATTTAAAAAACAGTATTTGCTTCCAATGCTGGTCAGAGCCTTCATATTTCATGAATATTTACTAAAAATATTCATAAAGTGCTCATCATTAGTCCTATATCAGAGGACTGTTTTGTCTTTTAATATTTTGGTTTATGGTTCATGGAAATAAACACAAGTCTAGTTGTATTTTACCTAATTTTGTGTTTGCTTTTACATCTATGTTTCCTTTATTTAATGCTTTAAATAGATTTTTCACCCAGGGAGCATTCTCCATTGTGGGACTATTTAGGGGTTACTCTCAGACATAAAGCAGCAATATTAGAAATATAGCTATACTTTTTACAAAATTTTAAATTATCCTTCAAGCTACTAAGTTATATTTTAGGAATTTAAACTTTTTTAGATACCCAAATGCAAAATGATATGACTAAAAAGATAGTTTTTATTGCTCCCTGTATTGGCTATATCAAAACAGCATGAAAACTACATTAATGCATGTGAGACATTAATGAAGAACATTGCCATTAAAATGCTGTGCTTGACTAATGAGGAATTAGAGTCCTAATAAATTTTCAACAGCAGGCACACAAATAAAGCTCTCATAGGTTCTATGCATGTGTTTGATTAAACTTATATGCCTTCTGATGGACAAAAAAAATGTTGAAAGCATGAATAGTTTATATCAAAATCCTTTGATTCTATTTTCAGTGTTAAAGCCTCTTCTAATTGCTTTGCCATTGCTGCTCACCTAGAATATTTGTTATAGTAACTGCATGAAAAAAAGTGGTATAAATGTGCTAAAAGATTTAATTAGGCACATTTCATTCAAATACTGACTGAAAAAGAATCAATATTAACCATATTAGTTCTGATTCACACAATGTATTAGCATCTAAAAGACTTGTTACAAAGGTAATTAAAATTCTAACAAACTCTTGAAGTTGCAATGATCCTGATTCTGAGATCCACATGTTTTCTGTGAATCGTGGATGGGAATTTCTGAATAGCAAGATAGCAGTAGAAGCTTAATTTACCACTGTTAATAATCCTTGCGTGCTTCCAAGTCAGTATTGTCATTATTATGCAATTTAACCTCAACTGCTCGGCAACTCCGAGCACATTCTGTCTCCCTAGAGCTTGCACATCGATCTGTAATAAAGAAAACAAGACTGGAGTATAAAAAGATCAATTTATTTAGAGATAGCAACAATAATAGGTTGCATCGAAAGAATGCTTACTTGTAAGGGAGAAGGAATGTGTTTTATACCTATCTGACTTGCAGTCTTTCAGGTAGCACTAACGCTTTGGGGGGTATTGTTCACAAAATGGAACCTAGTAGACTTTTTGAATGTTATGCTAAAGTGGATACAAGGTTATTAAACCTGATCATTGACAACAGAGAGAACATTAGAGTGTTATGTTAGCAATATCTTCAACACCATGTCTTTTACGGCAGTATCAACAGGTACTGAAATAGCCGAAGAAAAGACAAGGTATCAGTTTATTAATCTGTGTATTGAATTCTCAGCGAGGCTTGTTTATCTTGCAATAGCAACCAATCATTTGTACTGGTATGAGGGGATGTGAAAGAACAGACTTTGATATATTGTGTATCAAAATTGCTGTACTTTGTATTTTCAATTTTTACAACACCCTAGTGCATTTAACCTCTAAAGGACTTGAAACAATTGCTTAGGCTGTTAAAAATTAGATCTTTAAAAAAAAGAACTGCACTCGCAAAGTTTTTGTGACAAGACATGAATGCATGAAAGTATTTCTTAGGTAGTGTTTTAGTTTAAAATTCATTAGCTTACAATACTCTATAAAACAATAAGAATAACGCATATTACTTGTACCTTCACACAATTCTCACTCCCAAGGAATAATGTGTTTTTTTACATTTCCTTGCATATGATTGAGAATTCTTTGCAAAATGAATTTTCCCCACATTCACTAATGCTGCGTACACATGTGCAATAATTATTGTTGAAAATGAACGACTAACGATCGTTCGTCCGATAATCGTTAACAAAAAAAGTGCACAACGCCGCTAATGAACAGGGATTGTCGCTGGAAACGAATGACCGTCCCGGTGGATTGGGCGACGTTTGTTTGCAATCTATTGTGTGTACGGTCGTTCAGTGATCGTGGATGGTTCTGCAATACACTTTCTCCTTTACATGTCACTTCCTGCTTCGTTTAAACGATCATATCTTTCGCATGTACATTATAGGTGGATTATATATGAACAATCGTATTGTTAAAGCATGTACAGAATTGTGCACAATACCATCGTTCAGAATATTTGTGCATAATTGTTGATCTGTCGTTAGCCGTTGATGTTCTAATGACAATTTTTGCACATGTGTAAATAGGTTAATTAACCTCTAGTGCCCCGGGATCGCACACTGTTCTCAATGAATACAGCCGCGGCTGCATTCATTGAGAAGATCCCTAGCACTAGAGGTTAATTAACCGCACTGATTGCGCACTGTTCTCAATGAATGTAGCCGTGGCAATTTCAGTAAGCGAGAATGGCCGAATCTGCAGCGAGATCAAGTTTTGAAACTTGCTTGCTCATCCCTAGCCACAACAATAAAATGATTATTCCCACACATTAACAACATTAAAATGAGGTTGAAAAACATTTGTAGAGGAAGGGTGGTATTTCAAAGGATTTGTAAATAAAATTAGTGTAATCACAAGAATATGGATTGATATTAGCATTTTGCAATCCCTGTGCAGTGTAACTCAGAATGGGAGAAGGAAGGACAATACTAGTATTCCAATATGGTTTTTTACTAAATCTTCATTATCAGATGTCTATAATCATTTAATTTACAAAGGTTGTAATAAGCGAAGAAACAAATGGCTGGGAGAATCTCTCCAGACAGCCATCAGAGTTCTTTGTCTAAGTGCAGGTATTTAATGTCTGCACTATTGGAAATAATTTTTCTTACTGTGGAATGAATCATTTGCAAGACTTATAGGCAGCCGAGACACTCACAACCTTATTACCAAACCCCTTAAATAGATCTTTTGATGTTCACACAATTACATAACACACTCCAAAAATGAACGCCAGACCATAGACGTGTGAGTTAAGACATGCTCCACCTGTATATTGGCTAGGTAGGTTCTAATCATTGGCACCTACTCTGGAATTTAAATCATTGATTTTAAAATGATAGGAAATAAAAATTTTCCATGCATCACCTTTATCTGCAGGCCCTGTTTGAATGAAAAAGTTATAGTTGCCGGTTCAAGTGGGTTTTATAAAATCAACAATTTACATAGTGTGTACTTCTAGACATGATACTTCATTGAGCTGTTTGTTAGGATTGTGTTAACATTAGGGACTGGATGGACATACATTTGTGCCTGGAGTTTAGCTTTGATCCTTGTACTTTAATACACAAAGAAATATTACAGCAATAGTGTTAGTTTGCTGAAGGAATGAAGGCCATTCCCATAGCCTGTGCAAAACATTGTTCATTTTGCAAAGTAAAGGCTAATAAATATAGTGAACCTGTGTTCATTTTGATAACCTAAGCACATGTCAAGTAAATATAAAAACAACATATTTTTCTGGCACATTGATTGAATAAAGTGAGCAAAAATTATAATATACTAAGTGAATATTCTCTTTAAACAGTTTCCATGCTTTGAGAAAAAAACTCAATAATGTCCAAATAACACTGTGATAATTATGTACTGCATTTAGGTTTTGGTTTTAATAATTATGTGACTGGGAGTAATGAAAACATTCAAGACTGTAATCTAGCTGCTGGGGTATTAGCAATGTGTTTATTATATTCATGTTTATAGACATCACATGGCTTGTATATGAAGTAGGCTGACTGCATTTCTAACACTCAATATGGTATGTAACATCAGAACAATAATTTAGAGAAAGTAGTAGACATTGCAAATTGTACACAGGGAAAGTGCAGATAATCCTCCCACATCTGTCTAGCCAAATTGGTTTTACATTATCACACTATCCATATATTGCAGCAATATATCCATATATTGCAACCATCTAATTGTAATAACACTTTTTTTGGTTATCTTTTTAGCCAACTCACATGATCAATCCCCTTGCCTATTGCCCTCCACAGTACAATCTGTGAGCATGGCAATTATTTGTATAAACTTTATTCAAAATGTATTTTTCTTTGCATAACCTGTAAACTGTATACATGATTTTCCTTTTCTTTGTATAAACTTTATTTAGAACTTCCACTAATGTGGGATTTATTCAACCTGTAGAACTTCTTTCCCAGTGTAGTGAGTTCCAAGGAGAATGACCCAGTCACTCAGAGAGAAACATTCTCAAAGTACCCAGCCGGAAAAATACAGTGGAGCAATAGAGAAAGGAGATAAAAAGACAAGTTTCTGTAGGGCACAACTTTTTATCCTAAAAACTGAAATTTTATTGATTTACATTGATCCTAAAAACTAAACAGAGATCTCCTATGCTAGAGGTAAACTAACACTAAATTAAATAATATGGTATTTAATGCGCTCTGACCATTTTATAATTCTTAGAACAGTGAACACGTGTTAGTTTAGCTCTAGCATATGATATATCTGTTTAGTTTTTAGGATCAATGTGAATGTAAAAAACATTTCAGTTTTTAAGATAAAAAGTTGTGCTCTACAAAAGACTGTCTTTTTCTCTCCATTCTCTATCAAACTTCTTTCCCAAGTAAATATCAAATGTAAGCCTGCTGTTAAAGTACATGGTGAATAGCATTCCCATTAGCTTTTGATTGTCAGGAAAAAAATCCCTGAGCAGATTTTGCCAACCTGGGAGTTTCCTAATATAAACAACCAGCAGGTATTTCTAAGCTGTTAGAAACTATCTTTGAGATCTTAGAGAATTTAAAACTTCACATACAAGCAGCTAGAGGGGTCAGGGATGGCAGGTATTGAAGCTGCTACTATTTCAATATTTTATTATTCGATTTTCGGCAGAGGTGCTCTTAAAGTCAGATATCACCCAAGTTTACACCTTACATCAGTAAGGCTAGTAACAAGGAACTAGGAAAATGTTATTTTATTCTTATCATTTCAATTATATGTTTAACCTTCAGAATATTATGAACTATCATTTAAAACTTCATTCTTAAAACCATACATGTTTCATGAGATTCTCAAGCAGGAAGAACAAGAAGGTTTGTGCATTTATTACAATCTAATCTATTATTATGGATCTTCACAGGAGCAGACGTCTTGGATGTAGTCATTTTACAATGGTGAGAGGGTGAAGAGTTGTGAGCTTCAGTATTCTTCTTTTTCTTGGGGGAAAGGAAGTCATTTAAATTATATGAATGATAAAGGGTGTCGAAGAAAAAAAACGGGATGAATTTTTTAGAAAAATATCCTTAACGAGACGTCTTTAAAATGTAAAGTCTCTCAGTACATATCAGATACAGATAGGAATTTGTTAAAAGAAATTTAAATATAAACTAAATTGTAACATAAATGTCCAGGGGGAAAAATTAATAGGTAGATTTGGATAACTCCTATAGAGTAAACATCGAATTGTCTGGAGTGGTTAAAGTCTAATAAAGATAGATTTCAGATTTAACATATAATGCTCTTACTGTATAGGCATGAAAAGTGCTTCTATAGATATGTCTATACAACAACAACCTATACAACTGTAATAAACTAAGTATAAAAAAGTAAAAAATTAGTGAAGACAACATTGTAACATATCTGCCAGTAAAAATCTTATTCATAAAAAATCCTATTAATTCCTAGAATGGCTGACTTTTGTCAATGTTTATATTTAGTTATTGGTAAATCAGGGTTAATTTACCAAAGATGTAAAGAATTAAATAATTTTGGAGAGTGAATGTTAAGCTACTTTAATATGAATACCTAAAAATCAATATTAGAATTACCATATCAGAAATGTATATGATTGGAAACTGAAGTGCATAGAGCTTTACTTCATGCACTAAGCCCTGAAAACATTCAATTTA
This sequence comes from Pyxicephalus adspersus, assembly GCF_032062135.1. Taxonomy (NCBI): domain Eukaryota; kingdom Metazoa; phylum Chordata; class Amphibia; order Anura; family Pyxicephalidae; genus Pyxicephalus; species Pyxicephalus adspersus. The sequence continues at coordinate 65,986,189 of NC_092861.1, read as the reverse complement.
CTAAATAAAAATTCAGTTTGCCATGTAAACATTTCTACTGTTTAATAAATCACCCTCAATGTGTTACAAAAGGCAGAATAGGAAAAAAAAATTTCTTCAGGGGAATCATTTTTCATTTACTGTCTAATGCCATCCCTATAAGGGATATATCCTAAAATGGTATAAAAAATTATTTCGTAGCACCATGATCCTTATAAACTCTTTAAACCTGCAGGTCCTATTGTTTCATATGATGAGAGATTTAATAGTTATTGTCTATCATCCCTAAAATAGAAATAAAATAAAAATTAGCTTCTAATTTGCTAAGTACGGAAATTTAACTTTTGAAAAAAAAACATAAAGATATATTCCTGCGGATTATTAGTATGTTAAAAGGAACCAACCACATTTTTGGATTTTATAAAAGAGAAGTATATGACCTGTGTATTAAACAGCTATTATGACCATCATTTGATTTTACATGAATAAAAGATACTTTGGCTGCACTGGGATAAGACTAGCCAATATGCGGATCCTTCTTTATATACATCAATATTAACCTTTGCTATATACACTATTAGCTGCATTTTGTGTTTTTTTTCCTCAGGCTTATCACAAATTTAATAAACAGATATGAGTACTGCATCAAACTGGCGCAGTTAGGAACTGGTCCTCTATCAAGGGGATTTTTTTTTCTTAGTACCTAATAAAAAAAATCTGACAGCTGCCAAATTTTTCTATTTCATGCATTTGAACAGCTAGAGTTTAAAAATGAAATGCTTCGGTATTCATATTTTATGTAATTCTACAACTTCTTTACACAATTGCCTAAAACTATTTCAACTGCCCAAGGAACTATAAAATGAAATTGCCAACCAACCATTCTCTTTATTGTAAATTAATGGTGCTCTGATTCAAATGAATGTAGTGACATATGTATTATTAAACTTATGAGACTAGAATCTATTGTAAAAGACAATGTGCATTCACCTCTTGCAGTTTTTTCTCATATTTTTACAGACTGCAGTGTTTTATTATATAAGACAAATCTTGGTATGCTGTAAATGTATTTTGTGCCATATAATTATTTGTGTACTATTTAAATTATTGCAAAGAAACATTTACAAAATACTCCCCTTTCATTTTCAAAGATTAGGTCTTGAAATGAAGACAAGGGAGGTGGCATATCTTCTCAGGGCTCCGGGCACTGGTATAGTATCTCTGCATCCCTTCCTTCTTCACTGTACAATATATATAAAATAGCAACCCAAGCATTTCCCATACTAAAAACTTTTCTCACTTGGTTATTTGTTGCCTTGGGCTAACAACGCAATAATATAGCAGACTATCTATTCAAACCATTTTAAATCTTACTTTACTTACTAACAGGTAGAAGATTCCAGAGTTCCAGATCATTGTAATAAACAATAAAGACAGTCTTTAGACCAATGTTTCCCAACCAAGGTTCTGTGAAACCCCATGTTTCTCCAGAGGTTTCTAGGGGTTCCTTTGAGCTGTTTGTGATTATTAGGTAAGTGTAACAGACACCAATGATATCTGTAAGGGTGGCAGCCTTCCCACTGGCCAGCAATGTAGGGGCATTCTTCCTATTGACCATCATTCCAATGTACTGTGGACTTTGATGGCTTTAGACCAGAAGGCAAAATCTCAACAAGAATCTCAAAATGCCTGTCCAATCCACACTTGGCTTATGATTACCATAAATGCACTTTAATTCTACACCTTTTCTACTCCCAATAAACAACCATTTATTTTGCTCTTTTTTGTTTCCTAAATTGTTTGGGAAATTGCTAGCAGGAAAGCTTTAATTTCAAAAAAGATACTATAGGAATCTCCTGCAAAGAATACTCGTACCTGCCTGTTAGCAAGATTACAAATGTACTGCATGCATAGCTCTGATGCAAATTCAATATGCTTTGTTGCCTGGATGAATGAACTCTTGTACATATGAGCAGGGTTAACATGATTCTGGGTCAGCCAGTCAAAATGACTTTCCAAACCCAGAGGCTAGTACCAACATTGCACTGGTATAAAGTGATCCTAACTTTTGCATCACTCAGATTAAATGTTTTTAAAATATTTGCTGTCAAAAAAGCATGTTGTACCTATAGGAGTTCACAAGCAATATGTATTTTAGAAACATGCTAATTACATCTTTTTGGACGGCACACCTATCTTCCACTATGTAAGGGGACAGGAGTCTGATTTAATTAAACAGACACTGTCACTTCTAAAAGGTCATGAAAAGTGTATTATGAGCATAAAATATAAGGACAGTTTTTTTTACATGTAGTTTCAAAAGAGCCTAAAATTTCAGAAATTGAATAATGTTTAATGAGTGCTTAAACAAATGTAAATAAATGGTATACTTGGTATACCACATACATAAAAAAAGGCATGAAATTTGGTATATTTAGCTATTGGATCTTCTTGAGGGATTTAATCATCAAACTACTTAATGCAACTGCATGACACAAATCCTTGAAAATAAATGTTTTTTCCAGAATCAGTCAATAACTCTTAAGACTGAGGTTAAACACTAGAAGCAGCTGCATGTAGGTTGCAATGGTACATTTTTTCCCACTAAGTACCCACCAAGCAATTAAATACTTACTGGGAAATCTATAGTGAAATCAAACGGTACTGCTATTTTACTAAATATTACAATGGAACAGAATCCACATTATCAGCATGAGAAAAATATGTTTTGACTGGATTTTGCTTTTTGTCTACTATGGAGTAATATCGGTATTTCATCCTCACAGTGTTATTTTACCTGAGGTCAAAGCAACTCCCTGTGCACATCTTGAAACTTTGTAATAGCCTCAAGGACTGAAAAATCTCTACATGCAATATTGATCTATATCACTCTGAAATGCTGAAGAAATATTTTCTCATTTTCAGTCTGCATGACATATATAGAACACACATCATGTGAAAGTTATAGAAATGGTATTATTTCATGCTGCTATCAATTAACAAACACAGGGAATGTCTGATACCTAGCTCACAGACATCAATAAGGTTGTAGAAACCTCTAACCACATTTATATGTACATTAATTGTTAAACAGTTGTCTCTGTGGAGTTAGATTGCCTGTAAAACAAACAAAGGAAGCTGTAAATTAGCGTGTATCTTCCACAAGTCTAGCTGGCTTCACTTTACTGTACCCCTAGGACACATTTACTGTACTCTCTTTATGTCCGTACTTGTTGTTAACCATTGTGTATACAGTCTGTATGAAACAGGTAAGTGTATTTTATGTGTGGGAGATACTGTAACCTAGCAGGGTAATACATAAAATTATACCATAGGATAATGAAACCTGAAATATTCTGGCAACGCAATCATTTTTTAAATTGTTGCTGTCCCAGAAAAATAAATCTCTACTTAGGTTGCTAAAATGCTTTTTAGCAATACTAAATGTAACAAGTATTACACATATCAGGGACAGTAGTTTACAACTGATCAAGAAAACAACTTCACGCAGTACAGAAAACAAAGATGTGTGTCTGCAAAAAGACCTTTAAATAAATACTGTATGGTTTCCCAGAGTCCATTGATTCAATTGTCCAGTGGGTTTGTATTCAACCTACTTGTACACTGCAATTCCACTAATATTCCTTGCTGAATTCTCAGATCTGGCTTCTCTAATCATAGTCAACTTATGCCTTTGTGAAAAAGCTATCAACAGAAAGAAAGTACAAATGATATTAATGTACTTACCTATTACCAGCTGTGCTAAAGCGTATCTTACAAAAATGACCTACTATAGTGCAATATTTAGAAAGATGAGAAAAAAAGTGTTTCAGGAAGAACATTTTTTAACCATGAAATAGGTTCTCAAATGCTAAAGTTGAACTCCAAGTAAATAGTTTAACACAGTTTAGATTAAATATAATGGAATTCTTTAATCTTCCAGGTGATTTTAATTTCTGTCCCCAAAGTTCTTCTTTCAGAAAATGTTCAGTTTCAGAAAATGGAATCATCTTTCAGGCTTTTTGAATGGACAGTGCAATATCAGCAGCAGACTGATTATTAGTAGAAGTGGTAGACGTATCAGACTACTTTGGCTTTAATCAGGATGTTGACAGTTTAGACCTGATATATTAAAGCGCTCCAAAACTGGAGAGGATACACTTTCATCAGTGAAGCTGGGTGATCCAGCAAACCGGAATGAATCTGGTCAGATTTTAAACATCTGCTAACAAATAGCTAATGACTTTTAAGAAATCCATTCCAGGTTTGCTGAATCATCCAGCTTTACTGATGAAAGTTAATTAAGTAAAGTTGATGGCAGGTATGGAGAACAGCTCAGCCAATTCAGCCAGCAGACTTTGATTTGCCGTTGCTGATTGGATTGGTGGAGCTGTACATTGACAGGTATAGAATACAGCCTTAAGCTACGTACTCACGTCCAATAGTTCTCGCCCGATAATCAGCTCAGGGCCGATATCAGACGAGAATCTGGCATGTGTACAGCCTCCGTCATCCTGGCGGATCCACGGACGGTGGACAACGAATGATCCTAATGCAAGGGAAGGGGAAGAGTGTGCAGCGGGGTGGCACTCCCTCATTCTTCCCCTCCTCTAGCCGTAGAGCAGAACAGTGCTGTATGTACATCACTCGTACATTACTCGTTCATGCATTGTACAGTCCTTTGTCATTGGAAAGTATCATGAAAGATCCTTTCCAATGACAATAATTACACATGTGTACACAGCTTTAGTCTAAGAAAGTTTGTGTTCTTTGTGTGTGTGTTATGAATGACAGGTTGCTGGAGATAAGACTTTCTTTTATAGCTGACTGTATCCATCCTTCACTTTATTGATCCTACCTGTCAGTGTCCAACATTCCCTGTAATGCCTGTGATCCTTGTAATCATAAATATACCGGAGTGTTCGCTGACATCTCCATCTCTCTGTATGCAGATCTCCACAGCATTGGTTATCTTCCACTATTTGCTGCTGGCTGAATTGGCTGGGACAAACACTATACATGTCAATGACAGGTATAGTGTATGGTGTTTAAGGTCATACCCTACAGCAGTCAATGACATGTATAGGTAATGGCTAAGCCAGTCCACCTGTCAAATGATGAAAGCTGTCTGTCTGCCAATTGGATTAGTTGAGCTATATTTTAAATCTGTTTTTGACAGGTAGAGCGTACAGCACCTAGGGTCATACTCCCCTGTACTGTCACATTACCCATACAGAAGAGCCAATACTATGTGCAGGATGTGCTGATCACAGCACTGGCATTGGGGATGGCTGAGTGTCTGGTAAGCCCAGCCAGTAAGATAGAGAGTGTGATCAGAATGACAGAGGCTCACTGTCTCTGAACAAGCAAATTTATATATTCAGCCCATGAATGGGGAGCAAGCATTGGCTGTGTGCTGCCTGTGCTTGTGAATGGCTTGTGGACATACTGGCAAAGGATGTAGGATAACCAGAATGACAGAGATCTGCATACAGATCAAGCTGTAACTGGAGCTGCAAAATTTCCTGGCCAGGTATGATCTGATCGCCAACGTATGCTGCATTGAAATGCAACAAATTAAATGTGTGATCAGCAGGGATCCCTCTTTTCCTTTACCTTTTACTGGCATTAGTCCTGGTTGCACCTGTCAGTAAATGTTGGTCATCAATAGGTGAGGGCTGGATACTCCACCATATCTACATTAAAAATGTAGTGGCAACACTAGGGCTGTGGTCACCAACTGCTGTAATTTATGGTGACAATTAGTAACAGAGATTGAATCTTCTTAAAGGTAGACAGCATTAAAAGTATACAAAGGATTTTTAGGTTTACAAGGAGTCATCCAATCCCACAAAAGAGAAAAGCCTGCACTAGCCTGCACTAGAAATTAATGGTAGAAAGTAAATAATTGTTTGTTTCAAAAATCTGTTTCACTTGTCATACATGAAGCTTGTGCGTATTTCATAAGGAACCCAGAAGTTGATCATAAGTAAAAACAGAAATGTTTTTAGATTACTCATAGAAAAAATGTTTCCTGAAACAAATTGTGTTCCACATATAAGGCCCTTTATTTTCCACATTGTAAATATAAATTTAAACACCTTTGTGGAGTGTAACATATTGCCTTTTTATGTGTGGGGTCTTTTCCCTTGCAAGGATCTAAACAGACAGCAAAGGTCAGCCTAATGAATGGACGCACATTAGCAGGACAATACTTTGGTAAAAAGACTTTCTGTGATAAACATCTAACATCTTTACATTTTTTAAAACAAAAATCCAAAAACAACAACTAGGAAATACGAGAGGCTGATGAAAATTCATGAAAACCCCTAAAATCTCTTTATGGTGTCAGTACAATCCTACTACTGCCATTAAAGACTTCAACTGTGCCTCAACACACCTCTAATTGGTTTAGTAAGCCTAAGGAAATGTATTACTCTAAGTGCAAACTGCCATAAAGTACCAAAATAAAAGAGTATTTTCTTCCTCCCTATACATCAGTATAGCATACAGTATAATATTAGTATAGGCTTGGTTTGTCATCTTGACTGCATAATATATTTACTAAATTGTACCCATGGGATCCTCAACATCAGGAGATTGCATGTTCTAGCATAAAGCCAATCACTTAACGGAAAAGCACGATCAGGACATCAAATTTAAATCCCTTGTCACATATCAGTCTTTAGTGACAAAATACTCCAGGATACTGTAATTATTCATTCGAGCCATTACCCAGTTCCAGCAACCTAAAAAGGTGGCAATGGAATAAATAGTTTGAGCTTCAGTGAATTTATATTCTACACAAAATACTCCCTAAAGGATAAAAACAGTGGGTGGATTTGGCGGTTATATCTGTTTCGCATAATGCATTTATGTTATTCGGATTTTTGCATATTATCCTCTAGTGCTTTTATAGGGCTTTAAGCCTTCCATATTTATATTAATACATGTTATCAGCAAAGTCTGTGAAACAGTGTGTGGTCTCAGAGAAATTCTTTGGTTTGCATTAGTTAATTCCTATCAGTTTTGTGCAATACAGTATGTTTTCCTGAAATCTAAAGTCAGACTGATAATATCATGTAAGCATATGTAGATACAAGCTCACATTAGATGGCAAACTAAGTTTGGAAACCATTATATTAAAATAATAACACAAGACACTGTGTCTGCATTTCCATATTGGTTGAAGTAGGTAATTTTTAGGTAATGTGATATCAAGAGAATTTATTCTGTTTGCTATTAAATATTAAACATTTTGAATTTTGTTTGCACAAAAGTGGATGTGTGAAGTGAACATTAATTGTCTTTACCCCTTAGTAATTCATCTTTAGTAAGTAAGTAAGTAAAAACAGCATTGTTTGGGTATCCCACTGCTAATAGAAAGATTTTACCTATGACCTAGAAAGGCCAGAATAAAAAAAGACAGATATTCACTGGCTGCTACAAGTTATTGAACACATCAATTTATTCTTTAGCTTTTTATTGGGCAGACATACTTAAATAGACTTTGTCAAATGAAAATTCTCCTATCATGTATAGAATTAAGGCACCTCTGTGGCAGCGTCCATTGTTCCTGCAATACCCATATACTAGATTATTCTGTTTGGGTAAACCTGCAGAGCTTTCATAGCTTTCCCTCCCCCCATTGCGATTAGCCAGTAATCATTTACTGTGAAAAGAAGCAGGTAAGTTAGAACATAAGTGTATTTACTTGTGGACCAGTGAAAGACATGATAAATAGTACATTATAAAAAAAGAGAAATAGTTATAACAAAAATGTAATGAATTTTATTATGTTCACATAAAACACTACAACAATCATTTACCATTTCACAAGGTTATCTTGATATGGACATATTTTAGGGTGCAATTTATCTTGCCCAGTAACAGAAGGAAATGGTTTTGTCAGTAGTTACTAGCCAATCCATGACAACAATTTTCCCATGAAGGCAAAAATTGTTGGATGGCTTTTAAGCATGCAAAATGGCACAACAAAATTTACAATTATGAAATATCAATGGATTTTTAAGAATCCCCCAAATGTGTATGTGGTTGTAGATGTTCAGTAAAGATTTGAATGTCAATAGCTGACTGTGAGATCATTTTTTTCATAATTTTAGCCTCTTGTCTACTGAAAAATGTTACACATCGATATTCTCCCAAACTAACAAATCCATTTCTAGTATGCCTGCATGTTTCAATCTAATATGTTCAAACATTCTTAAAGTGAATAGTTCTAAACTCTACTGGGATTTTGTAGCAATCTGAATGTATTGTTGAATTATGAATACATGAACTGTGTCTTGGAAATTGTGTTGAACTTTGAGGTAGAATTTGATTCATTCTGGTTAGCAAATAACACTTTGACTTTTATTGATGTTTAAAATGCTTCTAATCTGTTTCTTTTCTTTGTTCAGATGGTCAAAATACTAAACCAAATAAAGCTAAACATGGACAGCTTTATCAACTAAAATTAATAGTCTTTAACTACAAGTCATTAACCTATACGGTTTTCTTGGAAGCCTATAATTTTAATGAAAAGAGCGATGTCAACTAAATGATGATAACATGAATTAGTGAAAGAGAAGGAGAGCCTTCTTGCTGTTCAAGTTCTATAAAAGGAATTTTGCCCTAAGTTAAAAACATAACCATGCCCTCCAAAAACAAAAATGAGCAGTATGGTCTGCTGCTTAAAGCCATCTGTTCTCCCTATGAGATGGCATGTTCAATTCAACAAGACCTGCTGGTATTTTGGCATAGGATAGAAAAATTTGAGTTGCATTATTCAGTATTGTTTATTTTAGATTAAAGCAGACTTTATCTCATATCTTGTCCTCAAACAAAAGCTCATTTTACAGAATAAATATTGGCCAAAATATTATCAGGAAAATCATATACTTCTCCAAAAGCGCCATGTGAAGGCTGATATTATAATACAAATAAAGAATACCATCTTAAATGAAGAGTAAAATTGTTCTTTGCATAGCTAACTTTTTCAGATGTAAGAATCCTATCTCTTTTCACGCAATTATGTCAATTCAGACGAAATGGAAGACACACTCGCTCCTACTGATAAATGAAAATTAATAATATTACAATGGTGAATAGAAAATTTATGCAATTAACAATTTAAGATAAGCTTTCATTATATAGCCTATTTATTCATTGCATAAGAAGATCTTAGTAGTAGCCTGTCCTGAATTTGAACCCGATTTCTAGCCAAGGAAGCTTATTTTGCTAATCTGAAAAGCAAAATGGAACTAAAAGAAGCACGTAATAAACCTTTCAGATGGAAAGATTTCCTAGTTTATATTGAATGTGTGAATATTTTATTTGGATATAATTATATCTAGGCAAACAAGTAAAAATAACATACACACTTTATCCTAAGAGAGAAAGCCCTCCTTTGTTATACTGTATGCAAATCACTAAAAAATAAAAATAGGAACACCAACTTCAATATATGGCTTGAATATACCAAAGTAGTTCATCTTTCTACTTAGAATGTAATCTTATTAAAAATAACTGACCCTAATTGCACACAGAAGCATCACCAGAATTTCATTTGACTATATATACCAATTACATTTATGTACAGTCGAAAAACTTTGCATATAAGTAGTCTTAATAAACATCAAGTGAGTGATAAAAGAATTCTTACTGAAATGAAAATTAAAATATTGTATGGATTTATGACATATGCAGCATACTCAGCTAAGGACAGTGGAGCAAATACATCGTAAGTCCACATAATTAATTCCACAGTCCATATGTAGAAACACGAAAAAATAATAGAAAATTACAAAAAAAGAATGATTTTAGTCACCGCAGGGCTAAAATCAAACTATGCCATGACATTATCTGCACCCGGGTTTTCACTTAGCTTATTAAATGTGGAAATTTTTTTTTTGCCATGAAAACCTTATTATATGCATTTCTTTCTAGCACATGCTTGGATGGTTAAAGACAGTATAATTTAATCTGCCAAGTGAACAGCCTACATTTATTTGGTAAATCATCTCTTGTGTTTACAGTATGACAATCTCAGAACTTGCATGAAACAGCTTTGTAGACATTGGGAGTTAGGTAGATTAAGTCTACTGTCCTGATATAGCCTTGATGATATATGCAGACTTTTACAGACATTTAATGAAATAACAAATAAAAGAATCTGACATTTTCTCAGACGCAGATCATGTTTTTAGATCTCAGCTTATTTCTAACTGATCCGATGTGTAGTTTGTGCCCCTTAAAAATAAATGTTCAACATTTTCAGATTAACTATATATACATATTTTAAATAATAAAGCTGAAATAAACAAACATCTGTGCTATTAAAATTAATCTATCAGCACATTTTTACTTTATGAAAAACAGTGGCTAAATAAGAGGAGACCCCTCCCTTGCCATCGTTATTGCCGCGGCAGTAAAGACAGAATGGGTAACCCTTAACCTCCTGAAATAGCTTTTTTATGTATCCCAGGCTGCTTGATCTGCACATGCCTGAGCTTAGGCAAGCACAGAAGAAGTTTCCATAAATGCAAAAGAAAAAAGTGACAATCTCGCACCTACACAGTGCAGAAATGGGTAAAGATGGCCCCGCCTGGCCCAGCCCATGCTGTGACGCAGAAGAAACACTGGACGGCACAAAACCAACTGAACTAGTATAGCAGAGGGGTCAACTGCTTTCTACCTGTAAAGGTAAGTGTTATTTTTTTTTCTCAGCTTTAAGTCAATTTTACTTATTGTAAGCAAAAATGGAAAGCCAAATTATGTAGTCACCTGATCTGCCTGATCTGTAATAACACTAAATAAACTACATTTAACTAATTTTATAACCATGTAGGGTAATATCTCCATTGTAAGAGCATAGAAAGGGCATGTCTGAAAAGGCTTGCTACTCATTCTTGGATATGTAAAACCAATGCAAGTCAAAGGAAATGGGAAAGTTCCTCAAAGGCTGTCACTTAGCTTCCCCCTGGGGAACATCAGTGTGTCAACCTACATGATAACGAATGTCGTAAAATAGTTGATATTTATTATTTTATTCCTATATAAATAAATGTGATTATATATATATATATATATATATATATATATAAACACGGGGCTCCAGTTGTTGTTTACTATTGTGGTTGATGAAATTAAGACCTAAAGCAGTTTTTCCTTTTTCCATGTCTGGCTTTTTTCCTTTCTGCACTTTGGTGAACTTGCCCTTGTCTTGCAAAGGTGTGATTTGTGTGTGGAAATGTTTAATACTATTGCAGCCTGCAGCTACAGATTTGAATCGGGAGACTTAAAAGATTTACAAATATCTATTGAATGCCCCTTTTCTTCATTCCATGTCATTAAGAAGACTGAGTGCTATGTGATTTATATGGCTAAGTTCAAACAGGAAATCTTACAACTTGTCAGGAAGAACACTAATGCTTTGAATTACCTTTAGAAAACATGGAATTTCATGGTACTTTTTCTTTGTGACTTTGTGTATATGTCTTTTTTGTCAGGCTGTAATGAACAATGTAATTGATATTGCTATTTATATCCTGCCTATCAAACCAGCATTATTTGTAGAGTGGATGACATCCCTTCAAAGTAACAGAGCCAAATACAAGCAATATCAGTGCTTCATAGTCTGGTCCCTCATCCTGTTTGCAGTCTCAGCTGGCTCAGTTGTCTATTTAGGCAGTAATCTGGCTTGTGAATATATTTATTATTTTGAACCATTAAAAAGGTGCAACCTGATATTTTGTATCTTTATGGAAAATAGAGAAGGACTAAATGTAGGTTAGCTGCTGATCATACAAAGCAACTAGTTCAGGCATAAGAAGTTCTCTCCTTGTTTGTGATTCAATAGGCAGCCAAAAAGTAAAAGCATAGATATCGCTTACTTACTGACATCACTTACTAAAGTGGAACTTGCTCACCCAATATTAAGCAATGGAATGTTCTTCCTTTACTTTTTTATGGGTTTGGAAACTTGGGCATGCACCTTATGCCAGAATTGTACTCTGAGCTGTACACGTGCAGCCCTGTGTTTCCTGCAAAAAAGATTGCAAACTGGCAACATAGAATGTGTCTTCTGCAATAGAAAAATAGGTCCTGACTGTTTTTGTGTTTTTGATTTTGGCCTTACACTTTCACTTCAACTACAAAGGTAATACCATTGAGGTTCATTTACTAAAGCCTTAAACGGTTGTTTAGTTGTCAACATTAGTAAATGAGGGGAATCTGTGTTCAATACCCAACCATGTGTTTGGGAATGTAAAAAAAAGATACCCCAAGGATTTAAAATTCCACATACAAATCTATGCCCTGGTTCAGCTGCATGAGGCAACCTTGAGCAATACTTCAATGTACAACATAGTTTAATATAAAATAAAAGCAGTACTTTTTAGAGTTGTTATTTTGCTGACATTGGAGTGCAAATGATGTGTTTAAATGTATTTTATTGCTTCTTGGTTCAAAGTTTGCTGTTGTATCAAGGCTGTGTCTATTCCAACATATATGTTACACAATTTTTTTTTTAAGCAAATGGCCTAAAACACTGATAATAAGTAAAAATGTGTGTCTTTAAACTAAGTGTATAAGTGCTCAGCCGACTTAACAGTTCTGTTATCAGCTTTGTTCTTAAATAAATACATAAAAATAATTTAATAGAAAAAAGGAGCCAAATGAAGCATTACATCAACAAAATGATAGCAAATATATTCCGAAAGTAATTTCTGGCAAAAAAAATGTCTATTATCAAAATTGCCAAAGTGCAACTGTGGCATTAACTTATGTTATACAGACTAACATTAAAAATTACAATATCCCATTCTGCTGTGGTTCTGTGTATCTTTTTTTCCCCACTGTCTGTAGCACCAGCTTGTGTTGGTACTCCAGGCCTGTAGTATTTCAGTGATGCAGTTAACTATATCCAAGGTAAAGCAGGCAGGGTAAATTATTTTTTATTTAAAAACATTTTATTTAGCTAACTGAAATAATGGCAATCAGATTGTACAGTTTTTGTACAACTCCCTTTATATATTGATTTAACAATAGTGTAGTATGCCCTAACTAAACAATCTTTACAATAACTAACAGTCAGGTGAGTCAACAGCAATTTAAAAATTGGTTCATGTTGCAAACGGTAGGTGCCATGAAGTCATTTGCAGTAAACAATGATAGAATGGCTAGAAAGGCTATATATTTAGAAGAGGACTATAAAATCAATTGTGGGTTAACTTTAAATTCTTGATTTTCATCATGCTTCTTTGATCTACTGTATGACTTTTATTCAAGCCAAGATTAGGTTGGTACATATAAATAATTTTAATAACTGAATTAGCAAGATTACATATTTGAACGACTTTCATCTATTACATGTTATATATTCAACTTTTTAGGCATGTAAAAGATTTTAGGTTCAATGCTTGATAGTATGACATTACCATTACAATATTGTGCCTCTAACTGTTGTATATGTGATGCACCAAATAAACAGAAGTGTAGATTGCATCTCATTTACATGAGATGAGTATTTAAATTTCATAGTTGTTGTCACAAGGAATTAAGGATGCTTAACTAATACAAGAAATTAGCTATACAACATAATTATACAAATGAAACAAACAGACATTGATTCATGATAAGTAGAATAAAGAGGATGTTTAAGATGTTAATTAATATATAATAAACCATGATGAGTTACACGAACTAGTAAACAGAATTACAAAATTATTAGATCATAATTCAAATTCAGTTGTTTCTGAACCACTAAAAGCATTTGTCCTAGTCATTTTAGGCTGCAAAAACTAAACCGAACTTTTAGGTTGGTTTAGCTGTTATGTCTAAATAGGATAAAATAATTCCAAAATTGGAGTTTTATTTCTCTCATTTTTTAGTGTTTCAATTTTTATTTTAAAAAGTGACATTAAGTTTAATATGATGCAATGTTATTTAGCAAGCAGTACTTTACAGTTATTAAGAATGCAGTTTATTTACAGTATAGTAGAATCATTTATCAGTTTGAATATAAATAACTCGGGAAACATAGGAAAAATGTAACAGTTTATTTAGGTGTAAATATTAATGAGAACCAAAACATTTCATGGCAAAAAATGTTTTCTTTTAATACACAATTTCTCCCTCAGCCTTAATTTTTATTTGTCCTGCACTAGTCTATGATATATGGAAAATGTTACTATATATTGTATATTATATAAAATGCCTGCCATGATCAGTAGTGATGTGGGAGAGGCAGAGGAAGCCAGTCCTAAACTCAACATTCTCTAAAGTTCAACTTTGCATAAAGATTTGCATATAGATTTTGCTTAGTTAAAGAGTGTATAGCTATTTGACAAATAATGCAAAGTTGGATTTAGCCCTACAATGCATGACACATGCTCCATGTAGTATAGATCTTGGCTCTATATGTGGCATCATGGCACATGCAGGCGTCATGAGTGGCTGTCCAATGGGTAAAGAAGATCACCATGGACTTGGAAATCTGCCGTGGAGTTGGCAACAAGGATAACGGCTTACTAGGATGTTGCAAACTGTGCCATAATCGACATGTATAATGTGTTTACTTTCTGATTATGGCAGAACTTCACTGCCCACCAACTGATAAGTACAGATCAGTATTACTAGACTATCCAGGGTTTCTGGTCTAGAATTTTCAAGCAGCTGTTTGATTTCTGCAAGCAATTTTAGCTTGCTGCATAATAAATCCTAATGAGGTCTTGATAAATATAAAAAGTTATTTATGTACAAAATCTCTAAAGTATACACATACAAACCTATTTGAAGTATACAGCCATGGTATTTTATGAAAGCTCTTGCGGAAATCGTTCCACCACAAAACATATGTACTAAGTTTCTACTCACTTTCGTTATTTTTCATTTTGACCAGAGAGTCTGACCAACATGTAATAGTGTTATCATGCTTGGTGAAAATATATATTAATGAGTGCACATGGGAAACTCTCACACATTGCTTCATGGCGTATGGGCATGGTTAATGCAATCTTAAAAGAGTATCAAAGATACAACAAGGCTTGCCAGTGCATCAAACAAGAATACAGTGTTGGGCAGCATGTCATAGTACAAACTTTTAGATAACATCAGTTTCAGTGTTTTTAATTAACTATTGCAATAGATCACTATTATAGTTCTTCATAAGAATATTAACCCTGTGTAAACTAATCATAATTCTAAACATAGTTTCCAATATAAGTGAAACCATCTACAAAACCAAGAGTATGTGTTAATAAATTAATTAATTTCTAAAAATTCAGCCAAGTGGGTTGATTTTAGTCCCAATATTCCACTTGTGCAAACCTTTGCAGAAATTTAAATTTGCTAAAAACGTTATCACATACAGCCTCATTTAATAAAAAAAGGAAAAACACATATCACACATAGATAAAATTTTGGAGTTAGAGTATTGGCGTATTTCTTTTGCAATACAGAAGCATAGTAAACCCATCACCCAGCTGCAGATAGACTGATTTCTGAGTGTTCAGCCTTTTTATTGGTGTTTTATCTATGTTAATTTGGTATAAGAAAATAATGCACAAAATAGACCAAATGCTAGACTTTACAAACCTTACTCTTAAATCCCTGTTTGTAGCCTTTGTAGTTGTAAAATATGTACCATCTTTCTGTAAGCAGTGTTTGCTCTGTAGTACATCACCTAAACTAACTTTAAAATGTGCATTACATTTGTCTGATTCCTTTACATGTTTTAGTTAACATGAAATATTGAAATTGAAAATATTGTGTTAAGTAATGTGTGTAATGTTGTTGTCTAACAATGCATGAACATATTGCTTATGTTAAGAGTAACTGGAAAAATACAAATAATGAGAAAATGACATTGATGCAAAAGTTATTCAACCTTAACCATTAATTTAAAAAATGTGACATGGAATATAATTGTTTAACCTTACGAGCAGCCTGTTAAAATTCCTTTTATCTAACACTGCAGTAATTCATTAAATTGGGGTACTATTGCCAGTAATATTAAAATATTTCAAACTGCCTCTTTGTGCCAAGGGGCAAACGAAGCACAGAAGCCTAATGCTGCTAATGCAAGATTTCATAGATAGCTGCAAACGATTCTAATTTTACAGTCTATCATAAAACATCTCTTCTTACTTTTTCATGCAATGTTTTTCCCTGCATCATTCGCATGGTTAAGTGAAGTGTATAAAGCCAAGCCCTAAATAAATATTTTTTAAGCTTTTTGAGTGAGGTAAGAGTCCAACAAACACATTGCAAATTTAACTGGATCATAAATAGAAGTAAACCACCATTTGATGATAAATATTTGAATTCTCATTCTATGTTTACTGAGAAAAGGAATATGATTATATGAATGTATTATCATTTTGATGTTTGGGCAGTGAAGATTATTTAGGAATAAGAAGTCTTAACCACTTGAGGACCAGAGCTTTCACATCAAAGTCCAAAAAGAACAAGAATCCCATATACATGTTACACATGTCAGCTAAAAATGAAATCCCAAAGTAAATGCTTGCCCTTAAATTTAGGAAAGCTTTTCCCGTTTTTGGAAAAATATTTAGCTTAGCACTAAAATTATGGGAACTAGTGCACTGTGGGCATAGTAACAAGAGTGTTGCCCATGAAATAAATTAAAGCATTTTCACAAATGGGATAATCTGATGGAAAGATTAAAGACTATTCTTACATTACTTACTTTTATTTTAGCCTTTTCCTTATTTACTTTTTTGAGCCTGTTTAATTAATCTGATCCAGCCCCCAAGCACCTTTGTTGCAAAAGATAATTTACAATAGTGATCTGTTATCACTCATATTAGCACACCAGTAATAGGTCGAGTGGCACATTTCCATAAATGTAATACCTATTATCATTTTGGGTTTTTTGCATTTAAATTGAGTGTTTTCTTTTGATTGATTTTATTGTTATGCCATGTCTTCCTAATTAAATATATTTTTCTTAGATTACATGTTTTCACACCTTATTAGTAAATACATAGGTAGTAGAAAAGATCCAGATCTAAACATCTGATAGAAAAACTCAGGGTTAACAAGGTTTATTGAAACAAGGCGCATCATTTTAATTAAATAAGTTTATGATAAACACTGGTGTCCCCACTTTCTATTTTCTTCAATAAAGTTAGAGTCTGTCCTCCATCATAGTCCCTTGCTTTGTACTAGTACCCTTCGTGGCATAAAAAAAGTCCATGTAGTGTTTTCCTAACTTTCAAAGGCAATGTCAATACCATTAAATCCTTAAAAAAACTTAACATCAAATTTTGCCTTTCCTATTGACAACAATATTTTACATTTTCATTTTTTCATTTTTAGAATGTTCTGACATATGTGAACTACCCAAAAAAAACTGACCTACATTATTCAAGTGCCCCCATCCCAGACAAATCATTGCTTCTTTATTAAGTACTAGAAAAAGAGAAATGATTTTACAAGTACAGAGGTCATTTACTCTTCCGTATTCCAAACTCAGACTAAACATATATATTAGAGAAAGTGAAGTGTTCTCACACACACTGATGTGTTCTGACACAAGGCCTACAGTGCTTATTGTCCTTGTCTTATTAGCATGCTTTTCTTTTCATCCTTTTTCCTCAGCCGGAAATTCCCAAATAATGAAAAACATCAATGCTTGTGCAAAAAGATAATATGGACTGCTCCTATTTTATAGTTTTCTTCTTAGTGAGATTCTATGAGATGCCCCTTATTTTATGTAGGAACACAGACAACTCTGCCAGCATATTCTTACAATTAAATAGGTAATTCCTTTTTTGCTTTTGAAGTTGCTGCTAGTGTAATTGCATGCTAACTACACTATGTAAGAGTATAACTTTTTTATTTTTATTTTTATTTCTGCAAACCTCTGTTTCTGCAAATTCTTTATCTGTATATGCCTCTTGCTTGATAGTTATATAGTGCAAAGTCCTGGCATGTGTACTGTTTGCCATTGAGATGAGCAGCAGGTGTTCCCATATTGATTCTCTGATGATGCCATAAAGTGCCACCTTCATAGA
Source organism: Pyxicephalus adspersus (assembly GCF_032062135.1). Classification (NCBI taxonomy): domain Eukaryota; kingdom Metazoa; phylum Chordata; class Amphibia; order Anura; family Pyxicephalidae; genus Pyxicephalus; species Pyxicephalus adspersus. The sequence goes on along the minus strand of NC_092861.1, from coordinate 65,968,169 downwards.
CTTAGGCTATGTACACACATGCAACAGTTGTCGTTGGAAAGGATCTAATGACTGCATGATGCATGAATGAGTGCTGTAAATACAGCACCGTTCTGCTTTATGGAGGGGGGGATGACGGAGCGGCACCCTACTGTGCTCTCTCTCCCTTCACTGCAATTAGGATCGTCCATCGTCTGTGGATTCGCCAGGATGGTCGTTCGGACGACGGTGATCGCTGTACACACGTAAGATTATCGCCCGATATCGGCCCTGAGACGATTATCGGACGAGAACAATTCAATTGCACATGTGTACCTAGCCTTGCCCTGGGGTAAGTTTGAAAGGCAATCTGATAAGAATACAAAAACATTACCTAAATTCAGCTTTTGCAATGCAATTGTATTCTTTGTGCCATGATTGGTAAAATCCTTTTTAACAATTTGTAGTTCAGTTTCAAAAATAGGGTCAACGGAAGAAACAATACAAAAGCAATAATTGTAATATTCAAAGAATAAATACAATAAAATGTGAGCTAAAATGTGTATGGTATGTACAGCTTTCAGTGAATTTATAGCATGCAGCAAATTATTCTGTATGTAAAAAGATTAAACTCACTCTGAAAAGGAAAGTAATATTAACTAGGTCAATTAAAACTGAAACTCAATTATTTATTTTTTTTATTTTAAGTAGGTTCCTACAGAGCTAATCAGATAGCATATAAGGGGTGTTGATTAAGGTTTTCATAAGTAAACTGTAGGTGTCCATGTTCATAAGGTATATCCAAGAAGTAACACATTCAGTGCTGACAGGTGTTGAGTAAGCCATTCTTAAGGGAATACATATCTATGTTATTTCTGTGATAAGTGATCTAACGAGGGAGAGCAGGTCATATAAATGCAATCTGACATCGTATCTCTGAAGTACACTATGTGACATCTGCAATCCTTCTTTCCTGGCATAAATATATTATTAGCTGTGAGTAATATGGCAAGTTACCATGCAAAGTCCGTATGGAATCTTTTACCAGCAATATAAATGCATATTTATTTTCCAGGGAGTACACATTTTATCAAACACAATTAATAAAACATTGACGCATATTTTTCTCTTTTTTTTACTTTTCAACTTTCAATTCAGTACTGTTCACTGCCATCTACTGTCAAATCTGCAAAGGCTGGTTCTTTAGGAGGCAGCACTGCAGTGCAAGTGGCAAGATGGTTTGCTCCCACTGCAGGTCTGAACATCCCTAAGTCTTCGTCTACACAGACGTTTTCCCCAGGGTTTAACCTGAGGCTTTAAAAGCCCATGTTTGAAATTCCCATGCATTCCAACGGGCTATTCTACACCAGGACGTTTCCTTGAGGCACGTTTCTGAACGTTATCTATATTATTAATATATTCTGTTTTTTGTGTTTACAACATTTATTTACTGTGGGAAAAAAGTATATCACCATTTTTTTGCTTAAGCAAGTCATGTGTTTGCTCAGAATTTGAAGACTTCCTTCAGGATCTTTTTGAAGTAACATACTCATTAAAATGCAACATGTCAATTGATGGCTTTTATTGAATTTTGGCAGGGCATTCAAGCGGCAAAAGCTATCCCTATGCAACAGAGAATTCTCGGATTTCTCAAATTCACATGTATACACTAGGCCATGCTTTCAATGATTTGTTGTGTTGTATTCATTTCTCTTTCCTTTTCTTTGTCTCTTTATCTTGCCTTGCTCACTTGCTTGATGATTTGCAGCAGCGGTTTTTAATACTTTGATATGCAGCTCTCGTTTTGGCTTTGTGCCCTGCTGTCACACAAACCTATTCATTACTACCTAAAATGTAAGGCCATAAAAATACATTATTTATGAAGATTAAAGGGGCAGAGTACATATGTGTATATTTACAGTACTGTCATCTTTTTCCCTAATAAGAAATGCAATGAAATACTGCATAAAAGAAAGCATTAGATAAAAGTAATTGATAAAAGCATACTAGAGACTCTAGAATATCAGAGCAGTAATTATCAGAACAATTACAACAGGGTCTTTATTAAGCTGGCAAGGACTACACCATTTAAATTACACTGAATACACTCTAATACATTTTGAAAATAAGGCTTTTATTTATACACTTAGTCCATCTGCACCTATACTTAATAACATAAAGAAAATGCAAAAAGATGCTTTAAAAACCTTAGAACACTCTGGGCTTTTCTTTGTTCACTTCCTATTTCCAAATCTGCAATACTACATTTTTTCTTTTTGTTTATAATAAAATATCAGTGAAAATTGAAAAAAAAAAATAGAAAAGCAAACATAAATTTAAAGCCCAGTACCAATTTGGCTCAAAGGTCCTTGGGCAGTAGTCATATTTTAACAGCTTTGTTTGTTGTGCATATACCATCTCCATTGCTATCCTTTCATGACTTGTAGATTCATAATCGACAATTGCCATTGTTATTCAACTCACTTCTTGAGAGCTAAGGTTGTGAACATACCACCCACCACCACCCAAACCCACATACTAAAAGGAAATCCGCTGAAATATTTCTGAAGAAATCTGTATCTATTGCCCGATGAGGAAATGGGTAAAGAGGACCTTAAATGCCATTGGACAAAAACCTGTAAAAATGTAGGTATAAAGATTTTTCTTCATGGGTTCAGGGGTGCTACAATGAGGGGCAGGGGTGGGGGTTAGAGAGATAAATAGATAATAGATAAATATTTTAACATATAAAATCTCCTTACATTATATTACTCATACTTTTTAAGAAATTTAAAGAAAATTTTAATAATCTTATTATAGTCAAATTATTTTTAAATTTAGTGTATAATAACATGACTTAGATTAAACTAAAAATCAAATGTTTAACCTAAAGAGGTTTCAATACATGAATCTGGAAACATTTTAATATCTATCTACCTATACTACATTTGGTTTCATACCTTTTTTTTTACATTTTTATTGGCAGTTACTTCAAGTTTATGTAATATTTCATGTTATTTAAGTGTGGACTCGGTTGGTATTGTCAAAATAAATCCTAAACCCCAGTGGAGGATAGGCACTGAGTTGTATAATGGTGCAAAGCTTTGCTGTACAAATACTCTCTTTTTTTCTGCTGGAAATAAATCCTCCTAAACCCTACTTTAATGTATTATAGAATAGAATTAAATTCTACATTGAAAATTATTTTTCAAACTCCTTATGTCAAAGAAAAAATGTGCCTTGGACTACTGAGACTTTTACAAATATGAAAACTATTTGTTGAAGGAAATGTTGGTATTATAAACATTTTGTGACATTTTGAACAGGAAATATGATATCGTACTATAATTCTAAACAGGATAAAACATTTTTTCTGCAAGATACCACCACGGTAAGCATGTAAGATGCATTTTGGTGTGGTCCTGTACTTTTGTATATCATTAGTAATTTACCTTCTCTTGGTCTTAGATATAATTTTCCAGAACATATGGTTCAATATAAATTAATTTTATTTTCTCACTTAATATACAATGCATTTAATACAGTTTTTAAATTAACAAATTAACCAGATACCTATGGTTTTATACACCAGGGTTTACTTATACATTTATGTGTATGCAGTGTCAATGTGTCCATGCAAAAACCTAATTCTGGTGTGCACACAACCACAGTTTATATATAAGGTCACCTTTTGAGAATGTGTTCCACTGGGTAAATGGGTATGTACTGAATTTGTTTCCCTGTCTATTTGATATATATGGTAATTGATATCACCATGCTTGTAGTATCACCATGCTAGACTACTAGTGTAATCTATAGCAGTGGCAAAGTTAAGACAAGAACAATTGATTTGGTATCCTTGGTTGCATCTCTAGGGGTATTTACTTTTAAACCCAAAGTTAACACACTTACTTAGGGACCTACCATTTTACTAGTACACAATAACATTCTTTTTGACAACTGTCACATTGTGTGATATTATGCCTTTAATAAATAAAATAGCACATATATTAGATAGCCCAAGCAGTATTTAGCATTATATTTTAAAAGGCACCTCTGCATTAGGCAACTAACAGCATGTAACATACATAGGCCAAGGTACGACCCATTACTGATAGATAAAAAAGTTAAGTGAAGGGCAACTAAAGTTATGATAAATGGACAAAATATCTTGTTGCTCAGTAGCACTATAAACCAAAATGGACACACTTAATACATGCAGCCATGCCCTGACAGAATGTAGGCTTAAGTTACCCATTTTCTTCTTGGTAGCGCTAGGTGTAGCCAGCCAAAAAAGCTTTCTTTTAGTTATATTGTCCTGCTAAAATGCATTTTAATGCAATTCATGAACAAAATCATAGCAAAACTCATTAGGTAAATCACCCTTTTTCTATTTTGATTAGTGTTTGTTTAAAAAATACCATTACAGTAAAAATGTATATGATGTCAATGCCAATTGCTAATGAAACAGTAAAGTGAGCTAACAAACAAATTGTATAAAAATGAAAATAAAAGTTTAAACATTAGTGGTTTGAAAAATATCATAAACAACAAAAAATAGCAGGAAAATATTAGCTAAGGGGGTAGAGTGAAAAATAAATGACTTAGCACTAATTAGGCAGAACCAGTTGGGTGAAGTTGTGATACCCCACATAGTGTAGATATTTGTCACTGACAGTTGCATTGGGCAGCTAGATGCTAATGGTTGGGGTCTCATTACTGCACCCAATTTCTATTTCAAGAGTATTATCCTAGAGCCATTTGTGTATGTTGCTGCTGCACAAATGGTCTTGTACACTACAGCCTTGCAGCTAATTTTGTGTATATAGCCATGTCAAAAGGGCAATATGGTCTTATGGTACTTGGAGGCCCATGGCTTATTAAAAAATTTGTTTCTGATTTTTCTATCATAATTCTATCATAATATATCTTGGGTGGCTGGGTGATCCAGCAAACCTAGAATGGATCTGGTCCAAAAACAGTAAATGACTTTGCTGGATCACCCAGCTTTACTGATGAAAGTTTATCCTCTACAGCCATGTTGAACTTTAATAAATCAGGGCCACAGTATTTATATTATAGTGGCGATCACAAACTTATATGACTCAAACGGAGCAACTGGATGCCCTGTTTGAAAGTGGCATACCCAGGAAATTCAATTCAATTGCAGCATTGATCATCACTTGCAAAAATACCAGCCAGAGGGTTTGAAACAAATACCGTGATCTCCATTTTTACTTATGGCATTCACTGTTATCAAAGTGACAAATGCTCTCTGGAGATCTGTAAAGTGGCAGTCATTTTATAAATGTGGCAGTAATAGTAAAATCTTTGATAAATATTTCTCAGGTCCCAGATTTACTGACACGTCCTGTGTATTTAGGTACTGCTAACAATAACACATTTTTTTGTAATGAAATGAAAACCTTGTGTTAATGATATCTTCTTGAAAATTAATTTCGCCCTCGACAACTGCAAATGTATTGATCTTACATCAGTGTACTTTTAAGTGAATTCTTGTGGATTATGTTGCTATATGCTGAACTGGTACTGCTGTTTAATCACATGGAACACACAGCATACTACACTTGCCATTTTAATGAGATTGGTTGGTTATAAAAATAGGACTGGATCAATACAGAAATAGAAAACAAGGTTCCAAAGACCTATTCATGGTATTATAAAAACAGAAGTATAATTATTATGTCTTACCTATGGGGAAAGAAATAAGCACAATGCTTATTAATGGTTTAAATTCCCAATGAAAGATGAGAACATGAGCAATGTGATAATTTATATGGAAACCTTTAGCACATAATATTTTAGTTATGCAGCTGAAAAAAACATCCCTATAAATGCACACCTTTGGGACTAATTAACAACATACAGTAGGCAATTAGATACAATTATTACATGTGTTACATTCTATAACAATAAACGCAAAAGAATAATTGATTCACTTTATGTATAAAGCTATATTTGAACTTCTGAGTTAGTTTAAAGTGCATAATTACTCAAACAAGATTGTAATGTGTTAAAAGAATCTATTGTGTGTAGTGGCAGGCTTTTCTTTAACTCTTTCACTGCTTAGTCCTGCTCTATTTTTTTTTTTTAATTCAAGTGGCCTGACTTTTTTTTTTTCATCATTTTTTACTTACAGCAATACCATTTATAAAGACCCCTAAACTATACATTTTTGAAAGCATGAGCATTTTTGAATACTTGTGGTGTATAGGCAGCCCATTTAAAATAATTTAACTGCATGAACAACATAAAATGCACATTAACACTCAACACAATGCATTCATTGCATCGTAGTGTAGAGACAAGCCAAGACAGGTTCTTCTTGGGGAAATACTTGAGATCTAAACAGTATCCCAATGTTTTCCATGTGAACTGTAGAACACATAGGTTACACAATTACCATCTAGATACCAAGTACATCCAAGTTAATTTAAACACATGTTTGCATTGGTTGGCAGTCTGAAAGAAAATGGGTGATAGGACAGGTATGAACAGGATGGCGATCTCATCACTGTAAAGGGGAATAAAGTAGCACTAGCAGAATAGCAAGGGAGATCAGGCAATGACTGCAAATTGTCTGGAAGAAGGGGCACAGACTAGAGATCAAATGGGTGATCATGCAGACACATAGCATAGGAAGGGATAGGAACCAGAGCAGACAGCGGAAGGGCAGGAGCATGGCAGGCAGCAAATTACAGACAGTGGTTGTGGTGGTTTGAGGTGGGCAAGCAAATTTTTCATGAATGTCTGTGTTTGGCAGCTTGCAAGCCTTAAATCAATACCTTTTGTGAATTGGCAGTGTCAAAGATAACATGTTGCCAATGTTCATGGATATGAAACTGTGAGCTTATTCTTTAAGGGAATATAGCACTGTATGGGTTACTGGGATGATGTGCTGCTAAAATTCTGCTGTTCTTTTACCTATGTTGCGAACGTTAAAAGTGAAATCCACTAAGAGTATTTGTGGAGAAGCACGTGGTATAGTGTAGTCTGTAGGTAGAAAACACTTTGGTTATGGGCAGTCCATAATAAAGTCCCACTTCAACCACTTCTTAAAAGCCTTATACTGCTTTCTCCTCATCAAGCTGAGGCCTTTTCAGCATCCAGACAGACACATATTGTGAATTAATACATACTACTAGCTGTCAATTCAATTATACTTATAAACATTGTTGCACAATAAATCAAAAAAAAGCAAACACACAATAAGGGAAATTAAAAAAAAAACAAGACAAAATGAGAATGCCAACCAGCGTTGTATGTTGTCCATGTCTACTTGACATAATTCAAGTACAACACTTATATAAGTTATAATTGTTATGGATTTTGTGCCATTGTTCCTAGGTCTTTTCTTGAATTCTTTCCGGTTTGGAAGGGGGCAGCGATCTAAAGCCTCCTTACTGAAGAAGGCTTTCATTCCAAATAAACCTAATTCACAAACTCTTAGGTTGTGGGAATATTCCAGTTATGTGTCTCCTCACTGTTGGGGAAGGGGTCTACATACTCACTGCACCTGTCCTTTCCTGGTCACTCTTGGTCCTTTACTGGTTCCAGGGGAGCAGCATGGGATGCAGGGGGGAGCACATGCTCACTGCCACGTTTCATAGCTAAGAATTCCCCCTAATTGGGGGAACCTCACACATCTTTAATGAATAAAAAAATACTTACAGATTTAAAGCCTCCCATGCAAGTTACATATTTGATTTGTGTATTAAAAATCTTTCAGCTGCAGCCAATTAGTTTCCCCAAAACTATACAAATCAATCCACAACATCATAGGATTCCACAATAGATAGCACAATTGCTAGGGGCTACCATCAAGTTGAGTCCCTTTAGACATAATATGCTGTATATTAAGACTAATGTGCTGTATCAGGACTAATTGACAATACAAAAGTAGAAGTGTAGTTATACAGACATAAAACTAACTACTTTCTCATATTCATCCCTCCACTTTACATAAGGTGTGTGTGCAGTTGAGTCTAAATATGACTGTGCAGTCCAAGAGACTTTGTTGCACTTTGTATTACCAATAAAAAACGAACATGGCCACACACTCTTACTTCTCCCCCTCTGCAATAAAAGTCTGTGGAAGGACATTATATTGAGAGATGCAGCTGTTACCAACCAATGCCATCATAGAGCATTAAAGATGGAGTGCAGGAAGCAGCAGTTCTAAGCAAAATCTTCAACTGAGCTTTAAAAATCTTAAATTGATCTCTAAAAATATTAAATTACTTCTGAATGATACCCATACTATGGTAACATTTAGAATTGCAGCACTGAAGATAATTATAAAGTCAATTGGGCAACATGAGTGTGTTATGCTGTTCCTTGCTGTGAGAACAAAGCTAAGCCTAGTACCAAAATTGGAAAAAAAATTATTACATTGAATATTTGTACTCAACTAAGCATAATTAGTATATACTACAACGTCTAGAACTGAAATTCATGTCTGAAACAATAAAACATCTAATAAAGTAAATGTATATAGTTCAGTATATTAGCTGAATATGCTTAATACATTGGGAATGAAAGTTAAATCCTTTAAGAACTGCCAAAATATGCAGACAATCTAATTAATGAAAAACTGCATGATTCACAGAAGTTCAACCCCCTTTTTGACCTTTAAATAAAAGTAGTTGTTCCATAAAAACATTTAACTTTTTATTCATACAATATAGATTACAGCTTCCTTTTATGCAAATTAGCAATTTAGCTAAATGTGTTTGTGTTGCTGCTTTATGCAGGGAAAAGCCTACTTGTTTTGCTGATAATTGTCACACAAGGAACACTTAGTTTTATGGCCCATGGGACCGAGAAAGAGAGATTGACAGACTGATGGACATGAATTTCAATTTTATATTTATTTAAACTATGTATGATAGGGAGAAGAGCATACATATGACAACAGTGCAATGCATTGCTAAAGTTATCCTGTATCTATTATCTTTATCACTATCTATTGAGCTACCGATTTCATCCTGTATCAAAATGATAGCTCTTAATGAAATAGGAACTTTCATAGTTCTGTCCTCACTAGTGCATTGTATACAATATACATACATATTTTTTTACCTAGTTTGTTGAATTTACAAAAAAGTCTACATTATCCTATTGTAGTGAAATCACCAAATTTCAAGTTATTGCTAGGTCACCAATACTGTCGGTCGAATAGCTCACTATTTGATGCGGCAGCTATTCGCTCGAATATAGCAAAAAAAGTTCGGGTGGTCCAATGTCAAAGCCGAACACCAGTAAAGTCAATGGGAGGAAAAATTCTGTTTTTTTTCAGCACTGTGTAGAGCTTCCACAGCCTCCAAACTAATGTAAAAAGATACATTCTAAAAGGATACATAAAAAGATACATTGTAAAAGAATACATTGTAAAAGGATATATAAAAAGATACATTGTAAAAAGATGCATAACACTATTACATACCCCTGTACTTCACATGAAGATTAAAGAGCACCTGTCAAATCAATTTTAGGCTAAAGCTAGGTACACACTTCCAATAATTATTGTTAGAAAATGAAC
>NC_092861.1:65851205-65957442 GCF_032062135.1 Pyxicephalus adspersus | reverse complement strand
TTTCCTATTTCTCAGCCAATCACAGAGCAGTAGAGGTATGAATGGAGATAGTATCTCCATTCAACCTCTATTGCTCTCGTATTGCCTGCGGTTACAGCTAATAGAAAGCACCTGCTTTCAATTAGCTGTGACCGCAAAGTTCCCATGGTCCAGGAATCCCACAATGACATTATGATTCATAATGTAATTGTCGGATAACCTGTAAAAAATAAAAAAAGAACAAGTTTAAAATAAAAAACACATACGAAATAAATAATTTAAGAAAAAAAAATTTTTTTTTTTTATTTTTTCCTCCCGAACTTTAGCTGTCGAATCTCGTGTTTTTCAGGTTGGGTATACCCGAATTCAAACAGCCATATTCGGGTCGAATATAGGAACAACCCGAATTCGAACATCAACACTAGTCACCAATCTAGACAACAAATTAGACATGGAATTTATATTTACTTTTCAGAAAATAAAATACTGTTTGTCTACAGAATACGTAAGCAAAATTATTTAATGTATGCAATATTTTGAAGATAGTTTTTGCACATTACAAATATTACCTATATTTGTCCCATTAACAAAAATAAAATTTAGGGATATTTCCTAACATTATATATAGACGGGTCATCATTTCCATGGGCTTTTAATGTTTCCTATCACACTGAACTGTGAATATTCCAAGAAGATATTAGGGTGAGATTAAAGATACAGATAACAATGAAGGTGTAACAGCAGGATAATGGCTGGAATAGTAATTCACCTGCATCTATTTCCATCCAAGATTTGCTTTGCTGTCCAAAAGTACAGACATCACACAATCTAAATCTGCATAATATACCGCAGCTGCTTTGTGCTATGGAAGAAGAATTTATTCTAAAACCCTTTGCACTAGTCCTTCTGCTTCTTCAAAGCAATCAGCTTTCACTCTATGTCATCCAGGCATAATGTTAAGAGCACCATCATTGTAATATATGAAGTATTAAAAAGATTCATACCAAACCATTTGTTACTTGTGACATGTGCAATAAATATGGAGCAGTTCTACAAGATCACAAAAAAATTACCTTAACCTTGTTAACTTCAGATAGTAAAAACATTTTCAGGCTCCTATAACTTGGGAGGCCAAGTAGTAGTTCGTATGATATGATGTTATTAGTTTTTTGTCTTTCACATAAAGAGTAGTATATTTATTTTACTGACATGATGGAATGCACTGTATGACTTGTTCAATGTAGACCCAGTGGTTTCAGAGATTCTGTAATTATTTATTCTATTTCACCATGTTCACTCTACTGTTTAACTGTAAATATAAAAGCAGTATAGGCAGACATCTCTAATTTCTTAATGTCAATGGGTACTTTGTATCTACTTTGCTGTTTTGTATGGATGTTCCTATTTAACATTGTTTTGAATTACTTGACATTTAGGTCACTTTTAGTATGACTAGGGAACTAATAAATGTGACAGTCTGGTGTGGGTGACACAGATCCTCTTCATGGGGACATAGGAAGTCTATTGGACCCCTGATGTCCCTCCTGCACAGCTTCCAGAGTTAAAAGTATTTGGTCAAGTTCATATTCTGGCCACTACTATAAACTTGTAAGTGATCAGAGCAGCACTTCTGGGTTCACTAACAAGTGGTAGGATCACAGAATAGATGTTTGTTAATCCTTTATCTGCTCAGCTATCCGAAATACTGCTATACCGAAGTTTCTGGCAGCAACCAGTGCATTACTCAGGTAAGGAAATAAATGGTAAAACTCAAAATCCTCAAAGGTACCAGTTTGAATATTGAATTCCCGGCTTAAGTTGGGGCTATTACCAGAGAATAATAATACTGGTAAACATAGTACACAACTAAGAAATGAAGGTTGGGACAGGCACTTTGTCATTGTTTGCTTTGCTAAGTGATCAGCACAAACTCCTTTATTAAATCATCTAATTATGTCACTTTGACAACATTTGTCTAATGACGGGCTAACCTTTAACTTCCTGTGGTCAGGTTACTAAAACAAGAATCCCAATTGGCCACTGTGGGTCACACAGTGCACATTTCACTGTTGTGTTAATAAGTAAGGTCATTACTGTTACTATTCATGTTCTAAGGATCATATCATTAATCATAAATGTTTCAGTATTTATTGTAGAAAAATGTGAATATAAGGATTAAATGGTTAAAATAATGTAATATCTTTTTAAATGATCTTAGAACAACTTGATATTCTTCTTGCTTTGTGCATGACATCTTTGTCTTTTAGCTAATACAATATATAACAAACGAACACAGTAAAAAGTTCAAATTGCATTTACATATGTTAGTAAAATATATAAAACAAAACATAAGAATAATTTAAATTATGAGACTTTATCAATCATGGGGAAATGCTATAAAGTTTCCATATGCTAATGTTTTGTTTTTGTAAACAGCTGGGTTTTATTATTTGAAGATCTGATGCATGCAAATAAAAGAAGCTATGCTTAATCATGGCACAGCTGGCATACATTCATTTATGCCCAATCCAGTTTTTTTTATTTTCCTATTGATTCTGCATGTTGTGTATTTATTTAATTACTCTAATACAAATTTCTGTGTAACATAGAAATACCATGTTTATATTGTACCTTTTATTGAAAAAATAGGCTTTTTTTCTTTTCCTGCCTGCTAGGCTCTGATTACATAGCCTACATTTATGAATGGATTTATATTCATCTGCTCTGTCTAGGTTGTCTCTACACACAATCTTGGTGCGTTGATTTTATTTTTTCTCTATATATCCTTAAGCTAATGTATATCATTTAACTTGGTGCACCTGGTGCTCATTATACATAAATATAATTACTCAGAGAGTAATAGCAGCACTTCTGTTGTACGATATAATGATAATACGTTTATAAGAATAGGAATGTCTGACACTGGATATCTGTACATTAAATCAAATTCAAATCTATGGATTGATACAAAATCATGAATCTTGTTAGATTTTTTTAACTCAAAAACAGTTGAATTGTTGGCTAACTCACATTGTTATCTGTCTATTTGTTCTGGGCTAGGGTAAGTACTGAAGCCTGAGGGTCAGCATGACAGACTGGAGGCTAATTACTTAAAGATTTCAGCACTGCTAGCCTCCAAGTTTGTCTAATTTCATGTTTGTTTTAAACATAATACTAGAGTTTATTTAGAAATCAAAGGCAAATAGCTAAATGCCATACAAAAAAACATATATAGAAGCTATTTTACTCAACAGAAGTATGTGTTACAGCTCTGCGTAATCTGTTGGTGCTACAAAAATCCTGTTTATTAATATTATTAATTTGACTGAAATTTATCTTCTGAAGAAGAGAATGCTAGAAGAAGTGCTGCTTCTATCTGTAATAGTCAGGTAAAAATGTTGTTTGCATTATTACATACGGAGCTGCATTATTTGTGTCTTTTATATTACCTTAAATTTCAGGTTTACCTTTCTTTAGAGTACCTGTGTATTTGTTTCTATAGCATTCATGCTGTCCTAAGGTAATGATTTACAATAACACGGCTCAACAAATACATTTTTTTTTCACTTGCCAAGGATTTTTCAGTATATTTAATGTATTTCAGAAATGACATCAGTTTCATTGAATTGGCTCCAGTTCTTGTGATACAGGAATCGGAATAGACGATTTTGCCAATAACAAATGTTAACACAGCATATTATTATCAACCTTTATTTACACTGATTGTTTGCATTTTATATATTAAATGTAGTATTATTTTCATTAAACTTTCATTTGCCTTCTTTTTATTCACACCTTTTTTTTTTTTTACAGATATGAGTTCTTCAAGAAGAAGTTGTTTAAATGACCCCAATGTATTTTGCTACAATTGTGGTGAATATTCTCAGCAAAGACAGAAAGAAATATTACAGAATTTGTGAAATAAGCATATCTTGCATATTTTGGTATTAAACTAGGGGACCAAGATAAGTATTGGGCTCCCCATATGGTATGCAAAACTTGTGAAGCGTGTCTACGTCAGTGGAAAAATGGAAAACTGAAAAGTTTGAAATTTGGTATACCTATGGCATGGCGAGAGCCCAAAAATCATCATAATGATTGTTATTTTTGTGTTGTGAATGTAAAAGGGTTTTAATTGTTACAAGAAAAACAAAAGGGAGTACCCTGATTTGGAATCAGCAAGACAACCTGTGCCGCATGGTGCTGATGTTCCCAAACCATTGTTCAGTACACTCCCTGTTATTCCTGTATCCGACATGGAGGATATACAGGGTTTGGAGTGTAATTCAGGAATTAGGAATGGAAGTGAATATGAAGGAAGTGTCTCATGAAACCAGGAGTTCTCCCAAGAGCAGCTCAATGATTTATTACGTGACCTAAGTCTGTCAAAACAAGCATCTGACGTTTTAGGATCCAGGCTAAAAGAAAAGAATTGTCTGAGACCGGACGTTGAAAAAACAGTTTATAGGACAAGAGAGGTGACACTCCTACCATATTTCAGTGAAGACTCTGTGTACTGTTGTAACATCCCTGGACTACTAGCCCATATGGGAGTACCAGTATACTGAGCAGAAGACTGGCGGCTTTTCATAGACAGTTCCACTCGAAGTTTGAAATCTGTTTTACTGCATAATGGCAACTGCTATGCATCAATTCCAATTGCACACTCAACAAAACTTAAAGAAGAATATGAAGTTATCAAAATTGTCACTGGAAAAAGGATCACTGAAAAAAAGTGACATGGCCTCTAAGAGAAAACATGAAAACGGGTGCAGCAAACATCATTAACGAGCCAATGGTTGACAAAAAAAAAATCATCCTCCCTCCACCACACATAAAGTTGGGATTAATGAAGCAATTTGTTGAGCTCTGAACAAGGACAGTGATTGATTCAAATACATTTGTAGATTCTTCCCTAGATTGAGTACTGAAAAATTAAAAGCGGGAATCTGATGGACCCAGATTTAAAAACTGATAAATGATTGAAAGTTGCATGGCTGATACTGAAGCTTCTGCCTGGCACAGATATGTCATGGTTGTCAAGAACTTCTTGGGTAAGCATAAAGCACAAAATTATGAAGAACTAGTACAAAACCTGCTCTTAAACTTTCAAAATGCGGGGGCTACTATGAGCATAAAGGTACACTATCTCCATAGCCATTTGCAAAAAGAAAAACCTTTACGATTTCAGTGATGAACAAGGAAAGAGGTTCCATCGACATTTAAAGGTGATGTAAAAAATGGTATTAGGGGAGATGAGATAGACACTTGATGGCAGACTACTCCTGGAGGCTTCAACCTGATTGTCCTGATCATCAGCATAAAAGGAAATCACACAAACTGAGTTTTTCAATGACTTCTTTGTGATTAGTTCTGTAAATATACTGAATATAGAATATATTGACATTAAGTATTTCAAAAATGTATTTTTGTATACATAGGCATATCTAGTTTAATTTTGCTTAATTTTCATGTTTCATTAGTTTTCTATGAAGTTATTATTGAGGTCATTATTTCAAAAATTAGAGCCAATCTAGCAAAACCAACACCGTGTTTGGAATCTGTGCATCAAACATAACCGAAAATGACTTTAATCTGTTTGACAGTATATCAAATACAAGATGTTTATAACCAAAAGCAGTTCCTAATTTCATATACTAGTTAAAAAATCATATGGGATAATTAATATCATCTTCTGTTTGAAACTTTTTTACATTCTCTCTTTTTTCTTGAACAGTTAGAATATTTGCATTAAAGACTAAAATATAGGAAAAACATGAAACCTTGCCAATATTTTTTTAAAAAATATATCATTAGTGTCAATTATGAATCCTATTTCTGTAAGATAAAGAGAAAATAGTTAATATAACAGCTTTGCTTCTACAAAAATAGATTGACAGAATTGCTTTGGCCGTTTGAAATACAAAAGAGACAATATATAAATGTTGAAGCTGCTAGAAAGTCCCCAGCAGACCTGTTACAATATACTGGGGACAAATAATTGTCTATTTGGGGAAGAGGGAAGAGCTACCCTAAATCAAGGACTCTGCAAAGACATACCATGTATGTTAACTGTAACGTCATTTGATTTATAATAAACTAAACAGCAGTGGGATATGTAAAAACAAGACATTAGGAAAAGTAGCACCTGATATGTCAGTATGGACTCATTTCTATTGCCTTAGCATATGGTATTGTTAAACAATGTAAATATGATTTACAACAGAGTACAACAAACTAACAATTACAAATGACATGTTTCACATTATTATTGTCATTTTAAAGCAAACTGCTGCTTAGAGAAGCTGCTCTTTAGCCCAAGTCAAAATTAAAAAATGAAAGATTGAGAAGAAGCATCCCATTGCTGACATAGGTATTCACATGCAGCAGAAAGTTTATCAAATGCCCATCCATGACCCCAGAAAGCTTAACTGTGTGCCTCACTTCTTCTACCTATAGGTCTGAAATATTTTGTAAAATTAGATTCCCTGCTCACTATTGTGCTGAGTATATAGCCTAAAAGATCCCCAATGCAGCTCGGTGCTACAACATCTGATTCTCTGCAAAAGTATTGTAATAGAACAAGCAAGTGGCAGGGTTACAGGGTAGGTAAATAATAGTTAATGAACTGTATGGGACGGAGTCAGCAGCCAACTGATGTCATACAATTATCTAGCTTGTGTATGTATTTGTATATTTCATTCAAGACAAGGTAGGCTTTTTGCCTAGGTAGCTACATGGTTACCTCTGTGTATCCCAATGCACTATTACAGTGGCGACTTGCATATTCCAACTCACACAACACACTCACACATGACCATTGCCAGCTGATTCCAAATGAATAGGCTGCCTTAACACCCTGCATCCTAAACACACAATGCGTCACATTGACAAATGTGTAATAACTCAACAGGTTGTAATTGGGTCCCTCCAGTCTTGTTCTGTGCTCTCTAGGTTATATACCTGCCTTGGTGCATGTGATGCAACAGCCTATCCTGTTCTCTGTCACTAAAATTGGTGGATTTGGTACATTATAAATTTCATTTCCCTTGACCTGTATGTGCCCTTTTTAGACTTCCCCCAAGATATGTATCAGCACTCTTTAATTTAGAAATTTCTCCTGGGCTTGATAATTTCTAATGAACTTCTTGTTATACAGAAAAATCCATTATTTAACTGGGAATAGTGGGCTGCTTAAAAAAAGAGAATATTGCTTCAAAAAATATTCTACACTCTTTTAAGGAAACAGTTAATCTTTTCAACAGTTTTACCAATCTTTCCTTTGCCATGTGAGAAATGATAAACTACAAATTACTAGTACCTGTGACAACACCCCAACTACACCTTTCACCAGAGATTGCATTATTAAAACTAAAGTGACCACACAGCAAGTATCACAAATATAACAAATTGATAACAATTAGTATGCATGCAAAAATAAGATTATAGATCTTCTTTATTAGGATTATGCTATGTGGCCATTTCAAATTCCTGCTACAATAGTCCTTGAAGTTTTAAAGTCAGTGCATGTCTGCAAAGCAAGGAAATGGTTTAAGTTTCTGCAACCTTTTTAAATGTCAAATACAATCTTCATTCAAATAATTTTCTTGTTCTGAATGACATCAGTAGCTGTGCAAATGTAGCCAAAGTTTTACCATCTAATTGTGTGTGCCCAGTGACATGTCTGCAATATGAAATGACATCTAGATCCTAGACTTTCAAACTTTATTTTATTTAAAAGCTAAATGCTTGTCTCCAAACAAGGTTTGCATTCCTAATATAATGTTTTTCTATTCTGTCTTTATTTTTTCTATAGGCTTGACATTTACTGCACCAATCATCTAATAATGAATTATTAGGAATTGAAACAGGGTTTGGAGATCTATATATTTATAAATCTTGCTAAACAGATTACTCTTTATGGATTTTACAGTTTTTGATCAAAGTTTTTAAACTCCCAGATTTCAAAAAACATATATACACCAGCAAGGTATATAGAGAAATACTGTGTACATTTCTGACAATGCTTTAAAGCATTAGATTACATATTCTATGTGACAAAGAACTCCTACACCCCTGTGATCAATGTACTATTGGGCTGAAATCAAATATTTGCCTTACAGTCTAATTAATGTCTATGTGGATATTTATAAATGTGTTGTTGCTGCATGGGGAAATTATTGGCAGAGGAGAGGAAGTCATATAGCTGCCATATAAAAATCCAGGTATGAATTCCAAGCCTGTGCTTTGCACTTATAAAGGTATCTGTAATGCAGACCTACAGTCATATTTAAGCTTTCAATTCCAGTTTCTGGAATTGTGGATAATACAGAGCTATAATCTGATTGGTCCAGTATAAATGCAGGGCAGAGAGGTCCACTGCTATCTGTGTGTGAGCAGTGGCCTCTCTGCTGTAGTTCAACATGACCCAGCACTTTCCTGAACACAGATAGAGCTCTCAAATTAGCAATCAAGAGTTTTGCTGATTAGAAACCTTTAGTTGTCATCTCATCTCAGCCATTGAAGATGGCCCAAGATCCAAACAAGGAAGAGAAGAAGCAAGAAGATGATGGCGCCCTGCAATGGACAGGGACAGGTGAGATACATCGCCTGTTCCTTCTGCAATAAAGTTCAACTTTAACAATGCTTATATTGAGAATCATGATGTGTTACTAAATAATCTAATGTATAACAGCATTGCCAGATGTGTTCTGCTAATTTTGATGGTTAGTTTATTCTAAAGCTTAGACAATGTATCTACCACTAAGACAGAGATATATGATTTGTTTCTAAGTAGGTTCTCAATGATTGAATAGGGAAGCACCTATTAACAGTCCTTGATTGCTCTAGTTTATCTCACCACACACATCATGTCTAAAGTATTCAGTGTTGAATTGATTTTTAATGAGGAGTTTTTTTTTCATTGGCTTAACTAGTTATATGTCTTTGCTAATTTTTCAACACTTTTTGTATGCATACCCCCTCTGTAACTACCTTACAGTTTTTATAAATATGTATTATATTAAAAAGATAGGTTTAAGATATAAATGTTTATATATATATATATATATATATATATATATATCATTAGAACTGTACTTATTTATCTGATCTCTAACCAGAACCTACTAGCAAGTTCTTTCTTTGTTTCTGAGATTGATATTGCTACCACAATACTAAACTTCTTCGCCATTCTTCCAGAATACAAAATGGTACTATCCTTTTCTTTTACTTGAAATCTATTGAAATGGATTAAAGGAAGTTGTCAGTGCTGACCTTTTTTTCCTGAAAATCATACTTATCTGACTGTAATGTTGAATTTTTTGTATCAGTACTTGGACTCACCAACTCAATCCCCAATGTGATTACCCATTAGTCCCACATAGTTATATCAATCTGTCAATGAGTATATATTATCACATCATTGATTGACCAATTTCCTAGAATTTCTCAGAGTTTATTTGAGCAAAAATTTGGCATACTCAACATGTTAGGATGGACATGCTATAAATGCTAATAACCCAAACATCCATCCAAAACTCCTTTCAGTTATATTTGCCAGCTTAGTTAAAATAAAGTACACAGTATGAACATTTGAAGAACAAAAAAACCTCTCTATAAATACACAGCCAAGAATCATAGTTCACATGTATTACAGCTTACACTATGCAGAGATTTATATCTTCATTTTACTAAATACAAACATTTTCTCTGGCATTTAGATCCAATAAAAAATTACAGAAGATCATGACTATTCATTTCACATTTGGATTTGATATTCTTTAGTTTTAATTTTCTCACCTTCAAATTATTGGCAATTTAAAGACATGGATGGTGTAATAAAGCTCAGTAATGTTTTTGGGATGGTACAGAAATAATTTCAAGCGTATTATACAATAGACATGATCTTGAAGTCATGAATGAATCATAGCACAGCTGGGACACTTCTTAATTGTGTTCAATTCCACTTAATGGCAGAATTTCTAATTATTTTACCTTTTTTTATATCAGACATGTTACACTAAGGAGGAACAACATTATTTCCAGCTCCTGTAGTCCCATGGTTCTGCAGGTGCTTAGTAATTATCAATATTGGCTCTTGAATATTTAAACAGCAATCAAATCAGAAAAGTCAGCTGATTCTACTGGGAGCAAAGTAAGAGGTTTCAGCTATTGTTGGTAACCTTATGGATAGATATAAAAAAGGACTCCACAATGTTTACTAAGCAAACAACTAAAAGAATACTAAATGTATAATTGGGATAATACACATTTCAACATTTTTTTTATGATTTTCCATTTCACATCATAGTTTAGAAGCTCCTAATGTGGTATGCAATGCAATAGAGGTAATTTCCTATTCATGGTGCTAAAAAAAAAGTTTTTTTGCTGCTGTGTATACTAAAGATTTATATTTCACAAAAAGATCTGCATCTTTGAAGATCAAGTTTAACTTTCCAGGTTTCAGTTCACATCAATGTGTCATTAAGAGAGATTGACTGGTCTGGGAGAACAAACAAAAAACAGAGCTAGTGTGAAAAATGGCTAAAACCTTTAGAAAACCATTTACATTACCACCAAAGAGATTTAGGGGATTTTTTTTAATTTTAACCTTTTCATTTCCTGCTTAACTTAAATCCTAAAGATTCTGTTTTACATGCTTGGTATACATGTGACACTGGCATAGAATTCATAAGCAAATGTTTATAAAAAAAGGTGCAATCATAATTTATTGCATTGTCACTGCAAAAAAAAAAAAAGCCACCAGTTTCCCTTTTTTTTAAACTCTGTTTATTGATCGCAAAAGTAAACAATTATATTTTTTGGACCATTACTATAATGTTTTGGCAGGGGATAGGCCAGGAATAGGATAGATGTCATTTGGAATTGAATTAAAGGCAGATTTAGGGAAAAAATAAAAATACATGAAAAAATTATGAAATAGATAATTCTTTTAAAAGCTCATATTCCAATAAAATATGAAATTAGTGGATTGGAGACATTGGAGAGTTAAATATTTGAAAAGGCCAATTTAGCCTCTTTCCTTGATCACTGTAAATTTTGATTTAATTTAGAACTGGTGAAACTGTCTGCAAATTTTTAAAAAGTTCCATGTGTGCCAATATCTTTACCTGGAACTTTGCTGCCTAGGGTCTATGCAAATTTTTTATGACAATACCTATATTACAAACTAGCTGATAACCGGGCGTTCCCCGGGTATTTATTTACTGCAATCTCATAATCTACAGGAAAAGGAATTAAATAAAGCTATAGTGATTTTCTTGTCTATGGTGTTGTTTCATTTTTTTGCCTTTGATTACACTCGGCCAATTGTCTTACGTTTTCTCGAAGGCTTTCTCGTAATGGCCAGAAATTAGAAAAAGAGTCAAAAAAAAGTATGTAAAAATTAAGCAAAAGGCACACTGTCACTGAGCAATACATACATACATAAATGCAAATATACCTCTAACATATGTCCAGTTTGGTTGAAATGTCTTCATGTGTTTCCGAGTGATGGTGGAACATAGCAAGTTTACTTCTTTGGGTAATTATTCTATTGTTTGATTCTTTGACAAATTAATCTAACATCTTCTAAAGATAATTTTGATAATGAAAAATGGTGTATGTAAAAATAAAACATTTTATTAGCTATGGGTAGAATGTTGAAAGGGTATAACCTCTGTCTTCATTACTGAAGGTACAAGGGAAAATGTGAGGTGCTGGAATATTTTGCTGTAGTTGTTATTCTCTAGGTGGTGGCTCCCCAAAGAGGTATGCAAGAAGGAAAGTGCCAAACAAATCAGCCTAATTTACCAAATAATTAGATAATGTTTACACAACTAATTGTGTGCATATTAGCTTCAATTATCCACTCGTGCAGATTAATACCATTCTCCCAAGTGTTTGTGAAGAAGTTATAGGTAAGAATCAAGGGCTTTCTGACTGTCTTGTGATAAAATGTTATTTTAACAGGGCTTGTTACCAGGTGGAGATCACTACTATGGGCCTGACTATCTGCAACAAAGAAGATGGACTATCGAGGGTGAATCTGGGTGATCAAGAAACCTGGAATAAATCTGGTCCAGAATTAAAAACATTTTAAAATATTAGAAAATGATTCTTTGAAATTCATTCCAGGTTTGCTAGATAACCCAGGTTTACCCATGATAGTCTATCTTCTCCAGTCTTGCAGATCTTTAATACATTAGGCCCCATGTATCACACTTGTAGAAGCACTAATCCAATAAGTCAATTGATGTAAAAACTGTAAAAAGAGGCTAAATACCTACTTCTCTCACCAGTCATGGAGATTGTATCCTGCGCAGTTGCATAGAACTGGTCTTTCCAGTTTCCAGGAAACCAACACTTTCAGGAATGTTGATATTCATTCATACATTATATAGATACATATAAACTTTAGTTGACCTATAATATATTTCTATATCTATTATTATTATCATGGCGAGGGGGAGGGGGGTGCTGGATTGAGTACATATGTTTAATTATCTTAATTTATTTATCCTATGTTATTAAAAAAAGTAGTGGTAATAATGAACACATTTTGTGTAATCAAGTTCTTCTTCTACCCATATCAGATAAAACTGATCTTCAGATACAAACGCTTTTCACATTTGCTGTGAATATTTAAAAGTAAAAGGGCAGAAAAGCAGTTTGATTATACACATAAAGTGCATGACATTCTTTCAATCTAACATTGGTAAAATACAATGATTCAGAAAATCCTAAAAGATAAAAAACCTATCATATGCCAGATTTCCTCCTATTAAAGCTGTCAGAACACTGTTCCATGATTGATGAATGGTTACTATAGATTGCTGTGCTTCTTGCGTTATAAAATATGTCTTTGGTGGCTCTTAAACTTTTTCCAGTGAGATGAAGTAGAAAAACACTGCTATGAAATATATATCAATATACAAATGTAAATTCGATAATGGCCGCTAAACATTTGCTCTACCTACCATTGAAAGAAATAATCTATTTATTTATTCAGCTCTTTAAGTACATAAAGTAAGTGGATTTGCTTGTAAGTTATAAATTATTGATAGACAGTTCCCATTAAGTAAATGTGGGATTCACGGAAACCAGGGTTCATAAAAATGTCCATTGTTGGCCATTTACACAGATCTGATATATATATCTGGAGTTTCATGCCAACATCAGTCACTTTTTCATGTGTTAATAAGCATTGAATAGAAGAATAGATGTTGGATTTTTTTTCTTTAATGCATGGTAACATTTTTGCAAGGATGCATAGCACGGTATACAGCTTGTGTCTTTGTGATATAAGACCCCAGGCATTTACACACTGTAACAACTGCACATGTCACAGCCTTTTTATCCAACTGATGGATGACCATTCTTTTTTCCAGCAAGCACAGAAAGATTGCATTTTTTCACTATCTAGGATTCAGCACTCAGTGCTACATCAGCTACATGTCCCAGGGTGATTTTTATGTGCTGCCAGTAACTCTAACGTTTTCCATTTGATGTTTATGTTAGTGGTATACATTTTTACTTATAATAGCAATGCCAAGTAGAATAAGGCTACATGCAGATTCAGGTAGAGACGGACGTGCACGATGGGGATGCTATATATAGTGTACAAAATTGGACCATACAATCCAGGAAGTAGTATAAATTGCTCATGGGGATTGCAAATGTGTGATATTTGCAATTGAATGATTGTAATAGAAATAGCCAACAAAATACAAATACAACTGTGAATCTGCATTGCTTTGCAAACAATTTATTCCAGGAAAATACATGCAACTTGATTGAATGCTTTTTATGGGTGTCCAACTAATCATGTACTATCCTTCATTACACCTGAACAGCATACACAATGAAAATCTCAGCATGACGTCTGAAATTCTTTCCCTATATGGTGTACACTATTATACTAACAATACAACACACACGCTGGGAAAATTGGAGGAAACCGAAATACTATCAATGTTTTTTATCAATAAAGTGGTCTCAGAAGTGCTTTGTATAGGTGGCATGGCCATTTGTCTGCAAACGCTTGTGTCATCCGACTGATATCACAACTATTTTGCACTTACAAAGTCACAAATCCCCTGCCACTTAACAGTGATGGCAGGAAGTTTTTTTCAAATGGAAATGCCATCTGCTAACTGGCATTTTATGGAGGCTGTGTATGTTAATTGATATACTAACATTGAAAGTTTTCCCCTCTCAATGAAAATAGAATATTTAATACAAACCTAAATGACCTTTACATTTTACTTTCTTATTTATCTTCTCACTATTGAGTTGAAAGTCAAAGTTAGAATTTTTTTATGTTTAATCTTTCCTATTTCGGAAGGTCAAGGAGACTCAATACAGTAAAATAATAAAGGGATTATGTACTACGGACTCATTTTTTTTTATATTGCCACAACATGTACTTCATGGTTTCAAAAAGTAATTTATGTTTATAGATAATTTTCTTTTTTTTTTTTTGTCCTTAAGGCTCCTGTACATATATACAAGATTGGGGTTGCCCAAATAAAACTTACAACTTTAATAAATCCAGGTAATCTACTTGCAGTCTTTTAAAAATACTTATGTATAATGAATGTTATACTATGCTAAAAAACAATTTCGAGTTAACAAGTATGCAATTTTTTACAAAACTTCAAGTGAAAACGTAGGCATTGCATGCCTGTTTCTCAACCAGCGGGCTCCTCCAGAGGTTGTTAGGGGTTCCTTAAGCAATGAGCAATTCGTGACTCTCAGGTTAGTTTACCGGACACCAATGAACATTTTGGCTATCTGTAAGGGTGACCTTTTTTCCATTGACTATCAATATAAGAAGCATTTTTCGCACTGACTACCACACTAATGTACTGTGAGTTGGGGATATAGAAATTATAGAAGGAGTTCCCTAAGATCTGAAATTATTTCAATGGTTCCCCCATGCTAAAAAGGTCAACAAAGGCAATTTCAGGGCATACAACTACACTCTTAATACACTTAATACACTCTTTTCTGTCCACATAAAACATTTTTATTCCATAAAATCAGTGTTTCCTATATATTGCTCCATATTGATATTAGTCTATACTTTTTTTCTGACTGTTGTTCAGCTCTCTGCCATAGAGTATAATGGTCTGTATGTATGCTTACAGGCCTGAAAAGGCACTGGTGCTCCACTATACTGAAAAGTTAGACATTCACAATATTGGTCCTGATAGCTAAGAAGGGAAAGTACTACTTGGTCACAAAAAAGCCAGAAAATGTATATCCAAGGAACAAAATTTTCCAAAGAATGGGGTAGAGTGAAAAACCGAACTTCAGGCTCTAAAACTAAGATTTCCCTTTAACAAAGAAAAGATTAAGTGAGTATACATTGAAATATGTTCTTTGATATATTTTGTGCTTATTAAAAAAATAGTATAAAAATATTTTAGTAGAATATTTATGTTATAATTTAAACTCTCGATGATAAAACAATACATTTCTTCAAAGTGACTTAGCTTCTCATTACTCCCAAGGCTCAAGTTCTTTACCTGTATCAGACAGGGAAAAACTGAATCATTACTAAGTAATTTCAGTTATATGATTAAATTATGAACAAAATGTTTCCTTGATCTCTAAAATAAAGTACAAAGAACCACAGTGTTTTTAAAAATTTAAAATGATTACAGATTACATGGTAAATTCAGAATGTATTTGCTATTCCATGTACTTATCCAAATTACAAATTGTCCCTGGTAGGGATTTCCGTCCTTTTAGTACATGAGTACAACACCAATGTGGCATCACAAGCAGAGATATCATCCTTCCCAATAGTAATATAGCTGCTGCCACACAAACCACAATCAATTAACGATGCAGTGAATATGTACACTTCGCCACTAAATGTTTCATGAACTTTGACAATGCTTATCTCTATTTTGCTGCTTTCCTACTTCTCTTTCGGTAAAGACTTTTACATCAGGATGAGCAAATGTGACATGACAGATGAAATTACAAAATGCATTAAAATAAAACTATTTTATCACAACCTCTTCTATAAGGTGAAAGGGATAAATGGGTTAGACATATTACATTTAAAATTATTAATGTTGCTCCCTTTTTACTGGGAATCCAATCATGCAAAAATTGCATAAATAATAATGACCTACTTATTTTTATTAATGAAAAAAATAGTCTTGCTGACAACTGGTACCTTAGATATTTGTTGATATAGTGAAGATTTTGTATAGTGAAGAAGTGTACATGATAAAAATTACAAACCCTTTTTTGGCTGAACAAAAGTAGTGGTTATGCTAAATGGTATAGTAATCTTATTTCTGTATAAGCAAAGGTAATACAATTTTTTTTTAATTCAATATGTTTGCATTAACAATTATGGCATTTTTAATATATTTTAAAGGACAACTGATCCAATAAAATTTAAATCCTTGCAATAGGTTTTCCTTCCTCAGGGGAACCCTGAAAGCTTGACATATTTATGTAGTGTCTATGGCTAGGTTCAGACCTGCCTTGGGATTGAGCTATCCCATATGGATCCCAGCAGCTGACACCTAACCAGCAGCTCATACCACAACACAGTTTCTTAATGAACCTGCACCTGCAGATTTGTGGTACCGCACCTCCCATTTATTATTATGGGGCTTCCGCTGTTAGAAAATACTTGTAACACCTTCCTCAGGGCAGTGGTTCACTGATATGGGGAAGCAGTAACCCCACTGCAAGCCTATTGCCATTCTGAACATAGTCTAATGCACCAGCAGAGTTCTGGATTTTTCTGGGCTTTCTTCTAGCACATGTAGGTATTAGCATAGAAACAGAGATTGGGATAAGTCCTTACAAACGAGTTTGGAGCAGTATTCGCTGTGGAATGGCAGGAAAAACACGGCATTCATGTCTTAGATTTTAGCACTGTGGCCTTTTGCAGCTCTAGGTCCCAGGTTCAAATCTCGGCCAAGGGATGCTTGCATTGGTTTCCTCCTACATCCCAAATACATGTGACCTTAGACTGTATTAAAGACAACTGAATGAGGTAGGAACATTAGATTGTGAGCTCCTTTGAGGGACAGCTAGTGTCACGACTATGAACTTTGAAAAGTGCTGCGTAATATGTCAGCGCTACATAAAAACTTTGTAATAATAATATTAATTAAATATGAATTTAAATCAATAACATTGCAACTATAAACCCATAGTTTATAAAACATGTGCATTCTTCATCCTCTTCATCCTTCCCATTATAATCAAGCAGGATCTGTAATGCAATAATAAAACTTACAGCTTTCATAATGAGTTAAATAATAATTCAAATATAACCATTTTACAGTCAGTAATAATGCCTATGACACTCTTTATAAAGGAAACACTAATTTTACAAATTCTCATCCATTTTCACGTGAATGATAGACTACAGATAATTGCCCAAAACTTCAAATGAGCAATTCATTTTACATAAGCTGACCTTGAAAATTTTTCAGTAAAAATTATGGAATACAATAAATCTACATTTTTAGAATATTTATCTGGGGTTTTCAGGATAAAAATATCTGGAGAAATGCCAGTACATATGGGATCTCTACTCACAAGTCACTTGTACCACAAATTATTTATGTGACACCAGAGTATAGTAAATAAGTTAAAAGCAAAATGTTGTAGTTTGACCCCGTCAATGCTGTGTATGTGAATTATGTCACTAAATAATTTGTCTAAGTGAAATAGTTGAAACTTTAAAATGATTTATAAATGCCTGTTTTCCTTGACATGTTGAAAGCCATGTACTCTATCAAAAATATAAACGATTTATGCCAAACAATTTAATGTCCTTTCAAAAGTTCAAAATACTGTGTATTAGAGTATAGCATAAATCTTGAATACTTGCCTAATGTGGCAGTGTTTTAAAATATTATTAAAAAAACAAAGGTGATGTTTTCTGCTACATCAAGACGGGGTGATGTTATCAGATGTCTCCTACATGTATGCTACCTCGACTTTCTATAGGCAAGGGTAATTGCAGCTTTTTAAAGGTGGACAGATATGTATGGGTCTTTGAAGTTGGGTGTTTTTTAAGTTAAGTAATGGTTCAACAAACCAAATGTGTGAGTATTGTATTTATTCTTCTGAGTAAATGTTTTAGTGTGTGTAGTTTTAAAAAACTTTATATAACATTCACTGAACGTCAAGGAATTTGTGCTATACCCAGGTACATTTGCCCATCTGTAGTAGAATCCAAAGACCATCATCTTAGAACATCTGACAGGGAACCGATACAGTAACCTGAACAATAGTTAATTCTTTTGATGTAAAGGATAGTTGATATTTGAGAATGTCATATTTGCCCATGATAGCATGTTATTTTCACCTCTAAAAGACAGGTTAAATAAAGAAAAATACCCTTTGCCCTTTAGACACCAAATTGGCTGTAAATAAACTCCAGGGGACAGGTGATCATAAAATGATGTTTCCAGTTGGTATATATATATAGAAAGAGAGAGAGATTTAGACATCACTGTTTTGGAATTCCTGTTGGGTAAGGTGACATTTTAAAGGTATAAGGTATACTAAAGTGAAGTATAAAAGGTGGTACTTATGCTGAGATAATGTACCCCTCTGATTCTTGTAGTCCAAAAATCCAAGTCCTAGGCACTTGCCTAATAAAAATTCCAGCCTTGGTATGTGGAAGAGAGCATTTATGTGGAGTAAATATGTGGAGTGCCAAATGCCCCTTTGAGATGAAAGTGGGACAGACCAAAATATATTTTATTTAAATTATTAAAAATATTTATTCAGTTAAACTAAGAGTACTTAGGTATTTACTTTCTCTCCTTATCAATGTGTTCATATCAATCTGTTTTATAAATAGTAAAAATATTTTGTTTTCAGTGAGAGTACAAGAAATTGTTATAATCTATATTTGTGCTTATATTGTGGACAGAGTAACAGTAGTTGTAGTCCCTAAAGTAAAAAACATAACTATGGGTCTGGGAGCATATAATATTTCATTTTCATTGCAAAATAAAAAAAAGTTTAGCTGTTCAAAATTTCTATTACAATAAGATTTTTTTAGATGCACATACATTATTTTAGACTTCCATTTTTTGTCACACAACTCCATACAAGATAGATAAGCACATAAGAATACAGTAAGATAGGCCATTTATTAAATGTCACTTTATGCCTTTTGGCACAGCTATGATCCATAGAACCAAAATTGCTTTGAAATGACTTGTTATAGAAAGAAAAATAGTGTAGTGAAATTTGTATTTTGCAAACACATGGTATGTTTAGTTGACTTTTACTTATATGTCTAAAGTTTTTGAACAATCTTACTGGTATGCAGAATAATATATATAACAGCCAATACAAAATACAATACACAAACACCTGTAATAAACAGGAGCCTATTAAACCTTTCCAACTGTATGAAATTTATATTTGTTTATGTTTCCTTTAGAAGAAACATTTAAGTACGTATTCCT
Organism: Pyxicephalus adspersus; assembly: GCF_032062135.1. Classification (NCBI taxonomy): domain Eukaryota; kingdom Metazoa; phylum Chordata; class Amphibia; order Anura; family Pyxicephalidae; genus Pyxicephalus; species Pyxicephalus adspersus. The sequence goes on along the minus strand of NC_092861.1, from coordinate 65,937,988 downwards.
TCATGTGATGCCCTGAAATGTTTTTATAACGGCATTTATTGGTAATGGATGATATGTCAGGAGGGTACAGAAACTTCAGGCCATTATTTAAACAGTGTATAACTAATATGAGAAAAAGCATTTAACTTTTCTGTGCCTGTAGCATTTACTGCCAGATCACTGAGCAGAAAGATATGAGCAATTGTCTGTTTAAAAATCTGACTAAGTGTTAAACCTTTTACAAAATGTCTTTTCAATCCTAGTTGTTTACAATTCCATAAAAAAATAACTTTTTTATTTATTTAACTGCAATTTCCATATGTCATATGAGATCTGAATATAAAAACACTTATAGAGTATTGATACAGTGGCTCAAGCCCACAATATAATCTGCAAAACATTCCAAAGAAAAGAGCTTGACTTGATCTATGCTTCCTTTCAGGAAATTAAATATAATAGCTACAATATACACGGGCAGCACGGTGGTTCAGGGGTTAGCACTCCGGCCTTTGCAGGGCTAGGTCCCAGGTTCGATCCCCAGCCAGGACTGCATGGAGTTTGCAGGTCCTCCTCGTGTCTGTGTGGGTTTCCTCCGGGTACTCTGGTTTTCCCCCACATCCCAAAAACATGCAGTTAGGTTCATTGGCTTCTCCCTAACAATTGACCTTAGATTACTCACATATGACTATGGTAGGGACATTAGATTGTGAGCTCCTTTGAGGGACAGTTAGTGACACAACTATGGACTTTGTACAGCGCTGCGTAATATGATGGCGCTATATAAATACTGTGTAATAATAATATAGTAAGAACTGGAAATACTGGCAGGGAAATATTTGTCAGACACTCCCCATATATGCATAGGAATTCCAATTCTTACTTATGGTACAATAAAGTCTTCCTTAGTACATAAAATCATTATAAAACAGTAATAGTTGTTTAGGGTCATCTCCTCTGAAGGTGGTATATTTTATTTTTCATTTTCTCGTGGTCTCTAGCTTTTTGTATTGGTTCTACTGAGTACAATGTAACAGAATAGTTATGACTCTGAGGGGTTAAGATCACTGATTTGTCAATGACCATTTCATTATATGTTCCTCAGATGCCACTTCGAGTATGAATACCACAGATTACATTACTTTCTGAATTAAAAAAAAATGGTGTTGGATGCATTATCTTCTGATTTTGGACAGTGTTGTATTTGAAAAAGTTCTTATCCTTTATAAAAACCTGAAAATTTAATTAGTTGCCCTTTTTTAGTAGCGAACAAAATGAAGAGCGCTCTTGGCATGATAAAGATTGTAGGAGATCTTAATAAGCAAACATTAAAAACATTCTCTCAAAACGTTGTACAGAAAGCATCTAAATTGTACATATCAGCTTGGTAATGTGCTTATCCCACTTCCATTCTAACCTGCACCATTTTAAAGAGAAACAAAGTATTGGCGTGCATCTAGTGCATTGTAGGATGACTGATGTTTGGCTTAAATTTAAGACAGACCCAAAACCAAACACTAAGCCTACACTTCAGCACTAGACATTGTGGCTCTCACAGATGAAGTATGGCAAGGAAAGAAGTGTCAGTCTTTTGATGTCTACCATTTAGCATACTACAATGTGTAAATATAATTCAATATTTGCTTTATAAAAATACCGAAGATGTTTACCATGCCAGAGTGTTGCATTTTGTGTCTAGTTTATTTAAATTATTTTGCAATTAAGAGCAGTATCAGAAAACCAAAGGTGATAATAGATCTATGAGACTTTTTAATAGTAACTTTTTGTATCCAAGTGCATCAGTTGTGTGTTTTTTACAGCTCTGTCCAAAAAGTAGCACAGTATGCTGATTATATATATGATTATACCTAATCTGGTATGCAGTGTGCTAATTGTACAATCTGTTCTGTAAATGAAGTCAAATACAGTACTGATTAAAAAAAACTGTATAGCCATAATATTTTTCATAGCTGCAAAATGAGTATGAATGCTTTACAATAAGGTGCAAAAAGATAGCATTTGTTCCTATTTTACTTCATAAGATTGGTTATGTATAATATTCTCTGGACAAATATGATGACTGAAAAATAATATGGTATTTCACATTTCTGATAATTACTTAGAAGGCCATAGAAATCAATGAGGAGTGTAATTTTAAGGTAATGAGAAGGGGATGAGTTCTGTATTTCAATTATGGCTTTCTCGAACAGTTAGATTATGGTTCAGTGAGTTTCCTTTCCGTGAAACCTAGTAGTAGCATACCATAATTCAGTTGCTTCTTCATCCAATCAAATAGAATATATCATATCCTTTTAAAATGGGGCATACTGATGATGGAAGACAAAAACGAAAGAATCTTTTAATAATCTTATACTCCCTGGATTTAAAAAGATTGATGATGTACTAAGCTGAAAACAAGGCACAGTGTTTAAGCTAAAACAAATGCATGAGACTTACGAAGAGTGTATTAGTACATAATAACAAATGCTGATTTGGTTGGATCCATTTTAAGTAGAATAAACCATGACATGAACTATCTATCATAGACAAAGCCCATATGTATACCATAATGAAACATTGAGAAAAGCCACTGAACAGTTTGATGAGAAGCTAGTGTATATCAGTATTTTCCAGGGATGTATGAACAGCAATTTGTGCTTCAACAAGACCTTAATTTCAGTCCATATATTAGAGCTTTAAAACACAAGCTTACATAAATTTTCCTGGTAATTTAATGCTTAAAAAGCCTAAAAGACATATGTACACAAAAGCATGTCTATTAATTCATCTCATGTCATGTGGAAATGGGTGAATAGATAAAAAGATAGATGCATTACAAGTAAACAACAGAAATAATGACAGTGGCAAGAATCATTTGCCTATGTTATAAATTATCACATATACCATGTGATGTGAATATTTAGAAAAGTCAAAAAAAGGTATGAAAACAACTTTTCCTAGAGGCCCTAAAATACTTTTCATTTAAAAGCTACCCAAGCAACACAAACTCTCTCTTTACTTTTTTTTTTCAGGATTCGAATTTCTATATCATTGGAGTAAAAGAAAAAATAGAAGATATGTAATTGTGAGAGTTGCAATGTTTTGATTCCTTGACTTTTAAAATTTTCATTTAGTCTTGGGGTTTTGGAAGTGGTTGCAATGCATAAAACCATTTGCAAAAACTAGTTGACTTTTTTTAGGCAGTTGCTTGCGACAGCATTGGCGCATGTAATTTCATACAATGCATGCAGCATCTAGGGGTGGTTTGTGGCCCTTGCCAAATCCATAGACCTGAAACTTGTCACCACTTGTGCAGGTGTTTTTAGGCATTTGCAAGTATTTTATTTTTCAGGTGGTTAAAAAAGAAAACTGCTACTACATGTTTGTCATTGCCCAGTACTACCTGCTCAAGAATTCAGAAATGTTTTGTAATCATCTCTGGCTTTTTGAAGCCACTGAGTGTTAAATGGGATGGTGTTCCTGTGTAGACTCATGGACCATGTTTTATTAGGAGAAAGAGTTGTGGGAAAAGAAGTGAATCAGTCATGAACACAACATTTTTTTTGGGTGTGTTGTATACCAGCATTAGACTAGAGTGGTAATTTTCATTATTGCAACACGATTAAAAGGCTTGTATAAAAATGTATACATACAATAGATCAAAAACTCATGAAATACCCTGTAACAGGAGACATATAAAATATGAGTAGTAGCCTAAAAATTCCTTCAAAAAGTATTTTTGCCTGGACACTCCTGTATGTACAGTCTTTTCTCTGTATATCTGAAGTGGCACTGTTTAAGTTCCTTACCTTTTGCTACAAGTCTCCCGAGATTTACAGAGGCATTTGATGGTTTTACTGCTATGCTGCTCACCATACTCTTCAGAAGTTCCTGTAAAGAAAACATTACCAGATGACTTGAAGTTCTCACTGCTTCTGATTTATTCGTGTGGACTGTGGACATTCTGTGAACCTCTGCATATTTCCTGCTCAGTTTTGAATAAAGCCCCACAAGATAGAATACGAGCCTTCAGGGGAGAATGAAGAAGCACAGCTTTGCCTATACTAAGGTGGCCACCTCCAAACCTAAATACACAGCAAGCACAGTAAATCGGCAAATGAGTAAGAGATCATATGCAGAGATCCTACAGACAATATTTGTAATTGCCCTTTAGCTTGCCTTCTTTTTGGCAAGCGGGTGCACAGTCTTACATATAAGCTTTTGTATCGGAAGACACAACATTTCATCCCTACTGGCACATGAATTTATGATGCTGCTGAAAACTAAGTATTAAAAAGTCATTGTATATGAATGCAATTCATCTTTAATATGTTTCCAGACAACCTCAGTTGTGTGCTATGTTGGATAGAAATATGAGCTTTAATTCTAAATACATTAAAAAAATCCCATTCAGTGTACTGTGGTGCATTATATTATTTGCTTTGGACACTACAAATAAATATTCCTAACTTTCAAAAGAAAAAAAATCTTTAGGGATATTCTAGATCTTTTCATATAAAAAATGTCAAGTGCATATGTTTATCATTTTATTCTTTTGATTTTACAAAGCAAAATCATATTGCGTTTTAAGTAGCCAGCTTCTCTTGATGCCTAGGGCCAGTTTTATAGAATACATCTGTGATCTCACTATAGCTTCTGTGCACCATATTTATAATAATGAATACATTTAATAATTTAAACATTTGAAAACGGGGACTGATGTTTTTATCATGTTGCATCCCACTATTCTACTCAGTAGTATGATAAAATGGAATAGAAGGCAAATGGGTAGATCAGTGGTTTGAAGCAATCGTTTTATTTCAAAAGCATGAAAGTCTTGCTGAAAAACATTGAACCTTGGTAAAAGGTATTTGATCCTTTTTGATGCAAACAGTATATATTAGTCAGTAAACCTAAATGGTAAGTCCAATTTAACCCCTTTACCAAACCGGTAAGAAATTAAAATAATATGTTGAACTTTATATATCTTTGTTTGCTACCTGTGCATCTAAACATTCATTAGGGTTGATCTACTATAGGGGTGGAGGATGTTTTTCTAGAGTAAATGTTAGTGATTAGGATAGTGGTAGTAATCTCCTTTTGTGATCTCTTTCCAACCTAAAATCAGGTAACGTACTCTTCTACAGAGCATTGAAATGGAAGAATTTGGCTCTGAGCCTTTACAAGTCCAGTGCTATCAAAATACGATCACTGTGCCCAGGTAGACAGCAGACCTTTTTCTTAAAACAATGAAACACATCAATGAGTTAGGTATATTAAAACAAACAAACACACTCAAAGGCGCTCATGCACAGGATTAAGAAAAAAGCATTTGGCTTTGAACATGTCCAGATTCAGCACTATTATCGTGGATGGCTGGACAGCAGATTTTTGTTATAATAATGCACATAAAAATTAAGTATAATGTAAATGTAAATAGCAGTTGCACGATGTAAATTAGGTGTCCCATTGCAGAGCAAAGTAAAAGTAGAGTTCTATGGCCATAAGTTATAGCTAACTCTAAACTAAAGAAGTGTAAATGCCTTTAAATGGTTTTCTGACACTGTTTATAGGCTTGACAAATATGAAGTTTATTTACTTTACACACGTCTCATCTTTTATATTTATAATTTTTGACAGCTGACACAAAAATTGCAATCATAAGTTTTTTTTAAGGAATTGGGTTTTACTGTGAGCACAACTTCGTAGAGTAAACATTCACTTTGAAGAACAGTCTCTACCTATTTAGCAAAGCAACCACATTGGGTCTATTAGAAAATGTTCAGATTTTGCTAGTAGCATGTTATATGTCTGTAGAGGTTTGCATTTTTCTACTACAAGATGCTTAAATACATGGAACATGAAAATTACATTTTGCTTCCAATTATTACTGATAAAGGTTATTGACAAATTTTGGCATTACCAAATTTTGAATGGAATTTTGAAATGGGGGCTTTTTTGTCTTAATGGATATTAAAAAAACATTAAGTGCACTAACAAATTTAATATATTTGTTGAAGAAGATTTACTTTGGTGTTTTTGGTCTTTTTTACATCTACAACTGTTTAATATACATATTATTAAATATATATATATATATATATTTAACCTTCAACTTCAGTATGGAGTGAGTTTGGGGTAAGGTTATGGCTTCCTCACATAGCTGCCTCTTTAGGGAGATGTCACATGTAGCATCTACCCACAGCAGCCCAATAGAGAGTAAATAGGGGCGGCAGTGATTGGTTCATCACCCACTGCCAAATCTGTAAATAATATTTGCTATTTTAAGGATGCATAATACTTTTATTTGGTACATTGTGTTCACAAAACAGGTCTGTTTTTATCATAGGCTAACAGTTGGAATAATTTTGTACACTGTAATTGGAGGTGGAAATTTCAATATTAAACGGCACTGCACTTCTGTAGGTTAAAATTTCTGTTTTGTTAAAGAACCTTTGTACTGAATTTTAATAATGTATCAAGCTGAGATTGTGATGATCAGGTACTCTAATTTGTTCCTGTTTGTTAGCAGGGATTGGAGCCGCTTGAGACCCACAGTTAGTAGATGCATGATGCCTTGTACTAAAAGAAAGTTAATCTACAGTCTCTGGGTGGAAAACAGAAAAAAGCTGGATTTTCACCTAATTATTAATATGACCACAGCTCTCTAATTCACTAAGCAAATTCACTAAGTGAAAATACATACTCTGTTTATATCCATAAATGTAATGACCGTCCATGTGCCAGATCTGCAGGATATAAATCATGTAAAAAGTATCTTTAGGAGCAGTGAACCTTGGTTCATAACAAGCCTCCAGCCAGATTAGGATTTTTTTATTTTGCTCTCTTGCTTGACTGGTTATTCGAACCTTCAACAAACATACCATTAAATTTGTTATGTGCAGAAAATTCTCTCACCCATAGAAAACTGATTTTAAGCTATTTGTGGATTTAATAGCCAACTTGATTTTAGTATATGTTGTTCTTTCATCAAATGTATTTCTTCTTGCTTTAAATTTTTGAATGTATCTCTTTGCTGTCCTTGCTGTAACATGATTTTTTACAAATAAATATTGTAAGGAATCTTGCAAACCTCTATAGGCTCTTCTGCTTACATTGAATTGATAGATTACATCACCATGCCACAATACAGCACATAACAAATGATGCTGTGTGACATTTATGTCTGAAATCCTTTCTTCTTTACTAAATGACATCTTCATATTATGCTTACAAAACCACTTTTCAAGTTGTTTTAGTTGCATACCAAACAAGGCATTTAAAAGTAAAAGAATGTAAGAATTTAACTCTAATTTAGACATGGGAGAAACTTTTAGCAAATATATTAAGCTGGAGTCCCAATATTTTCAAACGCATGTTGCTGCTTTAATAAAGCTGTGAATGGGATTGCTGAGGTTTAAAATGCAATAAAGCATTCCTCTGGGAAGAAAGTAAATAAGAAAATACCATATTACAATTTTTGAATAGATCTTTTTATTTGATGAATCATTCAATGAGAAAATAAATTGAAAGGACATTTTATAGAAAATAGGAGCTTTGGGACAAAAGGTTTGTGCACTGCAAAGTTTTCCTCTAATTCTGTCAATGTTCATAATGAATGAAAGCATGTGGGCTTGTTTCTGCCCTGTGCTCGTACCTCCGTTGTCAGGAAATCTCAGGAAACAATAACGATTGACAAGAAAGATTTTCTTCTTTTTTAGGCCTCAGGGTATCTGCACAGGTTGTGGGGAGCCTCCAGGAATGTAGTCTTTTGTCAATGTAATTGTTATGTGCTGCATCCCTTTGTAGTTCTCTCCACTGGCTTCCTTTTCACCTTAGAATCAAATTTAAGCTCCTGTGCTTTGCCTTCAAATCCCTCCACAGTTATTGTCCCACTTACATTTCTGACATGGTTAAAAAATACTCCCCCTGCCGCTCTCTCCGCTCCTCCAATGATCTACTAATGACTTCCTCACTCATAACCTCATCACACGCACGGATACAAGACTTCTCTAGAGCTGCTCCAACTCTCTGGAATGGTCTTCCTCGTCCTATTCCGCTTGCTCCTACTTTCTGCTCATTTAAAAGAGAGCTCAAAACCCATTTTGTCAAACTTGCCTACCCGGCTTCTTCTGTCATTTGAAACCATCACTACTTCCCACACTACATATCTCCCCTCCTTTTGTGTGTGAAATTCCCCACCTACTAGATTGTAAGCTCTTCGGGGCAGGGTCCTCTCCTCCTGTATCACTGTCTGTATTAGTCTGTCATTTGCAATCCCTATTTAATGTACAGCGCTGCGTAATATGTTGGCGCTATATAAATCCTGTTTAATAATAATAATAATAATATGTGTCATATTGGGTGATTGTCATTGTGTCTGTTGGAACCTTTACAGAATCTACAAAGCATTAGTATTTTAAATTGAAACTCTTTTTGTTGAAACTCTTTGGAGACGTTTCCTGATTTCAGTTTAGTAGCCTGTATAGTGATATATAACACATGTGCACCAAATGATGATTCTCACCTACAATGTGCTCAAGGAATCACTGTAGATAACAAACTGTAAGAACTCCTGCATGAACGTTGCTACAGTGCTAAAATCACTTGCCTTGGGTTGAGAACTCAGAGCAATGCAAAAGTGATCCCTCCAGATACTCATTCCTCTTTCCAATATTGGCCATCCAGATTCACAATTAGCTTAGCTGAATACATTTTGTGATTTGTGCTTCTAGCAGGTTATGATCTCCACTGATTACATAAGTGCATTTAGAGCTGATATCTTTAGAAATTCATATATATATATTTAGGCTTCTCTGATGTAGGACTACTCGAAAGGAGCCAATAAATGGAATGATTAGTATATCCAGCACCACCAGTTAGGACCTGCATAGGGTGTACTGAGAATAATTGGCTAAATAGGAGATAATAACTAGGTGAAATGTTTTTTTCACGTTATGCTACTTTGTACTGTAAATTATGTTATTTGCACTGCATAGGCCATGCCTGACCATGCCTGCACACACATTACTTTTAATCATCCTCCAGGATAGGTTTATTTTAAATGTAGACAGAATGCAGGCCAGACTTCTGCTCAGATTTCCAGCACTTAAGTGTAGAAAGCTTTAATAATTTGTTAAAGACTAATTTTTTTTCATTTCAATTAGCCTCATTGTCATTTTCAATCTCTGTTTTTCAGTAGAGTCAGGTCCATATTTATAAAAAATAACACCCTATTTTACAAAGATGCAAAAAATAATTGTATATGTTTTCTGGTGTTATACTACATTGTATTGTTAATAATAACATTAAGACAAAGGCTACGTACACACGTGCAATAATTATTTTTGGAAAATGAAGGATTAACGACAGACCAACAAATATTCACAATTATTTTGAAATATAATCCACCAATAATGTTTACACACTAGATACAATCATTTGAACGATGCAGGAAGTGACGTGTACAGAAGAAAGTGTACCTCAGAACCTTCCACAATCACTGAACGACTGTACACACATTACATAGTGAACGATCGTCGCCCAAATAGACCCGCCGGGACGGTCGTTCGCGCCATTCCTCATTCATCATCGTCATTGGGCTGTTGTTCTCTTTTTTTGTTAACAATCATCGGACGATCAATTATTAGTCGTTCATTTCCAACGATAATTATTGCATGTATACACGTAGCCAAAGCTCACAGCAGCATAGGAATAATAAACAAATATTATTAACTTTAATCCTAATAAAACACAGATATTGTAACGCTGCACTGGTTGAAATACAACCTTGCAACACACATTTTTCACAAGTGTTAGTTGCAGGCACAAGTGGGAACTCTAGGTATAATATTACTTATTAAATAAACAACCTCCATCCCCTTTGAGGCCCATTAATTTGAATGAATAATAAGATGTCTTGCAGGCACTGTAAAGTTTATCATGTCTTTTCCCTAAATGCTGAATCATGGGAGATCTTCATTTACTGCGGGTTATGCAAAACAATGTTTTGTTTATAGTCCTATCATCAAGTTAAAAAAAATTCTGGCTGTGTTTTATTTCTATGCCTTATACATCCAAAAATTCAAACTGGGACTATTTGAAAATGCCCATAATTTAAAACACAGCACAATCATATATTCCACAATATTTTACAACAGCCTAAACTGGATATAAATATGCCCTAGAGATTCTGCATTCAAGCCAAATGGTATTTTTAACCCAGAGGAATCAGACAGTGGGACATAAAATGAAGCATAATTATCAAAAGGAGATTAATGTCTGTTATATGTTATATAAGCCTCCATTGTAGAATGGAATGACTTCCACAACAACAATCATTAATTTGCTTTATAATCCCACTGACATTTACACACAGTTTTAAGCAGTCTAGGTTGCTTTTTCATATGGGTGACTGTTTGCATAAAACTCACATCTTTAAATGCTGTGTTAATGACATTTAGTACCTTACCTTTTTGTTTTGTTATACCTCATTTGCATTAATGTGTTTAACATTAGCAGTCGCTGACAATAAAGTCAATGATAACATTGCTACTTACCTTTGCTAATTACAAGACATAAGTACTCATTTAGGAAAGGTATATAGTTCATACTTGCCCGTGTTTACCCCAAAGCACAACTGAACTTTACGTTTTATTGGCCAAATATATTCTTAGTGCGTCAAAACAAAAGGTGTTCAATATCTTACAGTTTGTTCTCATTTAAACACAGCCATTGTAGAAGTATAGTGTATCTCCTGCCAGCATGCTGCAGAGAAGAAGCAGTGGTCTCTCTGTAGGGGACTGGCACATCATCTGCTGAGTCAGATCTATCATAATGCAATGAATAAATTTCATGCTTCCTGCAAGGAAAAAGTCCTAGCTATACAGCCACCATGCTGCCCTTGGATTGCATTATGGTTATACATACTACTTTGGCAAGCTGAACCTTAACCTGAACCTTTTATTACAAAGGCGTAAAACGATATCAAAACTTTCTTTGTTATAAATATTAGGAAACGATTGTGCTTGTTGTGTTTTTGTGTGCATTGGCCCTGTTAACATTACATTTTCCTCTTCCTAGCTTCATTTTCACTCTTTGATTGACATATTTATTTCATTGAATTAGCTATAAGCAAGATTTCTATTATGAGTAATAACAGTCATAAAGAAGCAAAATATGGAGTAATATAAAAAAATAATTAATTTATTGAACGCCAATATGTTGGAAAAAGGCTTATCTTCAAAGAAATGACAATTTGTAAGATCATTAAATGAGCATTTTCTTTATCGCTGTGATAGTTTATTTTTAAATATATATTACATTACATGCCTCTGTATTTCTGCCTGGAGTCATTATGTTATGTTTTTACCAACTACTAAACTTGTTCATTTTTCATCTTTATTTAATTACATGAGAAATGAAATTGAAACAAAGCAGTGCAGTTTTTTGAAAAACATAGAATGCTTGAAGGATTAAAAAGCATAAAGTTACATTTTACATAATAACTGTAAAGTGTCTTATATTAATATTTGTCTAACTCCAGGTCAAATAGACAAACGCAATAAATTTACATTTCTAAATTGGACATTTATATATATATATATATATATATATATATATATATATATATATATAAAGACCCTGCCCATATATACTCAAATATAAACTGATGAAAAATGTTATGTATACTAGCTGTTGATTTTTGCTATTGCTATAAACCACTTTAAAGAAGTACAGTCTTGTATAATGGCATTATAAAGGATCAATCAAGCACATTACACAGACACAAGGCTTTTCTAAAATATACAATGGCACCCTTGCAGTAAATACTTCTGGAACAAAATGTTGGAACAAATCCTTACGTATTCATTTATTTACAACACAAAGACTGTAACCAATAAGAAATTATTTATCACAAATTGTAATTAGGAATGAGCATAGAATATTCAACTATGTGAAATTTCAATTTGATATCAAGGTTGGATCAAATCAAATCAAATCTTCTATGAATATTATTGTCTGCTGGCTAGATTTGCTGAGCCGCACACTATACCTATCATTGACCGCCAGCTGAATTTGCTGAGCTGTATATTGTAAGTGTCATCACCACCAGCTAGATTTGCTGAGTTGTCTTTTTTTTCTAGATCTTCATTAACGTTAACTGATTTTACCACAATTCTTCTTGAAAAGGGTCTAATTCTACTATGTAAATAGTATGGGACAATCAAGTAGAATCAGGTTGGCAAATTTTGACAAGCAGAATAATTCTGCTACTTAATTCTAGCAAAATTCTATTACAAAATGATCAAATTCTACACATTACATTTACTGTATGTAGTTGTGCATTACCATAACATGTAGTGTCCCTTCATCAGTAAGTCCTGATTCTAGCATAATTCTAATTTATTGTTTTTGTATTTGGCAAATCTTACCTTGAATGGATTTTGGAGTAGGGAGGAATTATTAGAAAGATGAGAGTTAGGTAGGAAAAAAGTGTTGGGTGGAAGAATTTATTTAATTGAGGAGGATCTAATTGATTCACAAAAACAATTGTACAAACGTGGTTAGAGAGGTATTTTTTCCACAAGACTGAAAAACATACTGTGGCACCATTAACTGGAATTTTGAAGATATTTTTATATGATTTATGTCTATTATGTTTGATAGACATTTGATTGAAATGCTAAAAAAAAAGCTAGAGAGCTAAGGGTTTTCTTGCCAAATTATCAGCATTGTGATTACTAGCAGGAAAATGTAATATATATATATATATATATATATATATATATATATATATATTTTTAACAGACTCATTTAGTGACCTTTCAGTGTAGTATAGGAAAGTATATATAAAAAGCAATTTTTGAGAAGCAAGTTATATATTTAACTACCTAAAGTTCCATGCTTATAAAAACCTTGAGGGTGTAATTTATTCTCTCCCTACCTATTTTCTATTACTTAATAAATATGCCTATAAACTAACAACAGTCTGATGAAAGATGGGTATTTCAGATAGCCTAGCTTTGTGCAAAATTAACAAACATGTCCTTTGTACTAGGATGACAAGGCAAAGAACTTGATTGAAGAGGACACAGTGTTGTATATGTTTGGACAGGAAATTAAATTTAATCAGGATTTGATTTTGAGAAATCAGGTCAAGGCTTTATTGAGGAATATGTTTTACAGTGATGAATGAAGTCACAGATTTCAGAACAGATAAAATGCAGAGAGACTGAGGGCTATTTAACAGATCGATACAGCCTTTACCTACGCCTACAGTCACATCAGATTTTCAGTTCATGGTCCCAATGAATCAAACTGAACAGTACAGGATTTTCTAGTATCTTAAGAGACATTTAGCAAGCCTTCAACACAATCACTTGATAATATACTATTTATAGCATCTCTATATTATACATATCTATATTGTATGATTAGACTAGGTAAAACTATTTGATTCCTTCCCTTTCCTTTTTTAATAAACATGTGAGCATAATATTTACTAAAATAACCCTATAGGCTTTTTAAAGCAAAATCAAAATGATTTATGTAGGCTAAATAATTGTAAGGTTATTGCCAGAGCATGCTGACAATTCAAAATTTGGTCTGAGCATTGAGATTTTAAGGGCCATCTGCATTTTTGTTTCTGTTTAAACAAGTACATATTACACAATAATAAGTTTGCACCTGATGTGCTAAAATAGAAATTAATTAATATTATTATTAACTAGTATATATAGAGAACCAACATATTACTTATCACTTTACAAAGTCCACTAGCTAACCCTCAAAGTGGCTCACAATGTCCTCACCATAGTTATATGTAATTAATGCTGTGTAAGGTGTATTTGGGTGGATGCCAATTAACTTCATGGAAAAACTTTTTGGATCGTGAAAGGAAACCTGCACAAACATGGGGAGGACCTGCAAATTTTATGCAGATAGTGTTCTGGCCGAGATTTGAACCTGGCCAAGCATTGGGACCTAGTACTGCAAAGGCCAGAGTGCTAACCACTGAGAAACCATGCTGCCCCAAGGGAAATCATAAAATAATTCAATGTATAGGATTCAGAGAGAAAGAATATATGTCTTGTAGGGTTAGGTCAGACAAACTAGCCTCAACAGCTCAGATATAAATTTTGAAGTCTTTTCAGGGCAGTCTAGGCTTCAAAGACACAAATTTTTGACTTGCTCAACCATACACCATGGTGTTTCCAAGCACACATGCTGCTCTGTGCGTCAAGTAAATGCTGCTCTGTGCTTCAGGTAAGCATTATTTTGTAATTTTAGATATATTAAAAACTGCAACAAAAACGTTTTTTAATTTCCCTTACAAATTTATAGAAAATGTATTTTAAAAAGACCTAATTAGGCATAGTCATATCAGCGACTTTATTTGAGAAAATGTTGCTGAACTAAAAAATCCAGTATCAGTTCAGCATAGGTTTCAATGTGAATTACTCTCCCCCACGCTTGCATGATTTTCAGTTAAGTAAGTAGAAAAGTCTAAAGTCATTTGTATGATCTTGTCAAACAAATGGAATGTATTGAAAGTAAAGGTTTTTTAGTAGGTATTTTTCTAAGAAAAGATTTTATGAGGAATATGTAGGTTAGGTATTCTTCAAGGGTTTAATTAAACTATGCATGGGGTAGAAACTAGACATCAATGTTTCCACCTATTGTTTCTCTACCCAATACAATGAAGTTTAGGACATTAACCACGATCCTTCTCAAATTTCAATGGAGTGACTTTTCAAGCAGGACATTGAGCATTTAAATATAATCACAAGGTACTATATGATTTACTAAGGGAGTTTAGACTGCTCACTTATTAAAGTGAACTATTACTCAAGGGATAACCTGTTTTGCTTAGTAAATGTTGTGAACCAACATTTTGTAAAACATTGTCCACTAACCTAAGTAATTTTCTCCTGAAAAATTATATTTCACTTGGCTAAGTAAAAAGGCTAAACACCTTCAGTAAATCAACCCCATTGTGCCTAGTCAATATAATCAGAATGAGACCTGTTAGCTCCATTTGTATACGATGACACTAAGTAGAAAACTTTCATGAACAAAGCTTATATACTCAGACTAATAATCTTTTATTTTCAATAATGCTACAAATTTAGATCTACATCATCACATTAGTTAAGAAAGACAATGTGATCCAACTAAAATCAAAGCCCTTAATACTGCTTGGCAATGATTAGTTGCCAGAAAACCGAGGTTTGCCGCATACAGCTACTGTGATAAAGTCTGCTGTTGATAGTGTAAATTCCTATGCAAATATTAAATTATGAATATGGAAAAACAAGCAAAAAACAGGGTTACATTATAGCCAAGGAATACAATACATTCAATATTGCCAACACTAAATATGGCAACAAAACAGGCCCAGAAATGCTACATTTTATGGTTTTGGATCATATGCTGCAATAGAATATAATAATTTATTGACATATTTATGGGTTTGCTCACACTCATTTATATTTCCCACTTAAGTTAGGCTATTTCCATAATTACTCGTGCTGGCTCATTGTGATTTTTATATACTGTTTGATTTATGAGGATAGTTAAAGAGTACAATATATAATTTACAGCATGCTACTTTGTCTACTACCACCTTCTTACTTACTGCACCTTCTTGCATATTTACCAAGGCAAGAATGCCATTTCATATTACCACACCATAGTCATGCTCTGAACACATCTTTTGACACATACCTGTACCATGTGCAAACAATGTAAACTATGTTATATAGATATATTCTTCTGTTTTTTTTATTAGTTAGTGTTGAAGAGACTATTTAAAGAAAAATCTTCCAAACTAGGATTTTAGAGAAGTAGTCAGAGCTGACCCTGCAAGTGCCCAGTTCCATGTTATAATCGGTTAGCTGTTGGTAATCTGGCAAACTGAAAGTTAAGTCTTGCTTTACATAGGAGAGTGACTGTTTGCAACAGGAATTTGGGAAAAATGTGATTTGTCTGCTTATTGCAAGTTTGAAAAAAAATTGCAGCCTTTTCAGATTTCTTTTTGCAACTTTTCCTGAACTAGGGCAGTATTTTTGTAATTTCTAGGATGTATCTCTTGCATTTTGCTTTTTAGCCTTTTAGCTCCTGTAGCCACAGCTCCATTGCCACTGTTACTGGCAGTTACTAGCTGTCAAAATGACAGCAGAGAATTACTTTATAATACACAGCTGGAGCAGTTATCAAAATGCACCTATTTCTGTGTACAATAAATACAATGTAAAACATGTATTGTTTCATTGTATTTACTATTTCATGCATATTTAGACCAAATGTGTGACTATTTTCTTTACCATAACATTAAATGTTGTTGTGTTTTAACTGTCTTTTGAAAATAAAATGCACAATGTAAAACAATGAACCGAAAAAAGCAATGTTTTCATTTGGAAGTAATTTTGCTGTGCTTCAGAAATAAAATATTGGCGTCATTTTAAATTACACATATTATAAAATTTTAGGTAATCTCTCCATTTGAAATCAAACTCTTTTTATTAAACACACTGGTCAAAATATACATTTTTGTCTATAAATTACATAGTAAAGTATATATTATTTTGATTTTCAAATAAAAACAGGCCCAAGGAGGAAATGGGAGCCTATTAAAGCCTGTCAAAATATACAATCTGATTTGTAAATTTGGACTTGTAAATTACATTTCTGTTTTTAGTGTGAGTGCACTTTAAAACATTAAATATGTACATTGTGGAATACAGCAGGTAATTGAATCTACGTTAGCATGTAGTGCTTACAATAAATACATGTTGGGCTTTTTACCACTTTCAAATTAATGATGCATCAGGTATTGCTTATCAAAGCATCTGTAATATGATAAATTACCAGACTTGCTATGAAAATACAATTATATGGGCCTGCAATTGATGAGAGAAGTGTATCTACAAAAAGTGTAATCACTATTATGAACCAGCAGGCTATTACTCTTCCAGACTTTGTATTCTGTGTGTGATTCATTTATCTCAAAATAATGCGGGGAATAAAATACTGGATGCTTTTAAATTATATGCCAGCAGTTTTGACAGTTAAAACACAGCTAGATATAGCTAAGCAGATTAAGTTTGCCAAGGCTACTAGGACACTGCTGAGGCATGCTATTAAGGCAATTGCAGAACTTGCAGGAGAATAGCACTTTTCCATATATTAGTATATACATCAGTGTATCCAAAATGTAATAATATTATTATAAAAAAAATGACAAGAGTTTTAGAAACACTGCTTGTAAAAAAGTGTTGGGGCGTGTAATCAAAGGAAAAAATACTGGATTATTCAAACCCCTTTTTTTTTACAGATCATGTTTTCTTTACTCAAATTCCTTGTATTTTAGCTTTGTTTAATTCACAGTTGTTCATAAGGAGATTTGTACTATTGGTGGTCTATTGAGGAAACACCAGTAGCATTATGCCGGGGCTGCACACCCAATGCTTAGTGCACTGGCAGTACTGTCTCCTACTGACCTGCATTTTCAGTAAATGTGTAGAACGTGCTCTGTTTGTGATGTTGTAATCTTACTGAAGGACAACTGCATCTATTTAAATTGTAATTACAACAACAAAAAAATAAGTTACGGGAAGTTAGGAAAAGTAGTCTGAAACTGCATACAGACATTAGATTATAATTATCGCTGGAAACTATTGTTAGTGAGCTGTACAGACAGTGCTGTTCATTCTATGGAATGGGTGCAAAGACAAAGTGTAGACATCCCACTGTATCATCAATTAGCTGGCATTGGTTCAGTAAACCAACAATAGGGAGTACTGAACAACATCAAGAGACAGATGTACAGATGCTAGATTTTCGTTTAAGATAATCACAAACATTCATTTTGGAGAATATAACTTCTGTATGTAGGATTACTCTATAGACTACAACATTCAACCTTACTCTCACACATTATCAGCAGGTCATTGTCCAAAGTTCTTTATTATCCTTATTCCCAGACTGAAATGAGTAGAGTCCCTGCTCCCAGAAAATACCAGCGAGGGTGTAGTTCCAAGCGGTTTTGCATTGAACATAGCATGACTGTTTTATGATCACTATCCACCTTAACACAAAGTTATGTAGTTTGTTTTCCATGAGACATATGTTTATTTTAATAATTATAGAAATATCATAGATATCAGTCATCTCCAACATTATACACCATTTTGCTTATTTTGGTAAAATATTAAATACATTCCTATAAAAGGAAGTCTGAGCCTCATGCTGGAAACCTATGATAAAGGACGTACAGTACTTCTATTTCAACAGATTGAGAAAGTCAAAGCAGACATAGTTGAAGCTCTGCAAACTAAGAGAGAAATCTTCACCAACGTAGTTAAATGTATTCATTAGGCAATAAGTGGTGAGGTGGCATATGAAACCACAGAAGTTTAAATTTGTGTAATGCAGCATATGGTGGACTGAATTTATTTTTGATTGGTACATGTATTTCACATAGCTTTTCCCAGATAGCCTTGACAGTGTATGTCACGTATTGCCATCTCTTTGTTGCTGCATTAAAAAAATTTGGGATCTTTAAAAGGTCATTTTAATAAAATATTTATTTACTATATATTTATTTATATTTTTTTGTTTACTTTTTTATCTTCTTTTCTAAGCACACACATTTATATGGAAGCACAGTTTTTTTTATTGGCATTGAACATTCTGTGCAAATATTTCTAGCTTTCATAATAGTAATTGTAATAAATGAGCTTGTTGGATGTGGAAGCTACAGCTGATGACTACTCATAAAACTCAATGAGATCAATCAACCTTTTAAGTAAACATCCAATCGTGTGCAAAAAATCTTACCACCCTATCTGTCAAAACACCATTCCCATACAATATTAGATATCACATTCACATCAAGAATTTTTATATTCAAAGAAGTAGAAGTAAAAGTTGGATTTTAGTCTGGCAATTAAATCAGAAGATACCCCAGGATATGAACAGATTCATTATATTAGCTGCAGTGTTGGCAGCGATTCTGTAGTCACCTGATTAACCCCTTTACTGATCCTGCATTCAATTTCCTATAAATAACTGCACATACTGTGAAAGCCTAGGCAAGATGACAAGATCCTTCTTATCATAGGGTTCATTGGAGGGCACAGAGTGATTGATTCACAAGTACATGGCTTGCAGCAATGTAGATAATAATGAGCACCTGCATGTCACTCTCAAGCTAAAAATTGTAAAAAATTACTGTATCAGGGTATGTACTAGTTAGGCATAAAAATGACCAGCAATTTGTCCACTAATGGAAAAACATTAAAATGCCAAATTATGATATACAGCATCACTTAGAGAATCGACCTTCTTATGAAATGGGCATACAGAACCTATGACCTTTAATGTCAGCACTTCAAACTTGTCTCCCTTCAGTAATAACATCCAATCAATATCATATATAAGGAATGAAAAATTAGAAGCATTTCACCTTTCTTTTTAGCAGACAAGTACAAAGGTTAGGATCTGAAGATGCTGAACATTCTCTTATAAAAAAAATGCTCAAACATCAGATTTACATGTTGCTGTTTTTTTTTCTTCAACATTACATTTTATACAAGTAGACACAACATAGAACTCCCAATGAAATGTCATGTCAAAGGCGTAAAGGTATTATTATCAAGGATTTGAATGCTTTTGTAAAGGAATCTCTTGATAGCCCTTGTTTCATTAACAAGTAGTTCTAAACAAAATACATAAAAAAAACAGCAAAATACCTTATTATATTCCTGCATATGCAGTTCCGATAATGTAACTGCTTAGACTTTGTTCACATTGGCCAGGTGGTTGCGGTGCAGTCAATGCTTCCTCATGCCAGTGAACCACTAGCCTATGGGAGACATTACAAGTCATCGCTGCAGCCCCATAGGGAATGAATGGGGACGGCACTGATCCTACCCCCAGGTGCAAAATAATCATTGCTAAGAAGAGTTGACAGTTTTGCTATGTAATAGATTTTCTATGTAATAAGGAACATCTTCAGATGTTATTGTGATTATGCTTAGGCACTCCTAGCATTTTGGGAATGTTTTCTTTGTCTGTAAGTTTCAGGAGATTTAGAGTGTTATTTGGTGATATTACTACTGTACAGCTGATTCTTTTCTTTGCAGGAGACTCTGACATGAGGAAGAAAAGTCCTACCACTACTAAAATGGCAACCTCCACATAGAGATATGGTGTAAAATGAGACATTGTACTTTTTAGGACAAACATGTTAAACATTAGTGTAAGGGTACTTTAGAAACATTTTAGACAAAAGTTCAATAGCCTCCAGCTCAAATATTCAATTTATGGTTGCTTGGAATAGCTGTAGAACCCCTTTAGACTAAGGTTTTCTAGGTACAGGTACAGTACTGACAGGTACAGTAATTTTTGGTATTGTTTTATTTTTTATTAAAATAAATACATATCTGCATATAGGTTTTAAAGAATTTGATCAAGAACTTTAAAACAGCATGCAGTAAAAGGTGAAACTCCAATAAGTTCTTTTTAGTCTGTCTTAGAAATATGTATGTATTGTTTTTACCACTTTCAGCTTGGTATTGTTGGATCTTTAGCAATAGTGGACATTAGAAAAAATGTAAAAATGTATGAAGCATCAGAAAAATGATACCATTTATGTTTTAATTGACTAAGCAGATTCATTGTAATATTCCAACAATCCTTATGAAATATTATTTTGCAGTGCTTTGCATATTCAATTCAGTTTCACCCATATCAGTTTCCTTCCAGGATTCAAATTAAATTCTGAATTATCTACAAAGCTGTTCTTTTCAGCTTCAAGGCTATAAACTTCTCAGCTCCTGATTGCATCTTAGCTCTTAATTTTTTTCTTGTGCCTCTTTGTCTTCAATTCTGATTACAACTGCCAATATCATTTATACATATTTTCTGTCATTTGCCTAACTTCCTCAAACTTACTTTTTCTCCTAGTTATCTCCCAAAATAGACAAGTATAGGGAAGTAACTGAGTGTTTCTTTCTAAAAGTGTTCTGTTTTATTATTAAATAGTTACATTATTCCTCTGTGGAAGAGTATGCATTAGAAGCTATATTATAGTAAACCACTATAGACACACTTCTAGAAGTTGCCATTGAATCCGAATCCTATTCAGAGTGACAATGCATTGTCTAGAGTACCAGGACATTCCCTGTTAGGCCTAGGGTATTAATAGATTCACTAAGAAGGAGGAATGAATAGATGCACTGATATATAAAAATAATACACAATATATAAGATGGTGAATATTAGGTTTGATAGGCAATATACAGGGTTGATAGAACAAAAGCTCTATGTAATAGGATTATAAGTCACAGGTGTTTTATGCTCACTCCACCATCCAAAAGCACTTAGAAAATGCATTGCTATATTCCTCATGAATAGCACAATTTAAAGCACAATGAATAGCATGTACCAATACATGGCTACTAATAATTTGCTTAAGTGTATACCATCAGATTTTTAATAACTAGACAGGTCATATAGTATGGCATTATTATTGTATAGACCCAACTTTTTTTTTCATCCTCAATTTTAAATTCAACTGATAGTGACATTGGCAAATAAACATCAATATATCCAAATATTATGTCATGCAAGCAGAGATCTTTCAGATGGAGGTAACACTCCATACATGCTGAAATACTGTGCAGGAATTAGACTTTAGACTATAATATAATCAAATAATTTCTCAACATTAAACATAACATTTCAGCATTGAGATACATTGAACAAAAAACTGTATGTGATCAAACATGTTCTCCCTTACCTACTGCTAAACACCAATAGTTTTGTGAACTATTAAAAAAGCAGGTGATACTTAGTGGTAAATTAGAGATACACTTGTTTGATCACCTGGAGTGGTATGTCCTATAGGGATGAAAAAAAATAGGGATAAAAATATGCAAAAATTTCCTCGAACTTCCGATGGTTTCGTGAAATTTGGGCGAACCGATTTCACAAAACCATCGGAAGATCAAGGAAATCATTACAGGAGGATCCTCAGGGCTGCATTAATTCTTGCAGCCCTGGGAATCCTCCTGTTTGCAATCCCCAGGAATAGAGGTTAATTAATCTCTAGTGCCCGGGGATTGCAGTGGATTCTCAGGGCCGCATCTGTTCATGCAGTCCTGTGTGCAATCCCCGGCACTAGAGGTTAAATGGGTACAAGTCTCCCCATTCAAAACCTCCAGTGCTTTTTTTTAATTATCATTCAAGCTTGATCAGCGATTGTGCACCAGCCGTTCTCTCTTACAATTTCGGTAAGCAAGAATGGCCAAATTCGTCGCGAGACCGAGTTTTAAAAACTCTCTCGCTCATCCCCAATCTCCAATGGATGAATTTCAACTTGAAAATTAATATGTTTTATAGTCAAAATGTGCCTATGGACCAGCGGGCTCTCTGCCAAGAGTGGCCCTGCATTGGACTGTTTTGTAGACACAAATAATGCCGGGAATTTTAGTAGTGATGGTATTTCAATGAAGAGGGAGTTTAAGAGGCTGGCCACTGAATGGTTGGATTTGAATGGTTGGATTTTCATAGAAGAATATTGTTAATAATATTGTTAGCCTGTGCAAAAAGGTTACCATTGAAATTTAATTCAGAAGGCTACAAACATAGGAAGAGGCATAAGATTTTTTCCTAACTAAAATAAAAAAAACATTTTTCATGGCTCTTTCTCTATTATAAGCTTGTTCCAGACTGAATGTGAAGCAAAACCTCTGTGTTTCCATATGAAAGGGTTTTTATCTAATGAGAAGGAACCATTTCCTCAATTTTTTCAATAATTTTCAAGGTTGGCCCGCGATTATTTTAAATTTTTTAATTTTGGCCCTCTGTGTATTTGTGTTTGACACCCCTAGCTTACACTTTATGAGAATCTAGAATATGTTTATTTTTACATGTTGCAATCAAAAGGGATTACAATTGTGTGCATAAAATGCCATGCAGGATGATGGATTCATACTATAATAATTCAATACGATATAAAACTTGTGGGATTATTGTATATGTCACAAGTCTGTGAAAACTAATGAACATTATACATATGGATTTATATAACTGGATTAAAAGCCATATTGTATTGGTGCAATTTTTTGCAAATAAAATGAACAGTTTATATATCCATATTTCCCTTCAAAGTGGATATTAAGGACACTGTTCCTTTATCAATGGAACTGGAAACATAAGTGTCAACTTTTTAATATTCTTGTGTGACTTTTCTTATGCTGTTATAATAAAGATTTATTGGTGTGTGTTATCCCATTGTTTTCTACTGTTTAAATGATATGCAACATTACCTGAAAACCCATACAGGAAGCATAAATCTAGCAACACAGCTATTACAGCCTCCATAAAAACCTTTTAGGTTCCTATTTAACCACAGTAATACCACTTCTACACACTCTTTGGTAGCATGCTATTGTTAAGATACTGCCTAGAACTACTACTGACCTTTCTCTTGTTTCCTGCTATGCTGCTCATATCAAGGCCTCTTTCTTGGACTGGGTGAAATGGGTGATTGCCCAGGATGCTAGATCAATAAACAAACAGAAGGAACTGCTGGGTCATCACTGGCAGTGATCACTCTGGACTCACTGCCAGCCAGTAAGGACTACTACTATTACTGAATGCAGGCCTTGAAATTCTGAGCCAAGGCTGGCCTTGTTACAGGGGATTGTACATTGCAGAATGTTCCATGCACTTAAGCAGGCTTGTCTTCTGAGTCAGTTTCTTGGTACATATATATGGTCCAAAAATAGTGATATCAGGACCTTTGGGCAAGAGGTGGCTTTTTTGGCCTGCCTTCAGCGCAGTAGGGTGTGTAGTTCAGACAGGTGCAGTTTCTGTCACAAAATCAGAGCTGAAAATGGTCCCAGACTATACTTGCAGATGCAGGTTTGTTCATTCTTCTAAATTTGAATTCCTTCTGCTCCTGGCCTCTGAGTCTGTTCTCCTCCATCCTTGGTGATCCCCTGCACATTTAATCTGCCACCTACTTCTCTACTTTGTCTGACCCCGCTGTCCTGGTGACACTTTTGGCATATGTGTGCTGTCGTACAGCTAGTAGATTCATATTCCATTTGAGTCTGCCCTTGTACATTCCATTGTAAGTGCATAGACCACAGCTACCAATAATCATGGTGCAGCATTCTTATATACTAAGTTGTTCACAGTCCTAGCAATGCCTTGGGTACCACATGGGGAGGAGGGGCATTGCAGAGTGGTGCATATTTTCTTCTCACTTTATTTTCCATTTAGGCTAGAAACTTCCGTGCTTATATATTCCATTGTGCACCAGTTATGCCATTACCAACCACACCAGTTACAGCTATTTAGTGTCAGCAAAAAAGCATAGAATCTAAGGCTACGTAAACGCGTGCAATAATTATCGTTAGAAAACAAACGATTAACGACCGATCAACAAATATGCACGATTATTTTGAATGATCGTATTTGTGCACAATTCTGTACACGGAGTAACGATAAGATTGTTCAAATATAATCCACCAATAATGTACACACCAGATATGATCGTTTGAACGATGCAGGAAGTGACGTGTACAGAAGAAAGTGTACCACAGAACAATCCACGATCACTGAACGACCATACACACAATAAATACCGCACAATCGTCACCCAATCAGATCCGCTGGGATTGCACTTTTTTGTTAACGATTATCGGACGATCGGTTGTTAGTCATTTGTTTCCAACAATAATTATTGCATGTGTGTACATAGCCTTACTTGTACTCCTCTTCCTATTAATTCATAATTGTAAGATAACTATAAGTACAGTTAGAAACAATACATTGTTAACAGTCTTGAGCAAGTTTTATTCTGTAATCTAATTTCAATTATCTAATATGAGCCAAAATACAAAGAAAATGATATCTCTGATTAATATCAGAGATTGAATATCAGCTAACAGTAGCATACCAAAGCATACCAGTCAGTGACCTGTAATATATGCTAAATGACATAATTGCTGGATTGAAAGTCTAGATTAAAGCTGTCAATTAAATCCTATGAATTTGCTTAGAACAATGAGGTTAGCTTTGGATTTCAATTAAGTATGAAATAAATATAGTTTTATTGATGGGGCATGTCATTATCACCAACAACTACATTTTCCTATTGAGCAAGCATTAGACAACTCAAGTCAATGACTGTAATACACAGCACACACTAAACCTAAAATGATTTTTATTCATATATAGCTTTCTATTATGTTTCATGGCGGGAAAGAAAAGAGTAAAATTCGTAAAGCCTGAAAACTGAAGCCGCATACCTTTGCATCTCTTTGTGCCTAATTTGTACTTCCATAGCTAAGTAAAAGACGCTCCTCATCACAAATGTCCTCCTATTAACTTTATTTGGTAGAGGAGGAATAGTTCTGTCCAGGATTTTTACCAACTCTTTAAAGGTTAACACAATTTGCATGCTTGTCTCCAAAGAAATTTTAAGCATGGTTTGCTAACTTTCACTGATGGATTATCGCCCAAAATGAAGTCATCATACTACTTTTATATTTGAAATGTTTTTACTCACATCTTTATATTTTATTCATGTTCTTGTTCACACTGGTGTCTAAAGATATCATTGTTTTAAGCTTTGGAACAACCAAACGTCCAGGTGTGAAATTTTTATATATTGTAATGGATCTTTCAGTCTGCTTCATGTTTCTTTATTATTCCTGATTTTGATATTTCTTCATTGTAAAAAAGATGGAAAGTAGGACCTAATGTTTAGATAAAGTGGAATAAGTAATGTTTACTAGGATCTTTTTATTACTGCAAACAGACCTTGAGTTTTTCATGAGTGATACAAAACTCAGATTTTACCTTGTTTTGTTAAACTCTTCATATTACCTTCTTTCCTTAAAGCTAACAACAGCATCAACATAAGCCCATTATACTTAAGTCTAGGATGTCATGCATACCTGGGTCCATCACTGGTAATTGTACTTTATAACTTCCACCCTAAGGTAACATGTTGTTAATTCCCACATCACCAACATACTTATACCAAAAGAATTCTTCTTAATGTTTCTATTTCTGTGACCATCTGCTCTGACAGTTAAAACTATAGTAAGCGCATCTCTTAATTGCTTAGATTGGCAATATCTTGTATAGTAAGACTGGAACATTTTCTTTTGAGACTGAGCTGTAGTGTTATGTCTTCAACACGTTGTAAAACGAGCTTCATCACAGTGGAGACCATGATGTCCAACTGTTAGGCAACATCAAGAAGTGATGTTGAGGAAAATATACTTGCATAATTCTGTTTGTCTTACTCATGATTTTAGAGTTAGCATATTTCTATATAAGTTAAAGTTAAAGGAAATGTATTTTTTTTTTTTTTTTTTTTTTTATAAAGTAAGTGTCAGGGGAGAAGTACTAGTCTTCACAGGTTTAACAGATGAAACTAGTATTACACACACTGCTAAATAAGATAAAAAATGCTGTGCCTCTCCTGCTCTGTACAGCTCCGCACAGTTTCAAGAAAGAGATAAAGCCTGGAAGCTTTCTGGAAGCTTTCACTGTATTCTCCAATGCTGTTGTAAATCCTGTGTCTTAGGTACACACTGTATACAAAGTTCATTCTGCTTATAAAACGTCAATCGAAAAACTAAACAGAAAGAAAATGAAAATAAATGAATACAGTAGTGGTACACTGTTGTTTTAGGTGTGGGGTTAGACATCTCATTTCTGTCCTTGGCACATTTAGAATTGTGTTTTCTGTACTGCTTTGCTAGAAGTCTTCTCTGTCTTCTCTACATTCTTTCTATTTTAAAAGATTTTTTTGGAAGAGATTGATAGCTCTCTTATGTGTTTGTTTTTTTGTTTTGTTTTATGTTTTTGTTTGTCTTTGCTTGTTTACTTTATTATATTGTCTATGTGATATTTTCTCCCTTATTATTTGTGTCTAATTACTGTATGATTGTATTGTTATTAAAATAAAATATTCCAATAAAAATATGCATATGAAAATATTAAATGAACAAAACTTTATCCCTTTAACATTAGGTTGTTCCGAAAGGATACACTACAATATAAGAAGTACTGATTGACTATAGGTAATGAACCAGCAAATTTTTAACCCTGCATATTAAAAAATGTTAAACTCCATTTAAGCCAATAGTTTTAAATCACTTTTGCAGTTTTATTTTGTACTGTGTGAATTTAGGAAATACTACACATCATCATTATATAATTGTAAAAAATGTAAAAATTTGATAGGATAACAACATGTTTTTAGGTGTATGTGTTTGTCTTGGTTTTATTTAACACGGATTATGATCAAAATGGAAATGTAATGGTCTAATTAATTAAAGGTCTAATTAAAGAAAATGAACAATGAATGCTTGTTTGTTATGCTAACTTCCTTTTTTAGTTTAGGGTGTAATTCCCATGTCTCAAGTAACATCCCCTGCAGTACTAATATCAGCTTCTAGCACTACGCAGTTGATTCAAGGAGGTGGATGTAAAATATGGGTACTAGCCCTGGACATATGGGAAACAGCCAAAGGCTGGAAGGCTTTTTATACAAATCAAATTTACCCAATGGAAAGAACTGTATGTAAAAAGCAAGGAAATTTACATTTGGAAACCAGTCTATGTAGAAATGCCCGAAATGGTCACAGGACTAGTAATAATAAATATTACAATTGTTAGGCCATTAAAGAGAGCATTGCGGCATGTGACCTATCCTTGGTAAGACCCTCATATCCTATCCCAGGTAAGACCCACATGTTATATCCTAGGTAGGATTAGATAATTCATAATCAAGGGGTGTTTTTGCATTGATTAAAAATATACAAAAGAAGTTAAATTCCATTTAAAGGTCAGGGCACCACACCAACTGTCTTCCCGTGCTGGGTAAATCCTATCAATGAATAAACAAAAACACAAATATTTAAGTAGGTACAACAGCTGTCATATATGTATTTAATGCCGCTTGGAGGGTGTTCAGCTTTAAATCAGAAACCATATTTGAATGGATAATTTTCCACTTATTTAGTTGAGGATCTAGTTCAGACATGAAACATTCTTCAATGCATAGCTAATTCTGCAAGAATTGAAAAGAGAAATTGCATGAGGACATTTTCCAATTGAATCCACTGTATTACAATGTGCTGAACATTCTATAATACTGGAAAAGTAAATTATTTGGCTTTTAAGCACAAAGTGTCATTGTTCTTCAATGCATCGCCTTTAATTTAAAAATGACACCTTCTTGCAGAATGCTCATCTCAAGAATGAAAAGAACACTCACTATATTCATTTTGTTTTATTCGGTTGTGTATGCGGCATATATTTATCAAGATTTGTGGAAAAAAAACACATCTGTCACCAGGGCTGAGCTGATGAAATGGCAATTGTATTTTACTCAGAGGCAAGAAACTGCATTTGTAGTCTTGTGCTGTATCTTCCTAGGATCTAGAAGGAATATATGAATGCAATTGTGGATTGTTTTTCATTTATCAGTATCCAATTTTGAAACAGAAGCTTATTAATGTTTATCCCAAATAATCTCATACAACAGGAAGATAAAAGTCTTGCAAGAAATTAGGTAGAGAGAAAAAAATATGGTTCCAAACAAAGCTTTTTTATATACATGCAGTATATATTTATAGAATGTATGATGTATATGATGAAAGGTATGAATGAGATTTACAGGTAATTAGATAAGCTCTAGATCAACACCCATTTGTAATGCAAATTTAAGGAATTGCTAAACCACGTTAAAGTATGCTCATTGTTTTTATTTTATTGATAATCTTAATGACCACATAGAGGAATGAACAGTCTTAACAGATTTGGGCATGTCCTACCCTCAAAGTTCACATGCAACAAATTGATTTTGACTAATGCTTTTGAAAGGGCACACAGGTATCATAGACATAAGGTATAACTGCCTCAACGACTATTAGAAATCACTATTGAAACCCCCAAATTAATCTGTTCATGGCAAGCTTATGCATTTTGTGGCCTATGCCACTTACTTTGGAATTTCACCCTGCTGCACAATAGTTACTCCAACTCATACTGCAGTCTTTATAAAATAATAAAAGTTAAAACTAGTGGGGAAAGTATGAGATCCATATGTCTGCACCAGCTGGTGTACCAACTTAAGTAATCAGATCCAGAAATTCTTAGAGATGTGAAAAAAGTCACTTATCCAGAGTCCACTGGAAATGAGTTTAGGTGGGCCCCTTAAGTGACCTAACAATAGATGATACTATTGTCACAATAGGACTAGACTATTGAAGCTGAAAAGAGGCCTTGGCATCCAAATTGCAGTCTATTGTTTGCTTTGAATGGACTCCTGCTGAATTTGAAAGGATACACATCAAGCATTATCAACCACAAAAAAAGAGAAAGCAAGCAAAGTTAAAAAAGTGCTCAGTCATACATCTGAGGCACTAAGGTAGGCGACAGGGAACTAGATACAAGTATTAGAAACACAGAGACGTTTACGTTTTGTAGTCATTGAATACACTTTAAATTGTGAACCATTTAGTAAATACATGATTTAAGGTTTTAGGATATTCCTATTTTTTGTAACCCTTTTTTTGGAATTCTCAACTGTAAAGTGCATTTTTATTTTATTAGAAATAGCTGAGCTAATGCAACTTTGTGCTCTTATGAAACTTTCCATCATTCATGCTGCGACTAAGCACATCTATCAGTTCTGAGTTGATGGACTATAATTTTCCTGTCTGCATTTTTGACATTTTCTAGGACACGCAGTTGCACTGGCCATCAGTATCTATAAGTGTATACGTCAGTTTTGTATTATGTTACTTTGTACTAAGTTACCAGCTCTTGAGTCTAATAAACCTTATAGCCCACTGTAGTGTTTACCAGTCAATACTTCCTTTGCTCATAAATTCACTATTTCATTTTTTATTTTTTTGTAAATAAACCTGAAAAGAATGCAATTCATCCAATCCAAAAACATCCAATTCCTATTACAGTTTACATTTACATTAAATAAATCATAAACAATTATACCAATTTACTACTGGATTGCATATGGTTTATTAAAGCATACTGTGGAGCAGAGTCTCCTAACCTGGGTTCCTTTTGAGAGATTGCTAGGGGTTCCTTGAGCAATGAGCACTTTGCACCTCTTAGGTTAGCTTAAGTGAAACCAATGATCTTTTTGGCTATCTGTAAGGGTGACATTCTTCCCACTGGCCAGCCATGTAGGAGGCTCCTATTGTCCACCATACTAATGCACTGTGTGCTGTTGATATAGTAATTATAGCAGGGGTTCTCTGATGACCTGAAAGTTATTTCACTGGTTTCCTCATGCTTTAAAGATTGAGAAACACTGCTCTTGTTAATTTCTGGCCGTGAGGAGTTTTCATAATATGTTCCATGTTGACATTACTAATAAGAATAAGGACCAAAATTGGAAAATAGAAAAAAAGTTGACCCCAAATTTTACTATTTGAAGCAAATGTGGAACTGAATTTAAACTAATTTTGGTGATTTATTTCTTGGTGCAATGGGCCTTTAATGCGTTATGGAAGCTCATTTCAATTGGACCTGCTGTTAAAGCAGCTCCTTAAAACTGCCCCAAAACAGAAAATGAAAGTAGAATTTAAAGGTAAAAACATTTAGGTGTCAAAATACAACTAATATTCAAGTCCACAAAAGGAAAAAAAACACAAAAAACACATACAATTTAAATAAAGCTACAATGTAGACTTTTTTCAAGAAACTTTCAGCACTTAAATTTTTTTAAAATATTTACTATGTTTAATTTGTTTTTTTTGCAGAGAAATCAACAAAAAAGTCACTGCAATTATCTCTAATTACTATATCATCCTAATTGAAGAAGAGGAGAGTATTCTTGAATTTTTTATTCCTTCTCATAGAGATGTCAATAACAAAAAACTGACAACTACATTTTGCTTGAATACAGTAGGGACAATGTTATGGAGAGCGGAATGAAAAATCAGAGCAATCAGTGTGATAAGTAACCACAATTAACTTTCTGTGATATGAAAAACAAAATATATATTTTTTTAGACTATAAGGAAGCTATAGATGATGTATTATTAGTGTGTATGACTCTTACATCTCCTACATAAGAAAGCCACCGGAAGGAGCATTATATTGAACTTACCGTAAATGTATGTTTTTAATGGCCTCTTTATTTCTAGGACAATTAGAGATTTGCTCACGAAAACCGAGAATGCCTAATTCCAGGAATTCAGAATCAATATGCATCTGGTTTATCAGGATTAGAGGGAATTTGCACACATCTCTTTTACGATATATATTATGAAACATGGCTCATTTCAAAGACTTTATAAACTAGATGTCCAAGGTTTGTTACAGGTGCCCTTGTTGTGTGCATATTTACACAATATAATTTACAATAAGGATAAATATCAGAATTTGCAATCCTATTGTCACAGCACAACCAATTACAGAAAAAAAGAACTGCAAGCATACTATCTTGTGAATATCAAAGTTCAGACTTTTACAGAAAAACAAATATGGTGTCAACATTCTCTATAGAGAATTTTCCGCATAACCACCAAACGGTAAAGCCTGAATCTGATTGGTGGTTGAGGGAATAGGACTCAATTTATGTTTAGAAAGCAGCCTTTTTATGTTCCTGCACATTTTAAGATTGTTTCCCCCACCAGTCTGCCTTGTCTATTGGTATTTTATTAAAACAAGCATGTGAAAGCTCAATCTATTTATGGGAGGCCTCTGTAAATTAGAATAAAGTAACTTTCTCATACCTTACATTAAATATGTTTCTAATAATGTTTTCTAAGAAAAAAAAAGCCAAAAAAGGATAACAATGCAATGGGGAAATTCTAAACATCACAATGTCAATACCACATGTAAAAGCTTCTTATAATAAACTTATAACAATTTGAAACAAATGGGCAAATGCTCCTATACTTTAACTCCTGAACTGGGTAGACAAAAATCTATTAAGACCCCAAAGTCACAGTATTCTTGCACCTACAGGATAAAATATGCCCAATGGAAAACAGACAGAAATAAAATCATGGCAGAAACTGTTTCCTTCTCTATCCAAAAATAAACAAAACAACTGGTGTTAGGGTTTTGTCCTATTTGTATATGTACAGTATATCAAATGTTGAATAAAATACATTCATGACTTTTATAGTGTTTTGAGATCTACAAAAGGCAAGTTACGAAATTATCCTTTTTATACTGCGGACTTGTCAAGTGTTAGTGTTTAGTGCCCTGCCATAGTTATTTTCTTTTGTACTATATTTAAGTTATCTTGGTGGAAAAGATCATTTTAAATGCCAGACTGTTTACTGCATTATTTTTTGTTCCTTATAAAGAAAAAAAACATTTGATGGCCTGGCTTTTTCTAACTTCACCACTGGAGAGCTTGATGGTATCATTAACATCTAGACATTTTGGAAGGAAAGATCTCAACAAGGGTATGGCAGAAAAACAATGATCATTATTACAATAGCACACTTATCATTACGCACCATGCTGACATTCAATAAACCAGCCTAAAACAGCAAGACAGAATCGGATAGGGAACAACATACACAGCTGAATAATAGCAGACATTTAGTAATATATTTCATGTAATTTGAGGAGAGCCAATGGCAGAATAATTACATCATTTAAGCCAGGCTGATCAGTTTAAAAAAAAGATGTTTTATAGAGACATACAATTGTGTCCACAAACAACTGTTGTTCACAAAAAAATTACTGGCTTTTCCTTGTGATGGACATTTAACAAATACTATCTAATTTTACTATCGACTGCTTGAGAAAAGTAAGTAGAAAAGTGTCAGATCCAGAACTGCAAACATCATAGGAGTTGGCTTAGTTTGTACTTTCATGCACCATTAATTTTAATGACAAATGCAAAGCATCAGATTTACGTTGAAGTTAAGATAATGTTATTTATGTAGTCCACATAATTGTTTCTACTTCATGATGATTTGCTGAAAGCTCATATCCATTCTCCCAGGTCAATAGAAAACCTTTACAATGTAAAGATCTCTTTGTTTTCATTCCTATTAACGTCTGTGTTGCCCTCATAATCTTGGAATTAGAAGATTTTTAGTGTATACATATAAAAAAATCATATTTTTCAATTACATTGTTTATACACTATCTGATATCCTAAGATGTCACCAAAAGTGTTGAGGTTCATTTGAGTATTAGAAGGTTCTTTCATTTAACACACCAAATAAAACCTGTTTTAACGTACCTGAACACATAATGCTATTGGCTCCATCATCAAATTAGATAGATATATGTATCAAACATTTAAAGTTCAGCTATTTATTTATTAGAAAGATGATATGTCCTGCCATTTGGATTATAGCTGGTATATCCTATATTTATTGGACATTCATTTGACACTTGGTACATACATTCAATGATGCTGATCTCATTAAACATGTAATGTATGCTATTTTCAAATCTTATACAAAATAATCAGGTTAAACTGATGAAGGTAAATAAATTAAAACCACACGTTTCCTAAGCAGTTATATTACTAAAGTGAGGTATACAAATTAAGTCACTTGGAAGTCTATATTAAAGTAGATAAAAATTCAGTCACTAACATCTCCCATAGTCTCTAAGTAATTTCATTATATATTTTCATTCTTTTTTAAATCAGCAGTTTTCATTGAAAAAAGATATAGGGGTCCTTGCTCATCCAATTCCCATTATATAATAAAAATGACTCCCCATTTGCTCTCTTGCATTGTCATTTCATCACATGTGTCTCTAGTCTACTCTAAAAGTGGCTGACCCAAAACTCAATGTGCAGGTATGTTCTGCTGTTATTACTACCAGCCGAAAGCCTGCCTAACAAATGGCATACAACCATTACTGGAAAGCATGCTTTTCAAAAGGTGAAAAGAAAGCGAAAAAGAGAAAAACTGTCTATAGCAATTCTTTGATACACAGTGTTTTAGTTAAACACATGTCATTCGGTTTGGGTTTTCATGTACTTTGAATAAATAATCAGTAAATATAATGTTGTACTGTTGAAAAATTAAGAAGAACCTTGGGTTCTGAAGTTGGTATTTTCCCCTTTAGCAACACTTACCCATCCATGCAAAATAACTTCAGATGAACGATATTTATGAATTCATAAACTGCTCAATTCCCCCACACGTTTTATTTGGGATTCAAATTAAGGCTTCATCTAGGCTAGAGGTCAGCAAACTTTTTAAGCCACTAGGCCATTTCAGGAGTAGGCAGGAGCATACTAGGCCGGACTCTCCCTCGAGTCCCACCGTAGTGACTCCCCCCCCCACAAGGAATGCCCCCTGAAGGGGAATCCCTCTCCTCCACAATGCATACGGAGGAGAGGTAATGTTCCCTATTTACCCCGGTGGCGGAAGTGTTAATGCCGGCCATGGTAATTAGGGAGCAGAACCACAACACGGAGGCTCAAGGGCCGCATGCAGCTCCGCCAGGATTAGGCTGGATCGTCCAGGGGGTGTTAGGCCAGAACAGTAGTTTGCTGACCCCTGATCTAGGCCATCCATAAACCTTAATTTCTTCTTCAGGAGATATGGTGGATTTCATTATCATGTCAATAAAGATTTAAATTGAACTTTGGGACATACACTTTACCATCATGCAGAATATATGGTTGACCTAATGGGCCTTATTTATTAAAACTTTCCAAAACTTGAGAAGATAGAATAACATGTCTACTGTAAGTGTAGGCAAACAAATCTATATTTAATTCTTTAGTATATGGAACATTGTTCAAAAAAAGATTTGCCTATTCGTTCACCTCTCACCTCTTCATAACTCCCATGGAGGTTAAATATTGGAAGCCACCAACTGTTGCAAGAGTTACCTGAAGATTCCTCAACACAATTTTGAGGACCTTAAAAAAGTTTTTTTTAAAACCAGTAAGATCTTTTTCAGGCTGTTTTTAGACAAATTAGCATTATTTTTGATTATAGTGATTGATTTAAATGATTTAGCAATCTGCTTAACATTCTTGTCAGACTTTTGGGCATCTACAATCTTTTTGGAGGATTAGAGAAATTTGTTTATCTTTATTGACATATTGACACCTCACACATCAATAGTAAACACTAGATTCTCAATAGCTGAGGCTTAATTAAGACACGCTCCAGCACCATATTTTTTATTATTGGCAACCAATCTTAAAACAAGTGATTGTAATTCCTTTTGATTTGATGTGGCGGTGGTAAATGTAGGGGTGCATTTCTTTTTCAAATAACACTTTTATGTGTCAAATGTTCAAATGTATCAATTTCATCTATAGATACTGTCTAAAACTTACTACAATAAGTAAATTCTGTGATGTTTATTCTGTTTGCCCTATGTCTGGCTTTCTCTGATAGAAAGCAAAGATACACTTCTCATATTGGGCCTGATTTAATAAAGCTTTCCTTGCTGAACCTGGGTGATCCAGCAAACCTGGAATTGATTTCTTAAAAGTAATTTGCTATTTGTTTGGACCAGATCCATTCCATGTTTGCTGG
Source organism: Pyxicephalus adspersus (assembly GCF_032062135.1). Classification (NCBI taxonomy): domain Eukaryota; kingdom Metazoa; phylum Chordata; class Amphibia; order Anura; family Pyxicephalidae; genus Pyxicephalus; species Pyxicephalus adspersus. The sequence continues at coordinate 65,902,451 of NC_092861.1, read as the reverse complement.
ACTACTATTTGTAATTTGCTATTTGTTTGGACCAGTTCCATTCCATGTTTGCTGGACTACCCAGGTACCCAGATCTTCTCCGTTGTCTTTTGGCCTCTTAGCTGCATCTTAACATCACTCACTTTGGAAACAACATAAAGATGGACAGGATGTATTATTGATTAATGAACTTATCTATACACTATACAATACTACAACAAAAAGTTGGTTGTTTTCTTATAGTTTTACAATATTTAATTGAAACTCACAAACAAAAGAATTCTCCCATTTGAAATGATCTGGAATTATTATCAGCTTCCAGAATATAAACTTAGTAGGCAAATAGTTGCCCAGAGCTGGTGAGGAATCGGATAACTGCAATTGACAAAAACAGTGAGAACTCTTTTATTAAATACCAGGTTCATTCCTTACAAAGTATTTCAGCACTCTAAAATGTACATTAATGCAACTGCAACATGTTGTAATCAAACTTTTTTTCTTAATTATTTCATGGCAAGCATTCTATGCTATACACTTTCTCCTAACAAGCGAATAGAAAGTAAGATAACAGTAAATCCACTTTATGCCCATCTTATATACAGCATAACGTCTAGATTGCAGCTTGCTGGCAAGTTCATAAATATGCAAAGGGAGGATTATTTCAACTAAGGCCAACTCAATGTACACTTTACAAACAGTTAATGTTACCAATAGGATTATGCTGAAATGAGAGCATGTATTGCAATTGGCAAGAACTTCAAACAGAGAAATAGCACGGAGGCTGCCAGACTACTGTATACTAAGTCTCTCATCTTTATGCAGATTTACTCAGATTTATGGGTAATACTTTCATTTTCCATGGTGCATAGGACAGTATTTGAAAAATAATGTCATATTTTAGGTTTCAACTTTTTTATAACTTTCTTTTTTTTAAATAAAAGCTCTTCCAATAGTCCCAGTATGTTTAATTATGTTTTTTGGTATTCATAAACGATCAGCATGTTCATGTGAAACATATGCACATGAACATGCCAAGTGATTTGTAAGTTTTTACAGTCAGTCTTGTAGTCTTAAACACCTTTGCCAGAAACTAAAGCCAGACCCTGCATTTCCTTAGAGCTCTCTACATTGCAGATGAGTCAGACAATCTGGTATAGCCCGTAGCTGAACAAAATGTGCACCAAAAAGATTATAAGTTTTGCCTTCCATCATCATATCAACACTTTTATGTGTAACAGAATAAAATGGCATTTATATCTAACCTGGAGTTCAGTATTAAGTGTCCATACAGACATCAGATGGACATCAGATGATTATTTCATACTTTATCATACATTATCATTACCGCTGCACTCTCTTTAATCATTCAGTCCCCAAAATGTCATACCTGCATATTTGCACCCACAGAAGGGTTGAAGAAAAAAGCTACGGTGGAGAAGATCTAAACATGTGAGAAATAATGCATTATGTTTCTGCAGACATGCCATTTAACAGTCTATCTACAGTCTTCTCTGGTCAAATCTGGTTTGTTGCCACTGCAATTAGAAGCCTATCTTCTTTCTCTACACTTCTGCATGCAAAAAATCTCCTCACCCTTCCTGCCAGTTCAGACTTCCGGAGATGAAACAAAGAAGGTTTACCTTTTTCAGGTACTATTTTTTAGGTTATATAGTCATTAAAATGGTGTTGGTAATACAGAAAAAAAAGAGAAATTTTAATAGTTCCGCTTTAAGATCCCTGTTTTGTTGATTTCAAATTGCACTAAACTAACTAGATTAACACTACTGGACAGCGTAATATTTTGCATTAATACTTTCATTTTTGTAATTGCAATTTAGAATACACTCATACAATTCAACTCTGTTATAGAAAGAATGTGGCACATGGGACTGAAAAAGTCAAGCTTAAAATGAAATAAGCTATAAAAATCAACCACAGATGCTACAGACAATGACAACAGGTCATCAAGATATATCAGGCAGATTCTCTCTATACTACTCTGCTATTACTTTGTAAACAAGAGGGATTATTACTGCTCATAAGGATGCACATTAAGATTTCTGCATCTTATATATCAGAAAAATGTCTTTAAGATCATTAGTTTTGAGAACAATTACATTTAAAAGACTGTTTTATGGGTCTCTAGTGTTCTATTAAGTATGTTTGTTTTATAATCTATAGATTTTTGGGATTGTGAAAGGATGGGGGTTAATGCAGAATTGATTATTTATTCTTATAAATAGAGCCTGTCATTTGTTGTGACAGCCTTAAAGACAATTCTGACACAATTGTTAAATGCATTTTATTATATAGTAAACTCTAGCTTCCATATACCCTGACTGATTAGCTAAAGGTATTACAACTGAATGATGCATACCTCTTTTGCCTCTTATAATAAAAAAAAATCGTACGACGAGGTGCTGAGAAGGTACTGGCTTTGCCCAGCTTCCATATACCCTGGGTCAGGGTATATATAGCTTCCATATACCCTGACTGATTAGCTAAAGGTAATACAACTGAATGATGCATACTTGTCAACATTTTAAGGATAGTATTTATTTTGTTCATTAATTTTTTTTTTTTTTTACCTCTTATAATAAAAAAAAATCGTACGAGGGGGTGCTGAGAAGGTACTGGCTTTGCCCAGCTTCCATATACCCTGGGTCAGGGTATATATAGCTTCCATATACCCTGACTGATTAGCTAAAGGTAATACAACTGAATGATGCATACTTGTCAACATTTTAAGGATAGTATTTATTTTGTTCATTAATTTTTTTTTTTTACCTCAGGGCCGTCATGAAGTTTTTTTTGTTTCTCCAGGGAAAATCAGCAAAGGACATTCACAGTGAGATGTCACAAACACTGGGGGAGATGTATCCTTCCTACAGCACTGTCAAAATCTGGATATCTCGTTTCAAGACTTTTCAGCGGCATGAGCCCCGCAGTGGGTGCCCCCCCACCTCAACTGACCCGGCAACCTACGATGCTGTCCATGAGCTAATTATTTAGGACCAGCGAATATCCGCAAAAAAGCCCAGATACTTGACATCTGATTGGAGCGTGTTGGGTTTGTTATCACCTCTAGCCTAGACATGCGAAATCGGTGCTGAAATGTTTGAACAGTGATCAGAAGAAGAGACGAGTTGCAGCATCCAAAGCTGTTTCGGCCTATATTGAAGCTGCACAGGACTTTTTGGCTAGGTTAGTGACTGAGGATAAAACCTGGCTCCACATCTATGACCCTGAAACCAAGGAACAGTCAAAGGAATGGCGCCACAGCGGATCCATGCCAAACCCAGAAATTGCCCAAAAAAGTCATGGCGTCCGTTTTCTGGGACAAGGACGCTATTCTGTTGGTGGACTACCTACCTCAGGGCTCTAGTATCACAGTATTATGCTAACCTCCTGGACTAGCTGAAGGCCTAATTAAGACGAAACGCCGTGGAAGCAGTTGACCAAAGGGATCCTTTTCTTGCAGGACAGTGCACCTGCGCACAAGTCCAATGTTGTGGCTGCCAAATTGAACACCCTGGGTTTCCAATTGGTCCACCATGGCACCATCGGTCTATTATCTGTTCCTGAATTTGAAGAAACACATGAAGGGGCAACGTTTTGAGGACATTTCTGACGTCAAAGATGCTGCTGAGAGCTGGTTTGCGGCCCAACCAAAGGAGTTTTATTTGAACGGTCTAGAAAAGCTGCAACTACGCTGTACTAAGTGCATCAATCTCAGGGGGGGATATGTTGAATAAATGTGTTATTTTATAACTCTGGCTCTCTTCTTTCTGGGCAAAGCCAGGAACGTCTCAGCACCCCCTCGTATATCCTAATGATATTATATTGTATACTGTATTTTTCTGAAAACCTAAGCTTGTTTTTTAAAAATATTCTACAAAAAACTATATAGTACGATTGAGTCTTATGATAATGTAGTAGTGGTAATGTAACTTATTATGATTATATAGTGGTAATGTAAATTATTTTTATGCTATATTGACAAGTTTGAGCTTTTTGAACTGCAGATAGATTTTAAATTATTTTTGTGATGATTGATGCTTTTTGTAGACATTGATTCTCAAAAGTTGTAAGCTGAGGAGCCAAATAAAAAAATTGTTACCATATTAGGAACCAAAAAACTAAAGTAGTACCAGAATGATAACAAAGCCACAAAAAGACAAGGAAAATGGTCAAAAGTGATGCTCAAGTATACAGTTCAATAAAATATATATTGAATGATAATTCAACATAAAGAAACACAAAACATAGGAATCAAATAAAGTCCATCCAAAGTTCATAAAAATAGAAAGAATTCAGCACAAGGCGGAATTTCGGAATCATTATCCACAGAGATAAAGCCTACATCTACCAATATGAGTATAAATATAACTGCAATCACCAGAACTATATGACTATTAGTATATAAAGTCTGATGCATAAAAGCCATGTGGGCCACTAAGAGGGAAGATTCCACATCAGACCTTGTTCTTTCTCATAAATTTATTGATGAATCATACAACCTCTAACTCCATATCTTGCCTGGGTTCCATCAGCATCCTTTTTACATAAGAATGTACCTCTAGATAACTCCATCTGTGTTAAGACTGCAAGCTTAATGCAACAAGTTAGATAACTCCATCTGTGTACGAATTACCAGCAGCATTGATATAATCTGTTACTGCAAGAAACTGACTGTGTGCAGTGAATTCACGATAAGCAATTTCAGTATAGCAATGGAGCCTGAACTATGAAAGATTAAAAGGATGACTAGAGTCTACGGTTGTCACCTAAATAGATTCCAGGTGCATCAAAAAAGGTGTAAGAATTTGCATTTTTTTTTTAGAAAGCAAATAAAAAAGCCTGTCCCTGTCAGCATTCCGCACAAAGGGGCCCTTGAGCTCTGTGGAAGCAGTGGTCTCTTTGCAGATGTCCAACACCCCCCTGCTGAGTCAGAGCTAAAGCAATCAAATACGCAGGAAGCCCTAACTGAGGTCTGTTTAAGAAAAGGGTGTGTAGGACCTCTAGGGTTAGACCCATGTGTCTACACAGAAAGCAACAGCCCTTTCCTCTGGCATGGTAAAGTCTTTTAAACTGAGTCTGTGCCTGCTTTCCGAAGAATAAAAAAAACTTTGCACACATTTGTGCTAATACAAATTGAATACATTTACCTGATTTAAACCCTGCAAAACCCAACATGTCTATGTAAAGCAGGTGCTAAAATTTTCCATTTCCCAGTTTTCATTCTGCTTGTCCAGCTCTCTCCAGGAGCCCATACAATTAATATGAAAATGGCACCTTATACCATGGTGCTTTGTTTTTATAGGTGTGAACTGTATAGCTCTATAAAAGCTCTTCATTATATATTACAAGATGTACTTTGAATGTTTTTAACATATGGGATATAACCAGTTTTATAGCTTTATTCAATAAACCACTCCAGAAAAACATTTTCACATTATGGGGGCCAGATAACTGAATTGCAAATTCTGTTTGGTTACAGCATTTTGTTACTTATTCAATCCCATTTATAAAGTTTTTTTTTATTTAGTACATAATTTTAAAATTTTAATTTTGTTGTTTGGATAACCTGAGTATGATTTGAGCACATGTGTGGTCCTACCAAATATATTACAGATTTTAATTTAGCAGTGTTGGTAGCACATACATTAGGCAAACTACTAATATATATGTAATAAAATGAAAGTTATTATTTTATCAGTAGTGTCTAATGGAAGCCTGGCCTACTAAGAAAGTTGAAGTAGATGACTGTCTAATGGGATTTCCAATATCCCAGTGGGCATTTCAGCAGTCTGGCCCAGCAAATATAAAAGCATATTTTCTCCAAATGATAAAAATACGGTTCATACACTCTTAATGTGAATAATACATTATCTGTATTAAATAGGAAGATAAGACCTTCTCATTTACATTTCCCAGCAGACTTCACTTTTTAATGAAAAACCGCCAGCATACGGTATTCTGCTATAATTAGACAACACCATTAAAGGGAAAAACGACTTATTTCTAAAAGTTAAATATACTGAAAATGTCATATGTATTCTATTAGCATGCAATTTAAAATGTGACACCTTGAATGTATTGAGGAGAAAAGTTCCTAAAATGTCTAACTAGATTACTGTACATTCTAAGATGAGATCAGTTAGTTTGAGCAGCAAATAATATGCACACATATTTTTTATTTCCTCCGTATATACCAAGTCTATTTAGGGCAGAAACTGTAAAACACTATTTTAAATAGAAAACATGCGTATAAAAACTTTTGACTATTTCTAAATTAAGTTTAAAAAGATTACATTACAGATGATTCACATGATAAAAATGTTGATCAATTAAGAGCTGCACAGCCATGGAAAGGGATCCATTGTTATGAAAGTCACACAGTATCTAGACACATAAAGCTAAAATGAGCTCAGTATGACAGCAATGGTGTCTTGGCATTGATTTATCTACTTATATTTATTACTTACTATCAATGGTCCAACAAATAAGGACAAGATAGTGACAGCATAATATATGAGTATGCGTGACCACAAATTGATTGATCTATACTCGGTACTAAGAAATCTGTGCATTGCTTCTTTGAATGCAGTTTCAAACATGGATTACCCTAGATCAGTTTTTTGCTGTGGTGCATTTTTTAATGGTGTGTGTGTTTTTTCTTTTTTTTTTTTTGGAGCAAATAATTTTGTAATAATTGGAGCTAAATAACATTTGCAGTAAAATACATTTACTACAAGTGCAAGGGGTCTATGTATCAATGTTTTCACCCAAGATGCACCCACCCAAAGGTTGATTCTAATTATAATTAATTACAAAGTTAACATTTTATGTAAAGTTTGGGTTAGGTGAAAACATTTAGGCCAAGTTTAGAGTATTGTTTCTTTAAGCAGTACCACTACAGCTCACATTTAGCTGATGCCTAAATAAAAAGGTTATTATTGAAAAATAGGTCTGTTCATTCACCTATATCTTTTTGTGTGTTTGCTTGTGGTAGCATTTCTGCTTGGTTTTTCGAAAAATACAAATTGTGTAATTTTATATAGAAGAAAAAAATGCACTAACACTTCCAACTGCAACCAATTGTAACCTACTGGAAATCAACTGGAGCACATGAGTGCTAAACAGAGATGTTTTCCCTACTAGTTAACATACACAGCTTTATAAAAAGAACGGTAACATTTGTTTAATCTCAAGCTTTTCAGGCATAATTTTTTATACCAGTGTGAAAAGCATAAACATAAACAGATACACATAAAAGCACAAATAGCCATCACACATACATATAAAGCTTTGACTGCTTATTAGAAAACTGCTCAGTTACTGAAAAAAACTTTTCAAAACCAGGCACATTCACACTTTCTTTTCCAATGCATTGAATCACAGAGTACTGTTTTTTTGCTGATTTTTGTATTCTTTGTTTATTTGTTAAGATAATTTGAATTAAATATGCCATAAAACTAAGAAAAGAATAAATAAAAATATTATTAAACAACATTAAAAAAAAACAAATAAATACATATACTGTATAAGTACTGTATGATTCCTTAACTTTTCTATATAATTTTATCTGTCACAGTCTTATGTTTTAAAATATGTGTTGTTAAAAAGTTATTTAAACGCAAAAAAAAAGAAAATATAAAAAGTTTGCTCAAATGTTCTGTTTAAGATCGTATAAGTCTTTCACAGAATCAAAGTGAACAGCCCTTTTTGAGGTTTTAAAATCTTCTTTTGATACATCTAACAAAGAACACCCTATTATTTAGACATTATTGGGCATTGTAGAGCTGGCTGCCAGAATCCAATATGTGAAGTTGCCATGGAAATGCAGGACATACTTTGGAATCGCTGAGTTACAGTTCAGATTCTTGTAAACTTCTAAAAATACAAAATAAAAAAAAAGTACTTATAGTATATACCTTAAATGCTGATTTTGTTCTAACTTTAAAATCCTACAAAAGATGTGCAATTAAAAGAGTTTATATGTTTTTTTTGTATTTTTCATTATGTTTTCTAAACAGGTACAAAATGATAATGAGATATTCTGTTAATAAATAACAGCACATTTTGCAATTAGTTACAAAAAATACCTAACGCGTACCTTTACTCAGAATTTTCACTTTACATAAAAGGGTAGAGAACCCTTTTAAGTAGGGTAAAATTTCTGTTGTTTTTTTTTAGGTGCAAAAAATAGGGTGCGGCATGCACATTGAAATTGGCAAATTTTTTTCATCCTATGTCACCCGATCTCGCTCCTGGGTTGGGTGACGTAGAATAAAGAACCCGGAAGAGAAGACAAAGATGGCGGCGAAGACACGGGACCAGATGCCGGATCCCCCCCCCCCCCTCCGGAGTGATCAGACTGCCCTGCGTGATTAAAGGTAAGTGTATTTTTGTTTTTCTCGTTTTTTAGTGTAGTTCCTCTTTAAGTTGGCTTACTGTACACATTGTATACTGCCCTGCTGTTGAGTTCTTTTTCCTTTATGAACTTTACATTGTAAACCCTGTTTATGTAAAGCCTCTATGTCTTATTCCTGCACTTAGAGTTTAGGTCATGTTAGGAGTTGATGAAAAAGCAAGAAAAAAAACTTTTGGGTTGTAAAGACATAAACATCCTTTATCACTAAAAGCTTTCTAAGTACTTGTGTGCTCGTTGGAACACTGAAAGGAGGGCTTGTTTTAGCTCTTGTAAATGTTTCTGTAGTCTAGAATATCAATTGTACCACCAAACACACTAAAAATCTATGGAAACCATTAACTGTTTAGGATCCCACTTATTTAGCTGTAGAGGTCAGTGACTGCCCTATGACGGCAATTCTACCATTAACCTAAGTAGACAAGTCTATTAAATAACTACATGAATAAAGTTGAAATGCGTCCGTTATAGTATAATTGAATATTTCATAAATGATTCATCAACTATGAGGCCACTTAGCCTTCACTTTCCTGAGGTTACAATTTTCCAACAACAAAATCATCATGATCATATTCATGATTATATTTTTATACTGTTAGGTAGATAGCGCCTACATGTTAACCTAGTTTTGTGATTAATCAAAACAGTATCATGCAATCCATCTATTTAGAAAATGCTTACTTTTTATTTATTCCCTTTGTATCTGTCTCTGCAATGTGCTAATGTGCTTTGCCACTGGCAATTCAGGCAAAAGCGAGAGAGAAAAGATGTCCATTAGGCATTCTAAAAACAGGTATCTAAAACTCAAGGGAGATTAATTATTAAAAAAAATGCAGCTTTTATACACAGTCCAGTTGACAAATATTTATTTGCTAGTTATTTGTACGATCATAGTTTTATATAAAAGTATGCCAAACCTATTTACACTGGTGATAAGCATATCAAATATTATAGTCTCAGTTGTCAAAAGATGTTTTTTCCCTTTAGACTAGACTGTGCATTATATTTAATGTTAAAAAATTACTAGGGATACATTAACAAATGCTTTGCTGGTAGTCCCAAGAAGCTGGCCCTCCAATTTTTTTTAGCAGGATCTAATATATTTATTTATTTAAACACTATTTATTTAAAAAAAATCCACTGGAAGAAAAATTAGGTACACAATTTATTGACAACGGTATACCTATTGGGCTTGTTAATGTAATTAATTTACCGCTTTATCCTGATTCACAGAAATCAGGGAATCCCTACTCTTTCAATCATTTGACTGATTGCCCATATTCACTTATCTATTGAACATGAGTATGGATAAATCACCAGTTCATTTACCTTAAATGAAGATTAAAAGAATTGTGTGGGATGAGACAATATACCTGTATCTGCCCAATCAGGATTTTACATCTGCTTGAGGAAATACATTCACTCATTCCCAATCATGACCCCGTTCTTCATACAGTTTTGCCTACAGAGCTGATTCATTTGCATATAAAGCAACAGGACACTTTTCAACAATCCTTCTGTGTATGACACCTGTAAACCCAGTGCGGAATATAAGGACATAGGACGTATTGCTAATGGTTAAATCTTAGCATTCCGAACATTGCACATGTCTGTTGAGTCACATAGCAGGCAGGGAACTGGTGCCCATTGTCCATATTGTACCAAGGTTTACCCCGCACTTGGTAAAATTATTTGTATTAACTCTCTTGATTTTCTTTCTAATTTTTAGTGTTACAATCATAGTTTTAGTTCAGTCTGTATATCACTAGCATACATAAAATAGCTTATATAATAAATAGGAAAAAAACTCATGTTCAGGCACAAATCAGTTTTCATCATGATATAAAATGAATATAAATGTAGAAAGTTTGCATAAACTGCGTACCCCTAAATAAGTCCAACGTCTTAACAGGTCACCCATTTACCTTTAAAGTGTTTCATCTGTTTTGCAAGGTTCTGAAGTCACTTGGAGAACATTAATTTTTAGATCTATATACAGTTAAGTGAATATTCAAAACATGTCCAGGATACATTTCTGGAAAACACCCAAACTCACTGATTGGATATTATTCAGAAAAGCTGCAGGTATTCACGTCTGAGGTTACAGAAACTGTTGATAGGACAGGTATGACCCAGATACTCCACAATGTTGATCATAATGTAGAATGAAAAGAATAAAGCTATTGCTGAAAGAAAATGATCAAATCCATTAATTCTAAAAGGCAAGTAGAAGACACAGTAAAATCATTTATCTGTTCTGTTGAGACTAAAATTCATCTTTTTTGACTTTAGCGCAAAACACTATTTGTGGCAGAAAGGCAACACTACTCATCACTTTGAGAATACCATCCCCATGGTGAAGCGTTGTGTTGGTAGTATTATGTCTTGGGGATGCTTTTCATTATCAACAAATAGGAAACTGGTCAGAACTGAGGGCAAGATGGATGGAGCTAAATACAGAGGAATCCTGGAAAAAAGAACCTGCTTCAATCTGCAAAAAGACAAGGCCAAAGGATCACATTCCAGCCAGACAATGACCCTAAACAAACAGCCAAAGCTACAGTGTAGTGGTTAACAACCATTTACTTGAATGGCTTAAAATGCTGCAGGCAAAGTTCAGATCTGACTCTCATTGACAATCTGTGGGAAGACATTAAAATTATGTCCCCACTCATCCAGAAAGAGCTAATTCTACCAAGATAAATAGACATGCATTCTAGAAGCAAGACAGACAAATCTGGTGCAGATTTATCATAAATCACACAACTGTAATTGCTGTACAAAATTGTTCTACTAATTATGACGCTGAACACTCATGCAACCAACAAATGTCTGCTTTTTAATAAAATACCTTTTGTGTCCAAATAAATGTGTAATATGTGCTGTATGCATTTTATGGTTAAATCACAGGTGATTACAATTTACTGCACTTTGTAACAGAATAATATGAGAAAATAATGCATTCCTCCCAATATTGGATGATAATAATCTGTGTTGTGATACATCAAGTCACAATGTATATATATGGTTTATAACTATGTATCACAATGTATATATATGGTTTATAACTATGTATTAAAATGTATATATATGGTTTATACAATAAACATGGTTTATAAATCTTTACGTAGGGCTATATGATGGACTGATGTGAATAATTTGCTTAACATGTTTTGTGTTATAAGAACACCTGTCAACTTTTGCACACAGATGAATAATAATACTGCATGGTTTTGGAAGTTATGATTGTTGTTTTTGTTTTCATAAATCATATATTAAGTTACATTAGGTTTAACAGGTGTTTTAAACACATTGAAAAACATTTCATACTTTGTTCACTATCATAGAACTTTTGATACAAGGAGTACAGCTTTCATTTTAACATAGCTTCAAAGGTGGCACCAACAGGTACTTTCAGCGTTATTCTGTTTGATCAGTTTACGCACGCAAGATATGTCTAGCTCTCAGTAAGATGTTGATACAATTTTTGTTTATATATCTAACACATAGAAAATCTCTACTTCCCCATTAGATTTACAAATTTTACAAGGATTTTCCCATATGCAGATTTCCCTACTTTCCAACTAAATTGTCTTTGGACACAATACAATTTATTATTTGAATATTATCTGTGCAGGTACTGATAAGTATTCTTCTATCACTGCTGCTTGTGTAAGGTGACTAAGGCAGTCAATTACTAAGTAGTGAGTTGAAATTATAATATATATATCCACAGTAAGTACCTTATGCTCAGTTAAGTAGAAAATGTGGTGTAAAACATAAATAAATCAGTAATCAGTATTTAAGCAATGAATTTACTATAAGGCTGTAATTAACAAGATAAGTATCCAAAGAAATATGAAAAACGTAAGATAAGCATGTGTGTATTACTCTTGTAATACATTAGTTTTCTACTTATGGCTTAATGAAGTTTACTATCATCATCAAATTTTATATACTACTAAAGAGGCAATTATATTAATATACTTAATACATTTATAGAGAGAAATCTATCTATCTAAAAGGGCAACATTCTTTATATCTATATTATTTATAAAAATAACTTTTATATCTTTAATATGTTATGATATCTCTCTTTTCATACCCCAGATTTATTTTCTGCCAAAGGGCCTTCTTAGAAGGGGCCAGGTAATGTGTTGTGTTCATACATGAGCTCTAAATCCATTAAAACTTATGTCATGCCCAAAATGTGACCTGCAAAGAAGTGAAGAAGTTAAGACACACAAATGTAATATACTGCCTAGATTTCACAGTGGCAAAATGTCCTAAGTAGTATACATAAGAAACATATCAGTAATTTATTCTGCATAATTCTTCCCAAATCCCTCCATGAAAACTTAGACTGGGGTGCTTTCCCAGAATTTAGCAAGAACATTTTGAAATAATTTAAAAAGGCACTGGTAGTCACCATTATTATGCTCGATTTAACCTGTCTTAAGAGCAGAAGACCAGTAGGTCTATGTAGGATATAAGAAAAATTGGATTTGACATATAAGTATAGGGCTATGAGGTTATGTTCTAATTTAAACATTGATTGAAATGGCTTTTTAAATGATCAGGTCCTCCGAAAATCCCTTCTTCACCCAAATGACACATGTATTATTCATTGTCGATCACCATTATCCGTCCTATTACTTCTAGAAGCCTTATAGTATAAGACTGATTTATGACAATCTCCGGTTATTGCAGTAAAAAAGGGGTTTTTGCATTGGTCAACCTTACCAACATCAGATCTGTTTCTTTCACATGAATTACCTGGAAATATGGTATAGTGTTGGTAGGGATAATTACCAATGGAAACTGTCTTGAAGAACACGGTCATAAGGAGGAAAGTAAAAACCTGGGTAGAACTCATCCTATTTAATAAAGTGTCTAGGTAAGCTATGATTTAGGGTTTTTGTATCGGGTCCATATACGCCATGATATCTGCACTGCAACATTATAAGGAAAGCAGTGGTACACTGCATACCACGATCCATTGAAGCACGCCTTAATATATGAAAATTTAGGGCGGTTTATATGGTAGCATGAGTGCCTTGCCATGTATACCCAACTCAATGTGTATCACATTTCTGACACTTTGTTGCTAAAATATATTAAGTACAATATTACCAAAAGCAAAATATATTTCCATCACAGGAAATCTCTACAAAAGATACACTGCCTGCCTTTCATACTCATTTTACTTTGATTCCCTTTCCTACAACAAACATACTGGTAAGAACATCTCACCTCATCTCACATCATCTATTAGTCTGACTTTCCTGTTCTGCGTATTTATTCCAGGTTATTGTTTTACAAAGTATAGAAGTTATTGGGTCAGAATAACATCCAGACGATTCCGATTTTTTAGAAGGAAGTATATACAGTGTACTGTGAAAAGTGTATGTTCCAATGCCTGTTGAAATATGAAAGTGTAATTCAAATTACTTAAATGTATAGCATGATTTGCATTGTAGAATGTTTTAAACATCATGTAATTAGAATTTGGCAAACATTTAAAGCACTGTGTTGCTGTGCAAATAGCTAATCTGCATTGATGATAGCTATAAATAATGTTTATTTCATGCATTCTGTTCATCTTTTTTATATATATAAATGCAGCATCTACTAACATGCCATCAAAAATAAAAAATAGTAAACAGAGCACACAAACCAGATAATCTCATCCTTACCTCACATTCAGGAGATTGGTTATTAGTTTTATGGCTAAATGTCATGCAAAGGGAATGGCACACACTATGAATTTTAATAGGAAGACATATGCGGAAGCTTGTTTCTGATGAGAGCGCACATGTTGGGCTAAGGGAGCATTTCTCAACCTAATATCTATCAGTAATGTGATTTCTGGCATATGCCTTTTTCTGGATCAGCAACTGTGTGTTCTGCAGCCTCTATTACACTCTCTAATGTAGTTTCCATGAATCAATTGCAAAGTCACTCTTCCAAAACCATTATAAATATCAATGTTAATGTATTCATTATAGATATTTGAAAATGCCTTTTGAGATGTACCTCCAAATAAACATGTCTCCATTGAATATACTGACAATAGTCAGACAGGGATGTCTTAAATAGTTTGGATCACCTTGTAATTAAGGCTCTCATAATAAAGTGTCGTGTTTGCCTTAGGATGTTGCAAGATGCTTCTTCTGTGTTTGTATTAACCAGGTTGTTGTAATATCAGCTTGAATTTGACAGTGTGTTACTTATTAGCACTGCCTGTTTATTACAATGTCATATTTCACACAAAATTAACATTTAAATACGTTTGGGTGTCAATAAATGTACACTACTGGCTTTATTTACCAGTTGAACAAAGCAATGCATCTGTTAAGATTTTACCTCTCAGAAGTCACATCAATAAAGTGGTGATTGGGGGATATATATATATATATATATATATATATATATATTTCATTGCATTGCAAATTTGAGATTTCATTAGGAATATCTAAACTGATGTTCTCATACATGTGTATATTAGATGATAGTCTTATGACTATGTGTTACTGACAATATGCATTTCTAAATGAACAGTTCCAGCCACAGTTAAGCAATAAACAGTCCATCATTTAATCCCTTTCTATAATCTCTATAATGCATCTTTACACAGCCACTAATGTAATTTGCAGCAAATGAGCAGCAATTTTTAAAGCATGGTAAAGATGTCTCTTTTTATTTCTATACTCTTATAGCATAACATATACACAAATGTCTGGATTTTTTTATTTGCAATAAAATTGTATTTATTCATGCTATTGGGACTTAGTAACTATAAGCGAAATGCATAGTTTCATAAAATGTCAGATGGCATTTAAACCTCTGGGAGTTATAAATTGTGCATTTGCGTGAAGTGGTGCATTCAGTCTGATTTGAGCTGCTGCAGCCTCGTGGAATGATCAGTCATGTAAAGAAGAAGCAAAGATGTGTCTAAACCTCCCAACGGGGAGGTTAAAGACCCAATTATTTATAATGAAACTGCTCACAAATAACTGCAGCAATTAATGCAGAAAGCTGCTGTAATTCCAAGGAGGACCTTAACAACCACAGAGGGTGAACAACCAAGATCCACTGCCTGTACATTGCTAATCATCATTAGACATATTGACAAACAACATCTTCCTTCCCACTATCAAGTAATGTCCACTTCCAAAGAAGCAATGCACAGTACCGCCGGCATGTTTATGGATGGTTTATTTGCATTCCATTAATCATTTCATATAGTAGCTACAGACACCATGTTCTTTCAAAAAGCTTCTTGTAGATCACAGGTCCTCATGTTAGTAGAGATTTCCCATGGATAAGTATCTAGCATTAAAAAGTTTAAAACCAGTAAATATATACTATGGTGCTAATGTGAAAAAAAGTGGAATAAAGGAAAACCATGATAACCTAAGAAAGTAGGAATCCAGTACAGAATATAAAATAACTTTTACATCTAACAAAAAAAAAAAAAAATACAAAAGAAATTGGTTTGGTTCCTTTGATCACAGTATACATTTTACATTTCCTTTAGTTTCCATATATCAGCCATTATGATTTCAAGTGTCATCTTCTTCATCAGTGCATCCTTACATGAGGGAGCCATTGAAGTGAATGAATGCCACAGCATCTCATCTAGCGTGCTGCAGGCACCATTCATATTGCTGAGCCATAGCACACAGCAAGCCCTGAGCACTCATGGGTACAGAGCCATTTAGTTCAATACAGTCTGTTGGCCCCAGGCATTAGGTAGTGCCCAGAAGTACGAGTAATTCCTATGTGTATAGGGCATTACTACTAAATATTTGAGGGCAAGACATACAGTCTGCTTGATTGTTGATTTTTCCTGCACAAATAAATGGTTTATAACAATTCAATGAGCTCCTGAGATTATTTCAGGATTTGATAGCCCCCAAATGTCTTAAAATAACACCTATCAATTAAAGAGAACGGAATGAACAATTCAACAATTGCCTACTGACCAATTATTTATGAAATAATGATGTGCTTATACTTGGTATCAATACACTTATTTTCTAAGAAACTCATTAGAAGAATGTTGGGCCCACAATATATATTATAGAGTCAATTTCTCTACCTCACCAATACAGTGACATGTGTTCTTTCAAGAAAGTTCATATTGCACCTTAGTGTTTTTTTAAGTGCACATGTTATTAGTTCATTTAATTGCTATTTGTCAGAGTAACTATAAAAGAGGTTTGATTAAGGCCTGAAATACATGTGTTGCCATATATTCATTTTTCAGTGAAACAAAAAATACTAACACAATAGGTTGATTTCTACTATGTGCTAGTATATGATTGGTTGATGTAAGTGAACACAGCTTTGCCTCATTTGGTAAACTGGGTAAACAGTCACTTTGCTAACTGAGCAGGTTCTACTGCTTTAATAAATCAATGCCACTTATGGCTGTAAATCAACCCCTTTAGTAAATCAACCCCACTGATGAATAATTACTTAGGTTAGTGGACAGAGTAAAGCTAGGTTTACTTGGACTATCCAATTGTGTGTTGGGGTTTAAAAAAAAAACAGGGCCTTACACAATTGCCTATTATGTGATTGGAGGATTTTGGCGAACACAATTGTATTTTGAAAGCTTAACATTTCAGTGCTAAATGAACAGCCTCTATTTCTTAAATAAATAAATCAACGCTATGACAAAGCAGTATTTTGGAGAGAATAAGTTATCTTGCTTTCAGTCAGATCTGATGCCAAAAAGCACAGCATACCAATAAACCATACAATAATGAGGGCATTAGTATGAACAAGCCCCATAAATTAGTATGAGTCAGTCCCACCAGTAATACTTATTGGTATTTTTTTCTAAATAACAAGGTGCAGATATTTTCATACCATGTACCACTCAACCAAATTGTTCTTATAGTCGGTCATCATTGCACTTGTATTCTCAATGATCTAAATATTTATTGCTGTATTTCACAGTTTTCATTTCAGGACTTTAGATCAGTTCACATTCTTCTTGTAAGTGCTATAAAGTTCTTTTATGGCTGCTACTCAATTCATGCCTTTTCAAGCAATGCAGATTATTCATTGTGTTCTGGTGAAGGTGTAGTTCATCTGTCCATTATAATCAAGGGGCTGAAGGTGATACTGCCTCATACAGCCTTAGGGCTTTCATTATCTTCACCAGCAGTATGCTATTTCCTTTCAATGACTGCTGATTACACTATGGCTTTGGCATACAGCTTTAGACTTTAGAATAATAAGCCTTTACTCTATGAAATGTTTATCCATTATGTCTTATTGAAAGCAACAGGTAAAGTATTCTATGTTTAAAATGTGACACCAAAACTAATACAAATAATGCCATTGTATAACAGGTTATTTAGATCTTTGTAAGAGCAGATACATAGCAGGCCACCGGACACATCCAATAAATATCTAAAACCATTTCCAATGCATAGTTGGAGTTCTTGGAGTCGATGTGACATTTGTGTACACACATAAATCCTCTGGATAACAGTAGATGTGGCTTTCACATGTGTCAAGATATTACAGAGCCACCTATAACACGTCTTTTATGAAATCTTTGACTTTATGTCAATTGAATAATAAGGTTAATAAAAGACATATGCAGGGTCAACTTTACCCACTGCAGTTTAACACTATGGCCTTTTTTCAGTAAGTCTGTAAGTCTGTACTCTTTATTTCAGCCTTCAGCTAATGATTATTATATTATGAATTATGATATACCACACTTTTCTATTGGGATAGGTATATACAATTGCCATGTTAAGGGTTTAATAAAGAAAAATATTTTTGGCCTACAACATAGAAGATTCTCACCCAGTGACATTCCACCAGTGTCTTCCACAACCGGAAGCTGTCCAGAACATTCTGCTGCTGGACATAGCTTAACTTTGTTCACTTATCTTGGGGGCCATCAATATTTTGACAAGCCTGGTACTATTAATAGTAATAGTGGGTGGGTGGTGGGTGATCTTGCAGTAGTTTGTTGTTCTTACTACTTACTATTAGTTTAATATATTAAAAACACACAAATGGTGATTGGACAATACAAGATTGTTGGAGAGCAGGTACTTTTATATACAAGTGAGCTTATTAGCATTTTTTTGCTTTACATTTTGTCTTTTATAGGTCTTGAATCAATATCCCTTGACTACACTTATTTAGTAAATATTACAAATAGCTAAGTGCTAGTTACAAAGTGCAATAGTCATAGCAACTGAGTTGGAATCTAGGTTACACATCTGGCTTCAATAATATGAATTCTGATTGGTTGCTAAGGGTAGCTGCTCTTTGCACTTTGCTCCCTGTGCGGTTTACTAAGTTGGCTGCATATTTAGCACAGGCTAGCCAATGAATAATATAAATAAAAACAAGAATTAATAATCATTGGATGAATGACATAATGAAAATGAAGAATGCTAAGATACTAATACAATAGCTGCTTGTTCAAACCATGACTTTGTCAGCACAGTGTGGTAAGAAGTGACAATATTGTCTAAGCTTTAAAAAGAGCTAAACAGATATATTTATGCTTTAGGCTACAGACTTGTCTCATGTAGTTTTTGTGGTACATGCAGACAGAATAAGTGACCAGTACTTTGTGCATATTATCTATGCAGCACAGTGTTCCTTATGCGAGGGATACTAGCTCATTGCCATTTATGCTGAAAATAAGGTGCATTTAGTTAATGTAAGCTCAGCATGAGATATTATTTGTAGTTAAATGCGCCAATTTAACTCATTCTTTTCTTTGAAAGACCTATGTCATTGCAAGTCTCTATTATCACACATCTGTGGCATGCAGAATGTTAAAGGAGCACTATAAAGCAAATGGATTGAAAAGATGTAAGGGCATGGAGTGTGAAATCATTGTACCTGGAACTCATTAATTACCTTATCTATCTATGGATGTGAGACATACTTTTTTATTTTTTTTTTGCTTTAATACAGACATTATTATAAGAGCCATGTGGGATTTCAACACAGCACAAAAGTCTGTAATAGCGAGCTCATACTAAATGTCCAAATCTTATACCAAAATTAAAAATAATGAAACTAGAGACATTTAGCCCTTTGACATGCCCCTATGAACCATGTTGTGCACAGAATGTCTACAGATTAAAATATGATTTCTCAATTCTGCAACTAATAATTGGTAAAAAAAGTTTACTGTGTCCAATGATTGGAATAAGTACAAATATAAAGGTGAATATTGCTGGACAAAAAAGGAGACATGAAAATGAGTTTGCCTCTAGCAGCATAGTTGGCCTTAGTCATAACTGTCTTCGGTTCCTATGTAAATTTGACTATGGTGATAAAATTTGACACCTACCTTCTTTGGGTGGGCGTTTAGCTTCCTTAGACAGGTTGCAGACTTGTGTGGCTTGGAGCTCCTGGGTCAGACAGCCTTCAGTCTGCTCATTTAGGGGTAATATAACATTGTTTAGAGAAACCAAAGACTGGTCATCAATTCCCCATTCTCCCAAGTGCTGGGGACAAGTGCATTTTGTATACATAATCCCGCAAAGCTCCGTTTTCCCATTCTCCAGTTTCAAGCAGTTCTCCAACCAAGTGCACAGGACATGACAGCCAAACTGACTAGGGCTCACCTTGTTTAATACCAGAAATTCCAAAAAGGATTTTTGGTCATCTTCCATTTTATGTAATCCAACAAAATCGATTGGGTATATCCGACGTAGCTGGATGAAATTTTTATCATAGTGCAGAAATACAAAGGCATTCCTTGTATCGCACAATTGCATGATAGAATTGTTGTTCCTCAAGAGATCCTGAATTTTTTCGTAGGAGAAATGATCAAACTGATAAGCCAAAAGAGAAAAGTTTAAGCAGCTGAAGTCCTTTTTGGAAAATTTCAGGTAGATGCTATATTTGGTTGGATCTGGGTTTTCCAACGTCCAGGTGCAGTTGGTAAAGTTTTTGGGGAACATTTCACTTATCGAATACGATCCATAAATGACTCCTTTGACCAACGTTGAACACCAGAAGTCTTGGGCAGAATTAAAACCAAACATAACCAGTAGATAGGTGGAAAATATATAAATCAACAAATTACGAACAGCCTTCATCCTATGTCATTTGGCCTGTGGAAAACAAAATAAAATCAAAATGCAAGTGGAATTCTGCAAGCATTTGAAAACAGGGCTCCTGACAATATTCTAGACAGCTGTTTTCAAGACTCAAGCTAGCTTAAAAATAAACCTTTTCAAAAAGAAGGGCGAGTATATATATATATTTATATATATATAATTTTTTTTTTATTTTTCAATGCATTGGATCGATTTAATCGTGTGCAAACAGTGCCACCATGTGGACATTCACATCATATCATTTTTAAAAGTCTAGAATAATATTTCAAAAAAACATTACTTTGGTAATTATAAGGCTACATCTACATAAATAATGGATAGGCAAGCTCCATGTCAGAGGAAACGTCTAATAAATGACCCAAAACATATGACGTTGTGTGCAAAATGAATTTGATCCCCTTATCATTTCTGCATATGTTTTCCCTGCAATTAAATGTTTGCACTGGTTATGCTACAATATATAGCACCTAGACTTACTCTACTACATGTACAATTATACACAGCATAGTGCTATATGGTTTAGGATTTGTAGGAAGCATTCTGTTACAAGGTTACAATTCAGCTGACAAGCTTGTATGCATGGATATGCATGCTATAAAAAGAAAGGATGCCCTGAATACTTAGGTGTTAGTGTAGTACATACTAACAAATTGACACTGATGGCTGCCTGAGTGCAAACACCCTTCAGATTTAGCTCCGCACATGTACCCATGAAATGCAATGTAGAATGACATACCCTCTTGGGATAGAGTGCTTCTGTGAATTAATTACTCTGCATGGAGCAAATGCTAATGAGACCACTGTTTAACACCCAAAAGTAGTACACTTAGGTAGAAATCAAGCAGTTAATTACTCCTGAACATATTGTCTGCCACAGCTTTATGTGATTTTGCAGATGTGCTCTTCCATAACCAAAGCCATGTTGCATTCATTTCCTCTGTTGAAAACTGCATACAAATGACTCCTATCTCTTTCTGCCTCTCTTAGGTACATAATAAGCACATTGACATCCAGACATTGATTATGTTTAACTCTTGGTGACCACATCTAAATGTGAACATGAAAGAATTCATGTCCAACCAAAGAAATCAAAGACAAATGATCATGAAGCTTCTACTCCTGATCCAAGGTAAGTGGGTCCCTGCAAACTTCATTCTAAGTATCAGCCTGTGAGTATTCTCTTGTATCACTCAGAAAAAGACATCTAGGCATTGAGTTTGTCTGTCTCCAGCTGAGTCTTCAAGCCAAAAATGCACACAGCTGGTCATCAAGTCTGCTCTATGTATGTGTTTTAGTGGTCATCCAGTGATCATTTTAGGTGGCAGATTAAACAGAAGACTAGAATCATTGTATTGACAAACAAAGAGAAAAAAATGTATCCTTACATTAAAGTCTACGACTTCCAAGTGGTATAGGAGCTGCCTATCAGTCGTACTAAGAGCAGCAGATTTCCATAGGAACAGAGAATATTTCTTCTCCAACGTGGATCGTAAATTGAATCTGTATTTCACATGAGTTGCGATGGCATCTTTAAATCAAGGATGTTGGGAAACATGTATGAAATGGCAGAAGACAACAGTTCCCTTGTATTTTCCCTCTTGCAGGCAATGCAGTTCTGCGCAGTGTCATTCAGGATAGTGTAGGCGTTGAGTGCCAACGTGACACTATCTAAATGATCAAATCAGTCACCAAATCTCAGGAATTTGGGATCCTTCAAAAAACAAAGTGGATGAAGACAAGTTGCCTCCTGTATTCTGTTGCATCTACTTTCTTATGCCAGTCATATTAGCAAGGATTACATTTGCAAATGTGGCCATCATGAAATGTTTACCCATTTTTTCACTAGCAAATCATTCCCTTGGGTTTTAAACTGTCCAGAGATGTTTAATTATTCTCAATGGCTCACAAGAGGAAAGCTAAGCCCATCTAGTCACCCGCCTCTTTCTTTTATACTGTCTCCCTGGAACACAGAGCATCTCCCATAGTTTAGAGAAAACAAACAGGCGATTTAGTTTGGATGTTCCCCAAAAAGATTGTCACTATTTTATCTAAGCATAGACGGCGCCATGGCTCCACATTTTTAAATCTAGATTTCCTATAATTTAACTTCCTTTTAACCTCTTCATTTCAGATGGGGATGTTCAGTAGTTCCTGAAGGTGCAAAGAACTGAGAAGGATGTTGTATGCTCCCTACTGATGCTGAACCCAAAAGAAATGTTCTCTACATTTGCTCCAAATACAGGTAGTTGTCTAACTTTTAGAGCTGCAGATGGCAGTAGGCTTTATTTTGTGCTATTTTCATGCAGATTGAGTTCTCGGAATCTGCAGTCTGTTATGGTAATCTTTGAATAATGGGAACAAATTCTAATAAAACAGGTGGGCAAGTAGTCAGGTTTGAGCCTTACCTTGCAATCCAAATCTGTGGCTATCTCTGTAGGACACTAGCACAGACACACGTTCCAAAAACACCAAAGGAAATCCTCCTTTTCGTCAGAATCCCTCACTCCCATTTTGTCTTGATCACGTTTAAATCAGAATAGGAATCCTTCCATAGATTAACAATGAAATCCCTGTGGGCTTTTCTTTACAACAATATCTCCCCCTCCCTGAAACCTTGCAGAATTACACAAAGTGGGGCAATGAGGCAGTTTTGATTGATGGATGAGTGAAAAGAAAGTCCAACATGACAATCCAGTGGCCAGGCTGGCAGAGGAATACTGGAGCTATGGGATGCTGATGTTGAGTAGAAAGAGGAGGCTGGTGATGCTGATTTGGTTATTCTTTCTTCTTTTTCCCTCCCACTGAGGTTGAAAAAAATCCTTAGCTGATTCCGGAGAAATCTGTTTAAATGTTCAGATTATAGAGGACAAGAGGGAAAAGGAGAAGCAGAGAGGCAGCGAGCCTGCGTATGTGCCTCTATGCCAGCTTCACTTAATGTTACACTCTAGCTAGCTGGTGTAAGGGTCTTTTTTGTAAGAATTTCTCTTCCTTTCTTCTCTTTTTCCTTTAAAGTATTGATAATCATGGAGAGGCTAGCTACTACAATAATCCTTGGCTGGCGAAGGAGGGAGCTGCTTGGATGCTGTGGGAAGGAGCAATGCAGGGGAGTAGAGACAGACACTGGAACAGTGTGAGTGTGTCAGTACAGGACTGAAAATACATGTCACAGAGATGCTCAAAAGCAGGCAGGTCCCAAAAATGTTATTTTCCCAGTCTGGGATTTTTTTTTCCTACTCTCATTTCTCTAGGCTGATTATTACCGACTAAGAGAGGTTCTGGGAAAAAGGGACACAGAAAGCACGCCGATTGAGATCATAGCTTTTTAACCATTTAAATCCCCAGGGCTGGAGAGTGCTGCACAAAGTGGATGTACAGGGAATACGACTCACTGAAAACCTGTGGCGGAAAATCATTTATAGAAGACTGCTCTGACTAATGTTCTGCAAGCAGGTGATAGATGTAGAGTAAGTGGCCAACATGATGACTTGATTAAAGATGGGATCAGGGAGGAGCTGCCAAATTGCCATATTAGAGAATTAGGGGAGTACACACATGATGTAGCGTGGAACATAGAATGTAGTTATGGAATTCAGGGAGAACGGGAAGGATTCCGACCCTCTCCTACTTTCAGGATAAATCAAAATACAACCATAGAAACTGCAACAACCCTTAAGAGTTGTCAGCATGACCCTTCTGCAGATTAATTGTTACAGGGCTAGAATGAAAACACTCATCAACCTTCATACCACTGTCTGTCTGCCTGGAAAACAATAGCAATTTTCTCAGCAAGGCTACAATTAGCATTGTATTTGTTCTTGCTTTGTTTAGGTTGGGAGGAAGGCTGAGCCAGGGACTCTAAAATGATGCATTGTGCGGAAAAGCTTGCTGGAATAGCAGCCTTAACCCCCTGGATGCTGGGAGGCCTGCAGTTTCTAAACAATGTATGACATGCTCTGTGCATTCATGTGTTTGATTTGATTGTCTTCACTTTCCATTTATCTGGCATCTGAATTCTCTACGGATATTTGAACGGTTGACTACATTTTAAAACTATGATGCAAAGTATGTCTTATAAAGCAAAAGGGAATTTCAGCTGCACATAGGCATCTCTTCCTATTTGTAAACTGCAAATGGCTCAACGCATTTAATGGGAGAGATTTGCAACCAAGTGCTGGTCTGTGCATTCATTTAACAGATACAGCAGAGTAGTGAGTGCTCTGTTTGAGCCTTCTTTTTATTCCTTGCTCTGTAGTGACCCGGCCACCTCCCTGGACAATATTGCCTGGATGGAGGGTAATGGATGGATTCGATCAAATCCAGGGTCACAACCTGGTTAATAATAAAAATATTTCTTTCATAACATACTCAGCATTCATTCTGTGGGCTGTTTCTGGAAGCAGGGGAATGGGGTCATGTTCCAGATTGTTTTAAACAAGTGAGTAAGACTGAAACCATTGGTGTAAATCTCCTGTCTCTATATCAACTGAAACATTATTTATGTCCTCCAAACTCTAAATCTTTTTCACCAATTATAAGCTAGTAGCCATGTTTAATTACTGTGACCATATTTACCTAAGGCCTTACCTCTGCAGGACATGGGTCCCAAAGGAAATATTCAACTCAGCATCTATACATTCACTTCCCTAAATCAGATGACACACTGTTAGATTATCAGTGTGAAATACAACATTTGCAATCAAACCAGGGCATTACAGATCACTCTTTAAAGTCCATGAAATTTTTTTCATCACTTTTTTCCCTACAGCCCATGCTGTTTAGGTGTCAACTTTGATTTAGTGTAACACGTGATGGTTTTATTATGTCTTTTCTACACTGTGAATCATATAAGGAGTACATATAAAAATGGGTATGTTGGATGCACTTATACTTAGTATTAACAGACCAGATAGTGAGTGATAAAGGCTTTTCATTTTGAACTGCTACTAGCAGAAAGACACAACTCATCAACTACTGCAGAAGTTGGAGCTATATCTACCTGAAAGGCTGTAGGTCTGAATGATTGTACACAGAATTGCCAGTCTTGAAAATAGGTTCATGTGCTAGTAATATGTGACCATCTGGTAGTTATAGACAGGGAGCGTGCAGTTCCCCAGCAACTACATCCATTAAAATCATGGACTGCCATCAAGTGTTTAGAGTCTTAATTGATATATGTCTCATGGATAGCAAATGTTAAAGAAAGGCAACCCACAATCATCTATCTATAGCAAAGCTGTGTGTTCTTACTGCCACAAGTAATTGTACTTAACAGAGATTTTTTTTTTCTTTCTGCTTTGAAATAATTTACCAAAGAACAATTTTATTACTAACATAGCTGCAGTTACTTATAACATCCAATCCAATTAAAAAGAAACCTTGCATCTATATTGTATCCTAACTCTAACTTGTATTGTTTTCCAACTTTCATTTGCATTTATTCAGAACGTTAGGCAATGTTTTGAACACTGAAAATCATCAAGTCTGTTGAAAGCATTCCTTCAATCAGGATTTCTAATATCTGCAAATTGGTTTAAAATGGTCTATCATTTGCATGTTGGATGCTTTATAGGATCATATTGGATTTCATACTCTATTCAATAAATGTTATAAACTACAGCGGTATTGAAATTATGTATTATGATCAAGTGCCTTGTACATATAGAATAAGAATAAACTGTGTCCAACATCAGGAGATATGATCAATATTTGCAATTTTTCAAGCCACAATGAAAGTAAAGCAAGAATAAACAACATAGTTTATATTTCTCAATCAACACAGTAAACTATGGGGCATAAAATGTTGTACCAAACATTTTTTAGAGAGAAAATAGGATAATATTTTGAATGAGGTTTAATATTACTATCTGTGCCTGAGCTGGAGAGATTCATTTTCATTTTTGTCCCATGCCAGTTGTCATCTGAGCAATAGCAATTTTCCAATGGAAACATTGGTGACTGATAACAAAGGTGTGACACCAAATTCTTGTTAAATGTCATATCAATAGAACAGGAAGAAGTCACCTCAGAGATTCTAACTCTCCCAAACCATGTGAAAGTAAAAAAAAATGTCTGGTGTTACTCTTAGGGATGGATTGACTACAAAGAGAGATGTTAACTGTAGCATTATGACTTTTACATTCATCAATGTTTGCTTGACCAGTTACTGTAAAATCATGACCAGGGTACTGTAGAGGAAGCCATCACTGCTAAACCATACCAATTATTCCCTTACCCCTCAAGTTAACCAGCTATTAAATAAAACAACACACTTTATATTGGGAAAAATTGCCCATAGCAGCCCTTTATTAACAAACTTTAACATCTTATTTGCATATAGATAAAACCACAATTGCCATATAACAAAAACATATCAAGCATAACAGAAAAAAAACCATGAAAAGTCCATGAAAGTCTCACTTTACCATCCTCCTTTACCCAAATATCTCCGCTCAACAGCCAGGCCCCCAGCCACTCGTACAACGCCTCGGGGACAGTAAGCACGTCTCCACCTATCGAAACCTAGCCCTCACAACAACCAAGTGTCATGCAAGGCAACCCTTAACAGAAAGACCCATACCCTGATGGGTCCCACCCCCTATATTCTCCATTTCCCCAACTCTGACTTTCATGGACCTGGAATACCACGGCCACCATTCTATCATGACACAATCCCCCTTGATCTTCCAAGAAATTGGGAGGGAGGGTGGAAATCTCTCGATTTTCATAAACCAACTGCTGGCCCCTTGCTCTCAGCCCCCTTTTTTATGCCCTGACCTTTCACCCCCTCCCCGATTATTAAGATTTTTTCTTTCAATTGCTTAACCCTTGCATCTCTGTCTTGACCTCATCCACCTGTCATATGCCAAATTCTAGCTTCAGGCCTACTTTCACGACTTCTAGCATCTAGAATCTAGATTCCTGAACCATACTGAATAAGTGTGGCAAATTGACAAACATAAACCTTGAGCAAACAAAACCTCTTTTATCTCCAATATTGAGTAGTCCAAGCAATCTGACAGAAGAATTAGATTGCCATCTCTTGTAAGTAAAAATCCAGGTCTACTTTTCAAAATGACAAATGCAACTTTTGAAACAGATTGCTGAAACTGACCTTTTTACCCAAACAAGTGTGGTTTAGATTATCTTTTGGATTTTTATTGCAATTTGTGTCTTGCGTGATAAGGACTGAAAGTGAGGGTAAAATAAAAATATAGTTGCCACAAAAACAGGAATCTTTCAATGGGTGAAGTTCCTTACACTGGAAACATATTATCAACCTTCATGTTGATTCTAAAGCTGCATACACACCTGCAATTTTTCTCGTTGGAAAGGATCTTTCACGATCCTTTCCAACGAGAAAAGACTGCACGATGCATGAACGATGCTGTACATACAGCACCGTTCATGCTCTATGGAGAGGGGAGGGGGAGAGCGACGGAGCGGCACCCTGCTGCGCGCTCTCCCCTTCCCTTTCATTAGGATCGGTCGTCGTCCATCGTCCATGGATCCGCCAGGACGGTCGTCGGACGATGGACGACGACCGACTGTACACACGGCAGATTTTCGCCCGATAATTGGCCGATACCGATTATCGGGCGAGAAAAATTTGCCGTGTGTACGCAGCTTAAGGGACAGGAAGATAAAAGGCAATCTCTTTAATGAGCCACTGACGTAAAACTGACAGTAGTTCACCCTTGCCTTCTTTATTTAAAATTAAAATAAAAGTAATAGTGTTATGTTTATACCTCAAGAAGGCTGAATTTAAAAAGGACTTTCAGCTCTTTTGCCTACAACAGAAACACATAGCGGTGTTTTTATTTAAGCACTAAATTTCACTTTCACTAAACATTTTCTGGTGGTGAATCATTTGCTACTATTATAACACATTGACCTGGAGCATTCTTTACCAGGGCCCATTTGCTGAATGATAGATTCTCTGATTTATAGATATACCCATAAAATCTCAGCTTTTACTTCTTTGCTGGACTTTTTCCATTCGGGGAATCGCCATGAACAGGAAGCAGGCAAGTTGTATCCTCAATGAGAGGAGTACTTGACAGATGCACATATTTTTAAAAACTGAAGATTCGACTACTTATAACTTTGCCGGTACAGAACTCAATTTACTAATTGTAAGTGTCAGGCAAAAAAGTGAACTATTCATATGGATATATTTTTTGTACATAGTGATTTGAGTGCCTGAGTGACAAAACCATGAATAGTTTCTTGTAGTCTGAAAACTGAAATGTACTCATTGTTAGGAAATAAATAGTTATCGTAAAAGTCTCAAATCTCTCTCTTCTTTGGAAAAAGATGTCACTTGGGCCTGACTTTGTCATGGTAGACCGGAGAATTCTGACAGTTGGTATATGGTAGTCTCCCAAAAGCTGTATTGCACTAGGCTGATGGGCTACATCCTCTTCCCTATTTTACCAGACTTCCCTCTATTTTCCATCTGCTTCTCTTTCTTTTTCCCCTCCATGTTGTCTTGTTCTGAGTTTACTTCACTTAAACAGATAATATACCAGGATTAGAAAGATTGCTAATTTCAACAGTGATATTTGCTGGATGATGAGACTGTTTAATTTTTGACAGCTGCAGCTTGTAAAGCAGTCTGAGCAATTTTTCTCATACTTGTATTATGTATTTTAGTAAATGTTTCTTTTAAAAAATGTAAATGCACTTTCTGTGTTTCTTTTTGCTTTTTATGCTTTGTTTTCTGTTGGTTAAGTTTCTAAAAGTTTCCATGAAATATAAAATATTTAAAAACTATATACAAACCTGACTAGTATGAGTAGCAACCACTACCTCACAACAAGCTTTGTTGTTTAGGAACACAACTTGAGCACAATACTGTTTGCCATTGAAATGCATGTAATTGTGGCTGAATATTTATTCAAATACAAAAGTATTGAAAAGAACATTTATGTAAAACATTTCCCTCCACCCAAGTTTGCGTTTGTGTGTCATCTCATTTTGATCCACACTTAGATAATTTTTATGTACTCAGAGGTTGGAAAACTTACTTTACTATTCTTTACTTTCAACTTGATGCGTTTCCAGAGTTTTGTGCCAATGCAATAGGAAGACTAAAATAAATACCGTGCCAATATCTTCCATTCTCTTGATTAATTTAAAACTAAAATGAAATGAAATAAATTCATACTTAAAGAAAGTAATTGCAATGCTCAAATAAATGACTAGAACAGTCTTTAATGCATTTGTACACTAGACTTTCAAAAAAAGGTTCTCACTGTACTAATCATGTACTTATAAGTCTGAAGTCTGAAAAAAGTGGTTCTGAATGTTTAGCAGTCTTACAGCACTAACATTCTGAAATCTCATATCATGCTGTTTTGTGGTGTGCCAACATCCCTTACTTTTTGAGCCACATAAAATGTGCATATGAATACTGTAAATTTCAGATTTGTGGTTCAATACTTGCAGATATAGCAGCTGTTGGAGAATCACTTGCCTTCTTTTACAGATTTCTTTATTTATGTTTAGGACTAATTTCAGTCTATAGACAAATGTAAGACTGTTAAATCAAAAATAAATAAATAATGCATGGTTCTGGAACAACACAAACAATTCTTTTTTCCACACAAGAACCATTGAGACACATATAAATTGTTGTAAACTGCGCATACCATTATGAGATGTGTGACTTGGCAGGTAACACAAAAGTCTAAAAGAGGTAAAGTAATGTCTCCCCAACCCACCTGAAAGTTCATTCTACAAATAAAAATTGTCCCTCTTGCAAGCAGCAATAATGAAAAAATTCAGGTTGTGCTTTCACAACATATGGTGGAACATTTAATGCAGAAACATACAAACTCATTTATCATATATGTTGGCATCTGAGTCTCTAGATGATAAGATCTTTTTCTAAGGGTTCTCTAGTG
This sequence comes from Pyxicephalus adspersus, assembly GCF_032062135.1. Classification (NCBI taxonomy): domain Eukaryota; kingdom Metazoa; phylum Chordata; class Amphibia; order Anura; family Pyxicephalidae; genus Pyxicephalus; species Pyxicephalus adspersus. Next base: position 65,872,008 of record NC_092861.1, on the reverse strand, counting down.
ATGTTATCTATTATGCATAGAATTACCTGCAATTTGACAATAGATTTAGTTATGTTTGCATTTGTTAGAAGTAGAAAAGTGTATAAGCCTTAAGAATGATTGGGGGTATTTTGAAAACTTTCACAAAAATTATTGTTTCTTGAAACTCTTATTTTCACTTTTTCTGGAAAATTTTATAAAAATGACAGTAAAATATATCCAACATCCAAGTGTTTTTCAACCGGTAGAGGTGTCACTGCATAGCCTACTGAGCATGTACATCCACCTCCAGCAACCAATAAGAATTCATCCCTCCCTATATAATCACATACTGTGAGTTTCTTTCTCATTCTAATTTTTCTTTTGATGAGGGTAGGGGTGGATAGTGTGTTAGAGGATAGGTCAGAGCTTTGTAGCTATACAACAACCTTTACAGCTAGAAAAGTTTTCCAGCAAAATTCTAGTCTCTTTAAGACTTTGTGTTTTGTATTGTGGGAGAGGCTTGAAGTTCTTATCTGCTGAGAATGATACCTGCTTTTGTTATCCCTGTTAGTAGCTTTTCAGTGCTGCTGCTGCCGTCTATTAGCTCAGTGAGGCAGCAGCCACCATTATTACACAGAACAAACTTGACATTTTAATTTTTTTTAATTAAGTTCTTCAGGCCTTTTTTGTGTTTAAGACAGTTTACAGTGGGGACGTTATATAGGGGTATATATCAAAGGATTCATAGTTTACAATGAATCATTTACTGGTATACACCACAGATTAGGCAGTTGTGATTCTGAGATTATCCATTCCCACACTCAAAACAAAAATGTAAACCAAATGTATATTTAAAATTCATATGAGCAAACATTTGAGCAAAGATCAGTTGAACACTAAAACCTTTAGGCATGAGGCTGCTTGGCTCCAGAGTGATGCTCCTGGATGCTGAGACTCATCCAGTGATTGCTCACTGAGTAGCTGAGGGAGCTCCTAAAAGGCAACCCTACCCCTAAAGACTCAAACTGCATTCCAGTCTGGACCTGATTTCAATTTTAAAATTAAAATATGAAACATCTGGGGAAAATCTGTCAATCAATATGGCTTGAAGTTCATCAAACCCCAACTAAAGTCTGGGGTTGGGGTGACAAATCCTGTTATTATAATCTGGACATTTTTTAGGCTGATAGGAAAATTATTCTCAAAACAGGGCAAAGGTATCTGGGCACTGCTTTAGGGGAGATTAAACAATACAAAACTGTAAATGGGGGATAAACATGAATATATAGCTCATCACACTGAAATCCACATTGATCTAGAAAAATATAGCATAGATATTCAGCTATCTTTACACCACTCAAATGCACACTGAAAAATGGAGGGGACTGGCACATACCAAAGCCCCTATTACTGGTCATACAAACCCACCTTTTTTTAGTAGAGAACAAGTTAAATCCATTCTTGTTTTATTGCATTTTGTTTATATTGTGTTTGTTGATTTTTTTTTCTCTTTCTTTTTTTTTTTCTTAAAAACAAAAAGAATAACTAAAATTGATATGTACACTCATTACTCAGCATATGTGTCCTATATTCCAGGGTGCTCCAATAACCCACATCAGACTTTCTTTGACACAACTGACATAGCTAATTTATTCCAACACAAAAGCACAAGGAGCAATGAACTGTTGTTATGAGGTTTAACAATATATCTTCTAATTGTTCATGCAGAGCAAAGCATCAGCTTTGGTTTAATACCTCTTCTCAGTAGCACACCCTCAGCTTTCATTTGTTCCCCTCATTATCCTGTTGAGCTCCCGGGAGTGAAGAGAATACCCAGTATGTCTGGGTATGGAGGAACATGTAGGTCACCTAATGAGCTTGATATATTAGGCAATCCAAGACTGGAAAATATAGAGTATCATGGATGAACGTGAGTGATGCAGCAAACCTGGAATACATTTCTTAAAAAATATTTGCTATTAGATAGCAAATGTTATTATTCCTGGGCCAGATCCATTCCAAGTTTGTTATATCACCCAGGTTCACCCATGATACTCTATCTTCTCCAGTCTTGGAGGGCTTTATTAAAGCAGGCCCATTGTGACAAAAGTGATCCAATCACTAACCCTGTCACATGTGAAGTCAATAGCTCTGTGAAAGTTAATTCATAGCTTACACTGGGGGGGAATCTTCATATCAATGACAGAGCAATGGAAAAGGCAAGGTTAATACCTGCTGCAAGGGAGATGGGAATTAAAGAGAGATGATAGAAGTGTTCATCCCTAAACTCATTGTAAAGAATGCTAATTACCTGGATATGAAGCTGAGCTTTTGGTGGCAGTAGTCCAGTCACACCTGATAAAAGCAAGCAGATAACTATGTGACAAGTTGTGTTACAGTAATCCGAACATCTGAGCTATATACTTAGGCTGCATACACACGTGCAATTATTGTCGTTGGAAAGGGTCTTTCACGATCCTTTCCAAGGACTAACGACTGCACGATGCATGAACGAGTGCTGTACATACATCACCGTTCTGCTCTAAGGAGAGGGGAGGGGGAGAGCGACAGAGTGACACCCTGCTGTGCGCTCCCCCCCCCTTCCCTTGCATTAGGATTGTTCATCGTCTATCGTCTGTGGATCCGCCAGGATGGCCGTTCGCAGATGGACGAAGGGTCCTGTACACACGCTAGATTCTCGTCCGATATCGGCCTCGAGCCTATTATCAACAAACATTGGACTTGTGTACGTAGCTTTATTCTAGGCCTGTAAGCAGAAGGTAATAAAGGCCTAGAATCAGAACACTTACCAGACATGCTGTATTTTTTACAACCAGGTAAAAATGTCATTTCTTAGTTATTCGTCCACTTTAAGTAAACCTGTTACTTTACTGTGATTGGGCAATTGTGGGTTCATTTAGGGAAACACTTCAAAACCCAGCTATACCAGAAACACCTTTATAGTGGCTAGTGGCTTTGACATTCAAACAACCGTATTTAGTAAAGGGCAAAGTAAAATATTTTGATTTTTTTTTTTTTAAGATTGAAGAGAAATTTTCTGACTGAGCTGATAATAGTGGCATTATCTAAATGTGGAAGTCAATGGGAGATGCCCTGATCCTGTTAGATTCTGTCAGAGATGGAGCCTATTCAGAATAACATGTTCTGTTTTGAAAAGATCACAGGTTTAAAATTGCTGTCTTGAATTTCTCTTGTTTCACCCTAACCTTGTCTCATTATTAGTTTAGAAGCAGGTTTTGTGTTTTTGTTCCTCCAACAAGTGTGTGAACCTACATTTACTCATCATCTGCACATGCTGTGACCTGTTGTTCAACACAAACTAAAAAATTGAAACATTTTACAAGCCTTGCATGACGCGCAGTGGATTTGAATGCAATTTATAATAAAATATATCTTTATTTGAATGTTGGATACGGAGCGGCTGTGTGATAGTACATTTCAGTCACAGCATCCCTGTATTACCATCCCTGCAGTGTGGCTACTGTGATGTTTTGTGACAATCCTGATTACTTTGGTCACTTTTTTGTCACAAGTGTTGGAGGGCATAGCACACAAAGGGACTGTACTGGCTGAAACAGCACAATTCAAGGGTTTCCGGATGGAAAGCACAGCTGCCTCCTTGTCAGGGTGCCCCCACGCTATTGAAAAGATCCTAGCTGCATGGCTGGAGGAGACGCAGACAGAGAGAGGGGGTGGGCCAGGCCTGATTGGTTAGGAAAAAAAACGACATCAGACTAAGGATTAAATGGCATCGTGAGAAAAATATGTATTTATTCTGAAGCGAAAGCAGAGCGGGGGATGGGGCATGATGACTACTAATCCTGTGCAATTTAGAAAAGAGTCACTTGCTCTTCCAGCCGCACAGCTGAGGGCACCCGCAGAGCTCTCTCTGATTAACCCCAATCGCTGCAAGGAGCATGTGACCTGACTAAACCTTGTGATGTGACTGAGTGCATTTCCCAATACAAATAGCCCATGATAGGAAGGCTTATGTACAGCTATTTCTTCTCACTTGCCAGGAAGTCAAGTGCTAGTAATAAACCAACATAAGTAAACTACATATGGCCTTAAAAAAGGAAACAGTTGTGGAGAAAGATACACAAGCAGACAGCAGAGTGACACAGGGCCAGGTTACCCTATATATATATATATATATATATATATATATATAGGGTAACCTGGCCTGGATATATATATATATATCTATATAAATATATCTATATATATATATGTACCTTTTTTTACAGAAGTAATTGTAGCATAATTGTTTTGCGATACTACTTTAGGGCTAAAACAAAACTAAAATGTAATATATATTTATATTAGGTATACAGTCGCATGTGCTGGCTGTATTAGTAACACACTTCCTGTCCTATGAAAGATGCAGCATCATCAACCCAGGCTCTACCCCAACACTTTATACTACAAATACCTCCTTTTCTCTAGTACATAGGGATGACGTAGTAGCTGATATGATTATTTTCAATTATAGTATAGTGCACAGGATGTAACAAGCACATTGGAATTGTTACAAGGTCAACATGTATTTTTTTGAACTTGCTGAAAATGAACGCATTCACCAACTCTAAGAATTATCAAGTTCCATAAATGTATAATGTTGGGTTTAGATATGTTTTAAAGCCCAAGAGCTTTGGCCCTGCACCACAATTTAGTGAACCTGTGGCCTGCAGAGTTGAAGCAACATTGCAGTAACTGCTGGTTTTCATTATTATAAAAAATATTATTATTTCTATTATTATTAATAATAATAAACAGGATTTATATAGCGCCAACATATTACGCAGCGCTGTACATTAAATAGGGGTTGCAAATGACAGGTGAATACAGACAGTGACACAGGAGAAGGTAACCCTGCCCTGAAGAGCTTGTCCAATCCTGGAATATAGCTCATGACTACTACTTTTATTGCTTTTTTTAACTAAAGCTAAAATTTTGCTTTAATCAAAGATTCAGATCTCTTCCATCTCTAAAACAGTTCAAGAGGATTGTTGCATTATCCCTAATAACAACATCTCCATTGGTAGGCTTTAGATTTGCTGCATTACCTATTCCCCGCTTCTGAGGCAGCTGAACTCAAGAAACATTTGTACCCACATCTAAAGTCAAATGATTCTAACTGCCACTGTATACAGGGCTTTTGAAGTCTTTACTAAGTTTGCACAAAGTGACTGATTCCGTGCATTTTGTGGTCTATAGGTCCAAAAAGGTTGGCGACCACTGATATAAAGAATGCAATGGTTGCTGGTGCTGGCCTCATGATAAAATTGCTGGTTGCCCGGCTTTGCCTTGCTTTGATATTTCTGAATCACAGACCTAAGAAAAGCATGCAGTACATAAATGTCATAGGAAGATCTGAATTTATTTATAGTTTTACCATTTTAGTGACTAAGAAGGTATAAAACTAAAGAATCATAATACAAAGGCAGGTAACATTTTATGAAAGAGAGAGCAGTGATGGCAACATATATACAAGTATTTTATGTTATTTGTCAAAATTTTCTTTCGATCCAGGAAAAAAATTCTGTTAGTATTAGCACAGATGTCATGAAAAAGACTTTTGTAACAAAATAAATAGCTTGCTACTTTTCCTAGGGAACAAACAGTTTTCACACCCCAACATTTTTATGTTTAACACGGTATGTGTACACGGTATTAATTAATCAAAATGTGTGCACAATGAAGAAGAAACTCATATATATACTACTGGCTACTTTATTAGATACCTTGTATGTACCATCACACAGCTGCTCCATTTCAACGTTCATATAAAGACATATTGGACCCTCTTTTGACTTTAGAACTGCTGTGATTTTTGTTGCAAGTATTTTACAAAGTTTTGGAAACATTCCTCACTGGTTCATATTGACATGAACGCATCAAGAATCAAGCTATTGATGGCTGCACAATAATTATGCTAATTTCCCATTTCTCTATATCTCAAAGGTGCTCTGCAGGATTGAGATCTGGTGGCTGTGAAGGCCATTTGAGTGTAATGAACCCATTGTCATGTAGCACTTTGAGATGATTTGAACTTTGTGACATAGTGCTTTATCCTGCTGGTAGTAGCCATCTGAATGTTGCAGCAGAAAACAAAACCAGACCAGATAGAAGATGATGTGTGATGTGTGTGAAAATTCCAGCCGATCAGCAGTTTCTAAAATACTAACCAAGCACTAAAATACTAACCAAGCACAACAATCATACCATTTTCAAAGTCAATTAAATCACATTTCTTCTCTATTCTGATGATCACTTTAAACATTATCAGATCAACTTGACAATGTTTACATGCCTAAATGCATTGAATTTCTGCCATGTGAGTGGCTGATTAGAACTTTAGGCTAAAATGCAGGTGAACAGGTATACCTAAGAAACTGACTACTGAGTGTATATGTGTGTATTGTGAATACCACTAACCTGGTGCTATATATATATATATATATATATATATATATATATTCTAAGGTATAATAAAAATGCCTAAATCATGAACAGCATCAGAATGACTCAGTTCTTGCTGTTCATGTTTGGAAGATAATTGGAAAGCTCATTTATATGTCACTGTCACGGAAAGGTCTGACTGACATGCTCCTATATTCTCTGTTGGGCTCTGTCATTTTCACATTTGCATTGAAATTCTCCTGGGACCTCTCTGGCACAAAGTATCCATTTTTTCTTTCCTGTGTAAAATCGAAGTTGCATGCCTCCTAGTTTGTTTCATGTATCCACTGGCAGGAGTCATTGAAATTGCAAATCTTGTAAGGAAATGGGATGAGCTTCTCTGCTGCCTTCAGGGAGCCGAGTGGATAAAAGGGGTCTATTAAAATCCACCGAGCAAAACTAGAGAACAACAGCATGAAAGTAGTAAATTGTCACTTTTACAAACACAGATACGACCTTTTAAAGGTTACTTAGTACCAAAAAAGTGCAATAATATCACTTGTAAAAATGTTCTCAGCAATTTGGCTTACACATATTTTATTGTTTTTAAATGTAGTACTGATGTTTTGTATTCTTTAATACTGTTTCTATTTGGTGACCAATAACCCGTTCTTGATATTCACAAATAATTGTATAAACATTTATTTGTCCTAATATAATTTCCATATTCCTTGATTTTTTCTACATATATTAAACCAATTAATGTAACTGGAGGAGATAGTATAGCCCTTCCCCAGGTTGATATGTTGTGGTAGGCTTCAGGTGACATCTTCATTTTAATGTAGCAGGTAATGCAGCAGATGTCAAGCACCAATATCTGCACTTGTTGTAGTAATGAGGAATAACTCCAAGGAAAAAGATAACAAGCAGCAGTCCCTCGGATTCTATACCATGTAATGTGATTCTTGGTATCATCATAGGCCTCACATTGACACTAATAAAGTTACAGCCAGATAATGTTTGAAGTTATAACCAAAAGACTTAAAGCGCAAGTAAACAAAAAAAAACTCACTCACCTTTCTACAGATTTGTCAATCTCTGTGAAGGTTTCCTGGATTGGATCCCACACTATCCAGTTATCCGCCCTTTTTTTCCACGCACGGATAAGTCTCAGCATCTGAGCATGAAATGTATGTTTAACTTGAGTATGATGTCTGGTACTACTAACCCTTACTAACCCTAACCCTACTAACTTTTAAAACATAACAATAATAATGTTTAAAAGTAAACATATTACTAATATTTTTACTTTACATAATAGATTGGCACTCTATTTTTTCCATTTACAGCAGGCCACATCACCTGACCTTGGGTTTGCACAGTGAGAGATCAAGTGACGTAGGCAGAATTTGGAAGAAGAAAGAAGATGGCGGCGCCTGGTGCTTTCTCTCTTACAGGACAAAGGCAGGCCAGAACAACGTAGGAGCTCAGGAGCGATTGAGAAATCTGCAGAAGCAAAGGTGACTGAGGTTTTTTTTTTAGTTTAGTTTCACTTTAAGGTACTCGGTGTGTCCATTAGTGGTTGTGAATAGTAGGGGATTCACCAAATACTCATCAGATCATGTTCAAAAGGCAGCTAACCCAAATATCAACCCATTCACAATATTGTTTGCACAATATTTAAGTTCAGCTTAACATCATCCCATTCATTAAGCAATCCTACTTGAAAAATAAAAACATTAAAACATTGGCATATTTTGAAAGTGCAAAGCATGACCTATCTATATATTGGGTCAGAGATTAGCACTCTGGTCTTTGCAATGCTAGGTCCCAGGTTCAAATCTTGTCCAGAACACTGTATGCATGGAGTTTGCAGGTTCTCCCTGTGTTTGTGTGGGTTTGCTCCGGGTACTCTGATTTTCTCCCTCAATGCAAAAACATGCAGATAGGTTATTTGGCTTCCCCCTAAAATTGTCCTTAGACTGTATTAATGATATATGACAGAAGTAGGGACATTAGATTGTGAGCTTCTTTGAGGAACAGCTAGTGACATAACTATGGACTTTGTACAGTGCTGTGTAATATGTTGGCACTATATAAATTCTGTATAATAATAATAAACATAATAATCTATATAAAAAGACTTACTTAGATACTTAGATTTTTGACTAAAATAGGCAGATTAATATTTGTATCATTATTATATCATATGGTACTTCATGGAGGAACAGGAAAAGAGGAAAACCATGTCAAAGTTGCTGTTCCAGCATAAATACAGCTGACCTCTTTGTGTAACACTTAAGGCTGCAAGTAGGTAATGATGGAATCAAACCTTTTCGGTTTTCCTCCACTACACCATTTGTCTTCTACAGCTAAAAAAGCAGCAGGGCTAGTAATAACAGATATAGCACCATAATATGCACGATAAACACATTTTGGCTTCAAAAAGAATCTTTTGTTATTAGCCCTGGTCCATGGCCTGGCAGACTGGAGAAGTTCTCAGTTTACTATATATGTCCTGTGTAGCCCACTTTGCAGCATTGCTTTCAAGAATGCATTTAAAAGGCTAATAATGTTCCCCCAACTGCAGAAACTAGTCACCTCAAGCTCTAAAAAAGTAGCTTTTTCCCAAATAAATTGGGCCTGGTAAGGGAAAAAATTGTAGTCGCCTCTGTCTAACATTGTGCTTAACTGAGCACACAATGCTAGTACTGTTGCTTACTGCTACCCCATGTTTCCCCATACCCACTTTTTTTTTGTTCTGTATAAAGGTTTGCTTCTAATAATGATACTGTTGATGTCGCTTTTTTTTTTTTTTACATTCATCACAAATGCATGCCTCATCTCATCATAACAGGAATAGTGCTATTAAACTATATGGAATGCCCTTCTAGAGTAGAGCACTTTTACCTTGCAACATTTTACTGAGACGCTCTTGTCCACAGCCTAGCAAAGAGTTTTGTCGAAAATGATTTTAGCAGAGTTTTTTTTCTGTATTCTTCCATTCCCTAAATACTCTTTTAGAGTAAAAATATCTAGTTTTAGCAAAAGTTGTGATTAGAGAGATTTGATTTTGTGAAGCCCTGATTTAGCACTTATTGATTCCTCTGAATATTTGGCACATAGCTCTGTCTGATATGCAGCAAAATACACATTTTAGAAATGCAGGCAATCATCATTTAGAAATTGTATTATTCTCTGCAGATTGAACAAATCTATAACCATATCAGTTTAGGACAGTACGAAATCTGCAAGTCACTAACTTTCTTACTTTTCAAATGGTTTGCTCATGAGCCCTTGTGATTTGTGTATTTCATGATTCAGGTGAGCAGTAGAATACGACACAAATACAATTGAAGCTCTATAGTTAAACAGCTAGGTATAGTTGTGCTTTTGTGGAGATTAAATATCATGCATCTGATGTGTAACTTAAAGTTGTTCTTTCCTCCTAGTGTGGGAGATAATGACCATTCCAGTGTTTCTCAACCAGGGTTTTGTGGCACCCTAGGATTCCTCCTGAGGTTGCTTGGGGGTTCGTTTAGCAATGAGCAATTTGTGCCTTCCAGTTTAGTTTTACTGACATCAACATTTTTTGTCTATCTGTACAAGTGACATGTTTCCCAATGTATTGGGAATGTATTGTGAGCTGTGGCTTTTGTAGTAATAGCAGGCATTCCTGAAGACCTCGAAATGATCTCCCCCATGTCAAAAGGGTTAAGAACAGCTGCTCTATGCAGTTGGGCTTTTTGGGTGCAAGAGGGATGACCAATTCAGATTCTTCAAGTAAATGTATTTGTAAAGGCAGTAAAGACCTTAGCAGTAAAGGCTAAATTAAAATGGTTCTGTGTGCATTTTAGCATGCGTGGTAACACATGTACATAGGTGTGAATGCAACTATAAAGTTTTATTTTCATTTTCACATTAAACTTCAGTGCAAATGAGCCAAACACACAAAATAAAGTGACAAATAATAAAATAGGGAATACATTTTAGCATAGCTAACTGAAAGATGTAATGAAAAGCAATTAGCATATCTGAGCACAGGGAAACAATGTGAAAAGTGTTCACTCATATCTACATTAAAACCTTTACTGAGTTGATTTTTGCCATAAGGAGATCCCTCTTCAGTTCCTGACCTAAAGACATACCAGGAAAATAGAGAAAAGTCCCTTAACTGTGAACAAAATTTTCATTTCAGACAGCTGTTGAATATTATTAATTCCAGGCATTATTAATAATAATAATAATAATAATAAATATATATATATATATATATATATATATATATAGTTATATAAAGTCCTATGTATTTTATTTTTATTACAACAGCATTTGTTTTACATCATTTCCCCCGAAAAATATTTCATGACAATTTATGTTTTAGGAGCAGTCAATAGTGTACAATAAACTAGCGAAAAGTAAAAATGAACAAAGGTTGATCAGTCAGTTCACTTTCAGCTTACTCTCCCACTTAGTATTTGGCAAGGGATTCTGGGAGATGGCCAAATGGCACAGTTCTCTGAATGGATGCTATTTAAAATGTCCTGATCATATTGTTCTATTCAGATTAGTGATTTGATGAAGAAAGATTAATTTCTCTTAGTTCCAGCACAATATTAACCAGAGGGAGATACACTGTATGACATTATAAACATTTGAATTAAATGGCTGTGTGCAAGAACATGCATACTAGTTATTTGATCTTAGTGTTGGACTGATTCCAGCTAACTAGGTTGTAATTTTGTTCACATACACTAGCGGTTAAACTGAATGAACCTGCATCTAATTTTCTGTTCTGAGGGGGTTTTCCTTACACACGGATTTATATCCAGTGACTAATAACCTTCCTGTAGTGAGCATACAACTCTGTTTTATTGGAAGGAGAAAGTTTGTTCAGCAGAGAGCAGTGTTAACCGATTTAGACTCTTGGTATTGCAATATTTCTAGCAGTGCTTTTTTTATTGTTAAATAGATTGTATTATCATGATTATCAATACAGAAATGTAAAAAAAATATTTTTATTGGCTTTGTAATTTAGAAATATGCAAATCAGTCATGATTTATCTTCCCACTGATACCTGATATGCACTGTTTTACAGTCAAAATGCTGAGGGAATGACGATCTGGTTGGAACATCCACTAGAATCAACAGACTTGGTTGCGGCAAATGAATATAATGAATAAGTAAGTAGGATTTGAAATTGTCAGCTGGTTCTCTACAAGCAGTAAAATGCACTTCTAACACTAATACAAGCTCATTTTTCTTACATTTTACCTCATATATTATCAGGTAAACCATATAATATCTGATGAGCACAAGGTTTTTTATCTTATCATCTTTGCATAATTTACTATACATTGCAATTTCCAGATATCTGATAAAAAATTAAATATAAAAATGGGAGCTGCCAACGCTCATCTCAAAATGCTAAATGCATGATTCTTGAAATACTTGTTTTGAGCGGGTGTTATTTTTTTCTTTCTTGGTGGCTGATTTGACATCCATACCTAACAGCACTGTCCATTCCTTTATACTGCCCATTTGATTGCTGCAAAGAGTTGCTTGTTTTTATCACAATGGTAACACAAATTGCTTTGTTAAAATATTACACAAATAATTAAAACTCACATTTTTAGAACTGTAGAAATTGTGTAGTTGTAAAAAGGACACACACTAATTTATGTACTTTGTTGGTGGTGACAGCAGTGACAGCCTAGAACTATACAGCCTTTGAAACTGCAAAATATTTGTGAACTTTTGAGTGTGACCAATTAAGGAACACCAGGCAAGTGCCAGTCCCAGCAGTGGTTCGAGTAGAAGAAATGCAGTATCTGTCTCAAGACTCCATCAGCACCAGTAACCTGAATAATAGAAAATAATTCCAGTATCTAACTGCAGTAAGCTATCCAGTCACAGTATTTATGTACATTCCTTTGATACCCAATTCCAACACAACTTTTAGTCCCTATAGCAGAAAAAGGAAACAGCGGCATGGGCACCCTAATGTCCAAGTGTTATTCTATATCAACAGCAGTGACCTGACTAATAGCATTAGTGTACAACACTGAAACAGCTGCTGAAGCACATTGCTGAATTTTAAAGGGTTTAGGTAGAGCATAGCTTTCAGCATCAAAGATGCCTGCTTCTCCTCCCCTGGTCACTTATTGGTGCATTAGATAATATGGGGGAAGCAGCTTTGAAAAACAGATTTAGAAAGAATACCAACGTTGTTTTGTTCTATCAGAACCCAATATGTTTATTTTATTATTAAAAAATAGGGACTTTAGGAGGTTGAAAAACAGTTTTTCAATTAATTGAAACATTTATTGATTAACATACCACATCAATTATACAAACACATTAAAATCATTTAAAATCATATACATAAATCTCTCTTTATTCTTAATTGTTCTTTGTTCATTCCTCGACGCGTTTCGTGGAAACGGTTTACTTCTTCAGGAGGAAAACAAATAGAGAGAATTTAAGGTAGAATGGTCAGTTCTCTGATTGTGTGATCCCCTCAGGCATTGGTTTCGGGGTCCAAAAGGAAAAGAGGCAGCTATGCAGGATCTTTTTTGCAATTCAACTAAAACAAGCAAATTCAACTATTTTTACCCTTTAGATGAATATACCAGAAATATATTAGCCATTTATATAAACATCCCCTGAAGAAAATTCAGGGGATATTTATATCCTCTGCAATGGAGCCCCAGATTTTTAATGTGTATGTGCAATTGATGTGGTATGTTGATCGATAAATGTTTTAAATAACTGAAAAATTGTTTTTCAGCCTCCTAAAGTTGCTATTTTTTGAATAATAAAATAAACATGTATGGCTCCTTGGGGATGAGGCAAAATTGTGTTGAAAGCATGAAGTGTAGATAGAGTATATTCAACTATTTAGATAGTGGTTCTGTCAGAACCAAACTGAATGACTGATATTCTGGTCAAGTTTGTGATGAACTCGAATTTGAACACTAGTTCTTATATTCAGTTATTGTCCATTGTCACCAACCAAACAGATGTAAGCCTGGAGGACAACAAGGCATACAAACAGTGAAGGTTTCCTTAAACTACATCTAGGCTCTGGGCAACCTATTTAGTTCTTAATGGTCTTAAATAGAAATTGTTGGTAAGTTTTTTGCTTTGTTATTTTAACTTTCAAAGCTGCAGAGTGCAGGCCTCCCCCATGAAATTTTGTTTAAATGTAACATTCTGTTGTTTCCTGACTATTCTATGTTTTTTAATGGATAGAATCATCTACAAAACCAAAATCTTTAATAAAGCCATTTAATAACCATCCATAAAAAAATTAGGTCACAAGCAAATCAGGAAACCATAATCACTATCTGACAAACTATTTCATAAACTCCAAAGATTCCAGTTTCACTTATAACATATACAGTTCCACATATTGTTTGTGGAACTTTAATTCTCATTCCAATAAAGGTATTACCACCTCCCCTTCTCTTCTAAAATATAGACTTACTGCTCAGTTTAGTTTCTTCTATTTCCCTTCCTCCACAGACAAATCTTGTCAAAGTTTTATTCTCTCTCTTCCACAATCTAGTCTGGATGCTGTCTCTTATCGTAATTTAATTTTTCTAATTCCTCTCCCCTCCATTCTACAATCCAATTTTGCTCCCTCCTTCACAATCTGGTCTTACTTTCTTCTCAATTACTTTGCTATTCTCTAAAAGCATTATAGGTGTTTAAACTATATACCAATTTTAAGATTGCAAGTAACGGAAACAACAAGAAAATACAATCAATTGACACAATGGGTAAAATATGGAGACATAGTGCGATTGTTGTATTTTCATTTGTGGTGACATGCTTATTTCATTTGTTACATGTAATTTTTGCAGTGCTGTAGCCATCTTGTTCTGCTAAAAATAAAATCTTTTAAAGGTAACACACAAAAGTAAGACATGAAAATCTTGATAAACTGCTAAATCACGCTTTAACACCTCACACTCCTATAACCATCAACCCCAGGATTGTGTGGTAAACTGCAAAAGTCCCAACTGTGAAAAATATCTGCTTTTAAATGTTTCTTTAAAAAAGAATAATTTGACATGAAAAGGACTAGAGTTAAATTAAACCTACAGTAAATCATTCCCTTGTAAATAATTTCACCATAAACATACCAACCATCTAGTACTAGGACAGATGAGATTGGTAGCAGTAATGATAAGCTGTACTGCAAACATAAATACAGTGCCAAATATCTCAAGTTCTCAGCACATATGGACATTATTATTTGCAATTTGAATCATATATTTTTTAATAACTACAAAAAGTACTTGACACTCCCATGACACTACCCCACTATTCCATGGACAAAATTGTACACAAAACAAAAGGCTAGCTTTCAGTGTTGTAATTGAAAGTATATGTCACACCTAAATTTCTAAATATGATAAAAATATTTTTATCTTTCAAACAAAGAAAAGTATTTTATGTCTTCCTTACCTTTGTGTTCCTAGAAATCTTCAGCTGTGAAATGTGATTCATATAGCATGCTTTCATCTTCTAGATAACCAATGGCCCTGATTTATTAAAGTTCTCCAAGGCTCGAGAGAATACACTTTCACCAGTGAAGCTGGGTGATCCAGCAAATTTGGAATAGATCTGGTCCAGAATTGAAACCATTTGCTAACAAATACCTAATGACTTTTAGGAAATCCACTCCAGGTTTTCTGCATCACCCAGCTTCACTGATGAAAGTGCATTCTCTCCAGCCTTGGAGAACTTTAATAAATCAGGGCCAATGAGTTCATTAGTTATCAACTAAGTTAGGCTACCTTCAGATTGACATACAAAGGACAGAAACACTCTAGTACTTGATCTCTGAATCAAACTATCGATGTATAAAGATACAGGGGTACAGACCTTGAGCCAGAAATAATGCAATTTTGGAATCCTTCCTAATACTATAGGATGCAAAGGTAATATTTTTCTGAAAGATTTGCGATGTATTCAATATAAAATTTTGAGCATTTTTCATCAGCTCCTACCATACACAGGAATATGAAGATTTATGAATGAATAAAGCTATGTCATGCATAAAGTTCATCCTACAGTTCCATTAGTGGGCGTACCCATTAACTTTGTTCTCCTTCATTAATCTGTACTTTCTGTGGGCACTTACTCAGGCCTTTGTAGACAATAGATTCTTTTAAGCTGTGTCATAATGGTGAAGTGACAAGAACACAATAAGAGTACATATATATTTTTTGACAGCACATCCTGATATCACTTACAATATAAAATTAATGTTCACTTGAGTTATGTGTCCTATAGTAACCTCTGAAGATTTTTTTTATCCCATTTGCAATTATTTATCAAGTGATAAAATTTCAATGTATGAAGATAAGATTTTTCTGTGGTATGAGAATACTGTAATTTAACATTCTAGTATTTAGAAAGTATGTATACATTATCAATGCATACAATGCCATTGCAATGCAATATAATTTAATATATTAAGTGTTTTTTAAAGGAAAACCAAACGGACTAATTTAATTTTCTCATTGCAGATACACAGACATACACAGATACAAAAACATCTCATTTTGTGGCACGTAAATAGTATTTTAATAGGTTACAATTGTTTGTTTTGGTTTCCAAACTTATATGGCACCAACTGCAAAGTACTTTACAGAGTACAAAATACATAAATATTTGTACATAAATCTGTCATAATGATTTAGAAAAAAAAAGAAGAAATGTACCCTTCGAAATGTTTACCGGTATAAGACTGTATTAGACTAACTGCAAAACATTTTTTTGTTTAGAAAAAAAAGGAAAACTTTTTAAAATTTTGAATGCAGTATGACTAACACGTTTTGATGTTTATTTACAATGTATTCCGTATTTTTCTATTTATTTCATTATTGCACAAAAAAGTTAAAAGGAAGACTGTACAGATGCTGCAAATGCCTATCATGAAAATGATAGTTGCATAACTGTTATACTAATACAAAGTTTAAAGTGTATGCATAGCTGTCAGCTCCGCTCCCCTGATTGCTAAAGCAGGTCCGGAAAAATTCGAACTAGACATCCGAATTAACAAGGCTGTTCTCGCTTGTGAATGTTCGCCGCAAGATCGAATTTACAAATCTTGCTTGCTCATCCCTAATTACCGATCAGTTCTTGTCTCTATATTAAACACTGGTATTAGTACTATTATGGACTAAGGACTTAAGGAAATGTACAATCCTTAAAAAAATCCTTAAAATGAAAAAAAGCTCTAAACTTGGTGAGCGGTGAGCTTCTGCCAATATCAGCAAGTATACACAACATGCTTAGCGGTGCGCAGCCACCCTGCTGTGATGACAGGTCCAGGACTTGCCAATTCTGTGTTCTCAGGAGGCACTATATTTGCTGCTAGTTATACAAGTCAATCTTCTTCAGCTATTGGATGGCCACTGATGATAATATTCCTTAACCTGTGCCCCACACAGGGCCAAGCTCTACACTGTGCAGAGCAATGCGACATACATCTCCTTGCCGAATAACATGGATAACAAATAACTTTACTCACCAAAACACTGTGTCCAGTGATTCCTTAACCCCCTTATAATACACAGGTTTTAACAGAGTTTAGGAGGTAAATTTGCTGCCCTGGCTAACTGCAGCTGAAGAAACTAATACCCTGAAAGTGAAATCATATGTAATCTAGTGAGTAACAGGTGAACAAAACTAACTAGCTGTAAATAGCAGGGGTGCAGAAACATTCCAATACAAAATTATGTTAACATTCTGTTTATGTCTTGTCTGCATGCATGTCAAATTATCCTTGGATATGCAAAAATGCATTTTAGCCTGTGCTTACTTTATGTAAAACATGCAAACACAGGAGGATTTGTGGGTTTTAGAGGATTTTGTTTGATCAGCATTAGTGTGTATGTTGGAAATTAGGTCACTAACTTACATCCCTATTAGATTAGTTATATAAAGTTTATTTTTTGTATTCCTTTAATATTAATATGTAGAATATTGTTTTTTATAATAAGAACAAAAGCCCATGTTTTTGTATTTCATCATCAAAAAAATGTATATGTTTTGTTATTATTTAAAATATTTTTCTTTTGTTTGCTTTATTTCCTGTACCTACATTGTGAAACAGAAGCAAGAGCAAATGAATAATAATAATAGATTCAAATGTATTTATAAATAAAGTTATACCTTACTGAAATGCAGCCATTTGAAAAAAAAGCTTCAAACTGTTACTTGTGATTATTTATTTATTAGTGAACAGCATTAAAAAATAGTGATTCAATTAAATTAAAATCAAGGGATCTGCCAATGTGGAAAAGCATTATACACAAGTAAAACTTTGCCAGAGGGTATCATCCTAAACAACTGATAGACAGAATTATAGATCAACCGTGTAGCCTCAGAAGACATTGAACAGCAGTAGTGAATAACAAGAATGAACTCAAATCAACACAAAACGTCAAAAAGTAAAAAGCAGGAATCCAAAAAAATGCAGCAAGAATAACAACATATACAACGTAAAAGTATTCAAAATGATCCAAGTAATCAAATAATAGGCTTTACCATACTATTTTATTGAAGGTTTTACTGTATACTATGTGAGAATGTAGTGTTTTGTTTTCTTTTACCCTGCTATTGTACTGTATCAATATAGTTTTCAACTCTTCTGTCTTTTGTTTTTGTATTACAATGCTTTCCCAAATACAACCAAAGTCAGGCAATGAAAGTCAGGTTGACTGGTCTTGTGGTCTATAAACTGAATGAGAGCAAGATCTGGGTTTTGTGATTCTCATAGCATAATCTGTGCACAAGAAATTATGTTCTATCTAAGAACTGGTACCAAGTATTGTTTACAGTTCTGGTGATATTGTGGTTCATTGTGTTATAAACACTTAGATATTGTAATATCTTGGCTGAGCCATCTGGATCTATATATACTTAGGGTACTCTAGCAGCAAACTCTGAACACCCATGTTCTCAACTATATTGAAGTATTAGACAGTATTGAATAAATTAGCATGAGACAAATCCAAATGGCAGACTGGGGGGCATATTCTGCTCATGGCAGCATATAAAGCAAACCTTTGAAGCTCCTATTACTGCCCATAGGCCTAGCTCCACTATGTATCTGCTAATAACCTCCTTTCTCCTTACTAGTCACGAAGGCTACTTCCAGGCATCAACCATGGCAGACACCACCCTAAAACTGTTGCTGCACAACTGTCAGAGAAGAGACATTCTAACATGGAGGATTAGAAACTGCACAAGCAGCAGTAGGTTAATCACTTGCTCTTTCTTATGCACACTACACTTACTGACTGGGATTGGGGTAAATTTATTATAGCATTACCGACTACATATGAAATAGAAAGATACATGCAATAACACAAATCAAGTTTAAAAAAGAGATTGAGTTCCTAAAAAAAATATAATGATCCTTACTAACACCTCAGAATTAAAAGCCACATGTTCCCCTACAGCAACACTAATCAAATTCCAAGATTTGCTGATACCCAAGACCATCACATTCTTTTTTCCCGCACTAATTTACAGTATACAACAGAAACTGATGCAATAATATCAGAATTGTAGGGTTACCAGGGGTAACTGGTACCACTGTTCTATACACAGCAAAGGACAATTGGGCTGATTTGGCAGACATCAGGCTGAAATTGACAGAGCTTATAGGACCTTGGGCCCCAAAAGCCAAGATAATGGGGGGCTAAATTAAGAAGGGCATTATGAAGCACATGGATGGAGCAACAATCACACTACTATCTGACTTATGCAAACCATTTTTAGACCAAAAGATGGGTTTTAAAAGCACTACTTAGTTTTGTGAGCGATAATATGATATCACCTACAGGTAGGGGTTTACATTTCACCTCTGCAAAAAATGCAATAGACTTTTATGTGGAATGCAAGCTCATTCAAATATTGGGCTGCCTTAACGTAATGCATGGTAATGCATAGTATCGTGCTTGTTAATGCCAAGATTCAGTGTAAATGGGTTCAAAGGGAGGCAAAATATGGTAAACTCAGTTCATAAAAACATTATTATCACTTTACATTTTTTGTATTTATGCATGTAAGTTTTTTGTATGTAAAAAAATGAATGCACAAAGATTAATGAACAGGTTAAATTACTATCATATACTGTATATGGCTATGGATATGGTTTTATTCTTTCTATAAATATAAGTGAATAAAAGTGTTGGGAGTAATCCAGTTGGAGTCGATTTTAAGAATTTCATTCTGAGCTTATGTGAACAGCAGTTGATTTATTGTTATTAGCTCACAACATATATACATACCTAAAATAAAAAAAAAACAACAGTAATTGGTAAATGAAACAGTTTGCTAGTTTTCTAGTTCACAATGTTGTTGTTTCCTGGTTTATAAATATCTCAGAAAACCACATAACAAACATCAGAAATATGAACTAGCAAAGCAAATAGTTTATGTAACTTCTTTATAAAGGATGCTCTTTGGCATACTGAAATAAATTGAGGATTTGCCTGCCTTTTTATCAGAACCTATTCATACACTGCTATTATATTATAAAAGCTTCATATTGTTACAGAAATTCCAGTATCTGTCCAGCAATTTTTTTATTTCAGTTTATTTGATTATACAATGGGAATTAAAGATTGGAAGCATCAAAGTGCCTTTACACTGTAGCCGGAGACTAGATGCAAGCACTTCACATACATATTTAAACACAGAAAAGCAAAATGTACATATAACATCTATTTATTGCAGCCCTTGAAAAGGTTAGAGTAGTGCACTATAACCCCATTATGTGTCCATGTCCTGCAGGATTTCTTAATGGTTAGTAGAGTTACAGACAGATTGGCACAAATATTCTATATTAAGAAAACAAACATGTTGTAAAAGTTATAAAAAAGAACTTGCATTAAGGCTATACTTTGCTGTCCACAGTATAAAAACACCCACAGGAATCATGTAGATAAATAAATGCATAAATCTAAAACACTACGTGTTAGAAACAATCTAAAAATTCTGGTACTCATTCTACAAGTACTTTGCCTTGGACACACACACAGGCATGCAATCACAGTGCAAAATAAGAGTTTTTTTTTTACTTTTGCTACATGACCTGACCTTGTCACTTTCCAAACACCATCATCTATATGCTCCCTAGTTATAGTGCACCATAATAAACAGAAGCTGCAATTAATACCTATAAAAATTTTCTAAATTGATCACCATGTATGCAGTTTATATTTATAGATGCTCATTCCATCCCATTTCTAGAAGTTATGGACAATGCCTTTAAAATGTCAATAACATTGAATATGAACATCTTCATTCTTTAACCTCCTGAGCGTTACACTGAGGTCTAGATTTCTGTACCAAAAGTGATCCACTGTTTTTCATGAATTTTTTTTT